>NC_092418.1:122869521-123226423 GCF_040894005.1 Engystomops pustulosus | reverse complement strand
CCACACCTATACACACATCATATACACACATCATATACACCATCATATATACACACATCATATATACCACACATAACACACATCATATACCACACATCATATATACACAACATATACACACATCATATATACCACATATATATACACATCATATATACACATCATATATAACACATCATATATACACATCATATATACACATCATATATACCACACATCATATATACCACACATCATATATACACATCATATATACACATCATATATACACATCATATATACACACATCAATATATACACATCATATATACACATCATATATACACACATCATATATACCACACATCATATATCACATCATATATACACATCATATATACACATCATATATTACACATCATATATACACATCATATATACACACATCATATATACACATCATATATACCACACATCATATATACCACACATCATATATCACACAATCATATACACACATCATATATACACATCATATACACACATCATATATACACATCATATATACACACATCATATATACACATCATATATACCACAACATAATATATACCATCATATATACACACATCATATATCACACATCATATACACACACTCATATATACACACATCATATATACCACATCATATATACACATCATATATACCACACATCATATACACACATCATATATACAAACACATCATCATATACCACACATCATATATACACATCATATACCACACATCATATATACACACATCATATATACACATCATATATACACACATCATATATAACACATCATATATACACACATCATATATACACACATCATATATACACACATCATATATACACATCATATATACCACACATCATATATACACATCATAATATACCACACATCATATATACACACATCATATATACACATCATATATACACATCATATATACCACACATCATATACCACACATCATATATACACATATCACTTATATACCACACATCATATATACACATCATATATACCACACATCATATATACACATCATATATACCACACATCATATATACACATCATATATACCACACATCATATATACACATCATATATACACACATCATATATATAATACACATTATATAACATATACACACATCATATATACCACACATCATATATACACACATCATATATACACACATCATATATACCACACATCATATACACACATCATATATACCACACATCCATATATACCAATACACATCATATATACACATCATATACACACATCAATATACACACATCATATATACACATCATATATACACATCATATATACCACACATCATATATACACATCATATATACCACACATCATATACACACATCATATACACACATCATATATACACATCATATATACCACACATCATATATACACATCATATATACACATCATATACACACATCATATATACACACATCATATATACACATCATATATACACATCATATATACCACACATCATATATACCACACATCATATATACACATCATATATACACATCATATATACACATCATATATACCACACATCATATATACACATCATATATACACATAATATACACACATCATATATACACATCATATATACCACACATCATATATACACATCATATACACACATCATATATACACATCATATATACATCATATATACATCATATATACACATCATATATACACATCATATATACATCATATATACCACACATCATATATACCACACATCATATACACACTCCCCAGAGATCATCATATAGACACTAATCACTCCCAGAGATGATCCCATAGACAATAATCACTCCCAGAGATGATCCCATAGACAATAATCACTCCCAGAGATGATCCCAGAGACACTAATCACTCCCAGAGATGATCCCATAGACAATAATCACTCCCAGAGATGATCCCATAGACAATAATCACTCCCAGAGATGATCCCATAGACAATAATCACTCCCAGAGATGATCCCATAGACAATGATCACTCCCAGAGATGATCCCATAGATACTAATCACTCCCAGAGATGATCCCATAGACAATAATCACTCCCAGAGATGATCCCATAGACAATGATCACTCCCAGAGATGATCCCATAGACACTAATCACTCCCAGAGATGATCCCATAGACAGTAATCACTCCCAGAGATGATCCCATAGACAATAATCACTCCCAGAGATGATCCCATAGACAATAATCACTCCCAGAGATGATCCCATAGACAATAATCACTCCCAGAGATGATCCCATAGACAGTAATCACTCCCAGAGATGATCCCATAGACAATAATCACTCCCAGAGATGATCCCATAGACAATGATCACTCCCAGAGATGATCCCATAGACACTAATCACTCCCAGAGATAATCCCATAGACAATAATCACTCCCAGAGATGATCCCATAGACAATAATCACTCCCAGAGATGATCCCAGAGACAATAATCACTCCCAGAGATGATCCCATAGACAATAATCACTCCCAGACTTGATCCCATAGACAACGATCACTCCCAGAGATGATCCCAGAGACAATGATCACTCCCAGAGATGATCCCATAGACAATAATCACTCCCAGAGATGATCCCATAGACAATGATCACTCCCAGAGATGATCCTATAGACAATAATCACTCCCAGAGATGATCCCATAGACAATAATCACTCCCAGAGATGATCCCATAGACAATAATCACTCCCAGAGATGATCCCATAGACAATAATCACTCCCAGAGATGATCCCATAGACAATAATCACTCCCAGAGATGATCCCATAGACAATAATCACTCCCAGAGATGATCCCATAGACAATAATCACTCCCAGAGATGATCCCATAGACAATAATCACTCCCAGAGATGATCCCATAGACAATAATCACTCCCAGAGATGATCCCATAGACAGTAATCACTCCCAGAGATGATCCCATAGACAGTAATCACTCCCAGAGATGATCCCATAGACAATAATCACTCCCAGAGATGATCCCATAGACAATAATCACTCCCAGAGATGATCCCATAGACAATAATCACTCCAGAGATGATCCCATAGACAATAATCACTCCCAGAGATGATCCCATAGACAATAATCACTCCAGAGATGACCCCATAGACACGAATCACTCCCAGAGATGATCCCATAGACAATAATCACTCCCAGAGATGATCCCATAGACAATAATCACTCCCAGAGATGATCCCATAGACAATAATCACTCCCAGAGATGATCCCATAGACAGTAATCACTCCCAGAGATGATCCCATAGACAATAATCACTCCCAGAGATGATCCCATAGACAATAATCACTCCCAGAGATGATCCCATAGACAATAATCACTCCCAGAGATGATCCCATAGACAGTAATCACTCCCAGAGATGATCCCATAGACAATAATCACTCCCAGAGATGATCCCATAGACAATGATCACTCCCAGAGATGATCCCATAGACACTAATCACTCCCAGAGATGATCCTATAGACAATAATCACTCCCAGAGATGATCCCATAGACAATAATCACTCCCAGAGATGGTCCCATAGACACTAATCACTCCCAGAGATGATCCCATAGACAATAATCACTCCCAGAGATGATCCCATAGACAATAATCACTCCCAGAGATGATCCCATAGACAATAATCACTCCCAGAGATGATCCCATAGACAGTAATCACTCCCAGAGATGATCCTATAGACAATAATCACTCCCAGAGATGATCCCATAGACAATAATCACTCCCAGAGATGATCCCATAGACAATAATCACTCCCAGAGATGATCCCATAGACAATAATCACTCCCAGAGATGATCCCATAGACAATAATCACTCCCAGAGATGATCCCATAGACAGTAATCACTCCCAGAGATGATCCTATAGACAATAATCACTCCCAGAGATGATCCCATAGACAATAATCACTCCCAGAGATGATCCCATAGACAATAATCACTCCCAGAGATGATCCCATAGACACTAATCACTCCCAGAGATGATCCCATAGACAATAATCACTCCCAGAGATGATCCCATAGACAATAATCACTCCCAGAGATGATCCCATAGACAATAATCACTCCCAGAGATGATCCCATAGACAATGATCACTCCCAGAGATGATCCCATAGACAATAATCACTCCCAGAGATGATCCCATAGACAATAATCACTCCCAGAGATGATCCCATAGACAATAATCACTCCCAGAGATGATCCCATAGACACTAATCACTCCCAGAGATGATCCCATAGACAATAATCACTCCCAGAGATGATCCCAGAGACAATAATCACTCCCAGAGATGATCCCATAGACAGTAATCACTCCCAGAGATGATCCCATAGACAATAATCACTCCCAGAGATGATCCCATAGACAATAATCACTCCCAGAGATGATCCCATAGACAATAATCACTCCCAGAGATGATCCCATAGACAATAATCACTCCCAGAGATGATCCCATAGACAATAATCACTCCCAGAGATGATCCCATAGACAATGATGAAGTCGTTACTGGAGAAATTTTACATTTTAAAACTGCCCCGAAGTATTTTCCATGTTGCATGGAGGGAATTCTTCATTTGGGAACCTAAAATGTATGTTTTTAGTAATAAAAAGGGAAGTTTTTTGGAAGTGCAGCTGCTCGGAGTAGGTGCATTTTCTGCGCCTATTTTGTGCCTTTTTAGGTGCACTTTTGTGATAGATCCCGTGCAAACATCTGTATAGGACGCACTCACTGGGGCACATTTACTAAGGGTCCGCAGCCGCAAATCCGTCGGGTTTTTCCCAAATATTTCCTCTTTGCGCTGTATTTCACGGGATTGTGGCGCACGCGGGGGGCGTGGCCACCGGACAACCCGAAGGATTCGGAAAAAACACGGAATTTAAAAAGCCATTTGTGTCGCAAGATCAAGCACTCACATGCACCAGAAAAAAGCAGGTGAACTTCGGCGGACCTCGGCGCAGCAGCGACACCTGGTGAATATCGGCGCACGGACCTTAGTGAATCCTGGCAGAACCCGAATCAGCATCGGAGAACCCGCCGCTGGATCGCGACTGGACCGGGTAAGTAAATGTGCCCCACTATGTCAGATAAGGCGCAGGGACTCAAAACCACTACGTGCCGAACTTTGCCGTGCGCCAGGAAATGGCGCATAAATGCGCCTAATTAACGAGATGCGCCAGATTTTAGCGCTAAAAGACGCTCAAAACAGTCTAACTGACTATGATTAATGCCCCCCATCATATATACACACATCATATATACACATCATATATACACACATCATATATACCACACATCATATACACACATCATATATACCACACATCATATACACATATCATATATACCACACATCATATATACACACATCATATATACCCATCATATATACACACATCATATATACCACACATCATATATACACACATATATACACACATCATATACCACACATCATATATACCACACATCATATATACACACATCATATATACACATCATATATACACACATCATATACACACATCATATATACCACACATCATATATACCACACATCATATATACACATCATATACACACATCATATACACATATCATATATACCACACATATATACCACACATCATATACACCACACATCATATATACCACACATCATATATACACATCATATACACACATCATATACACACATCATATATACCACACATCATATATACCACACATCATATATACACATCATATACACACATCATATACACACATCATATATACCACACATCATATATACCACACATCATATATACACACATCATATATACACATCATATATACCACACATCATATACACACATCATATATACCACACATCATATATACCACACATCATATATACCACAACATCATATATACCACACATCATATATACACACATCATATATACCACACATCATATATACCACACATCATATATACCACACATCAGTATACACATCATTACACACATCATTCACACATATATACACATCATATATACACATCATATTATACACATCATATATACCACACATCATATATACCACACATCATATACACATCATATACACACATCATATACACACATCATATATACCACACATCATATACACACATCATATATACACATCATATATACACACATCATATACACACATCATATACCACACATCATATATACACACATCATATGTACACACATCATATATACCACACATCATATATAACACATCATATATACCACACATCATATAACACATCATATATACCACACATCATATATACACATCATATATACCACACATCATATATACCACATCTATATACACATCATATATACCACACATCATATATACCACACATCATATACACACATCATATATACCACACATCATATATACCACACATCATATACACACATCATATACACACATCATATACACACATCATATATCACACATCATATATACCACACATCATATACACACATCATATATACCACACATCATATATACACATCATATACACACATCATATACACACATCATATATACCACACATCATATATACCACACACCATATATACCACACATCATATATACACACATCATATATACACATCATATATACCACACATCATATATACACACATCATATATACCACACATCATATATACACATCATATACACACATCAATATACACATCATATACACACATCATATATACCACACATCATATATACCACACATCATATATACACATCATATACACACATCATATACACATATCATATATACCACACATATATACCACACATCATATACACACACATCATATATACCACACATCATATATACACATCATATACACACATCATATACACACATCATATATACCACACATCATATATACCACACATCATATATACACATCATATACACACATCATATACACACATCATATATACCACACATCATATATACCACACATCATATATACACACATCATATACACACATCATATACACATCATATATACACATCATATATACCACACATCATATATACCACACATCATATACACATCATATACACACATCATATATACACATCATATATACCACACATCATATACACACATCATATATACCACACATCATATATACCACACATCATATATACACATCATATACACACATCATATACACACATCATATATACCACACATCATATATACCACACATCATATATACACACATCATATATACCACACATCATATATACCACACATCATATATACCACACATCATATACACATCATATACACACATCATATACACACATCATATATACACATCATATATACCACACATCATATACACACATCATATATACCACACATCATATATACACATCATATACACACATCATATACACACATCATATATACCACACATCATATATACACACATCATATATACCACACATCATATATACCCACATCATATATACACATCATATACACACATCATATACACATATCATATATACCACACATATATACCACACATCATATACACACACATCATATATACCACACATCATATATACACATCATATACACACATCATATACACACATCATATATACCACACATCATATATACCACACATCATATATACACATCATATACACACATCATATACACACATCATATATACCACACATCATATATACCACACATCATATATACACACATCATATACACACATCATATACACATCATATATACACATCATATATACCACACATCATATATACCACACATCATATACACATCATATACACACATCATATACACACATCATATATACACATCATATATACCACACATCATATACACACATCATATATACCACACATCATATATACCACACATCATATATACACATCATATATACCACACATCATATATACACATCATATACACACATATCACACACACATCATATATACCACACATCATATACACACATCATATACACACATCATATACACACATCATATATACCACACATCATATATACCACACATCATATATACACATCATTTACACACATCATATATACCACACATCATATATACCACACATCATATATACCACACATCATATATACACACATCATATATACACATCATATATACACATCATATATACCACACATCATATATACACATCATATATACACACATCATATATACACACATCATATATACACACATCATATATACACACATCATATATACACATCATATATACCACACATCATATATACCACACATCATATACACACATCATATATACACATCATATATACCACACATCATATACACACATCATATATACCACACATCATATATACCACACATCATATATACCACACATCATATATACACACATCATATATACCACACATCTATATACACACATCATATACACACATCATATATACCACACATCATATATACACATCATATACACACATCATATACACACATCATATATACCACACATCATATATACCACACATCATATATACCACACATCATATACACATCATACACACATCATATACACACATCATATATACACATCATATATACCACACATCATATACACACATCATATATACCACACATCATATATACACATCATATACACACATCATATACACACATCATATATACCACACATCATATATACCACACATCATATATACACACATCATATATACCACACATCATATATACACATCATATACACACATCATATATACCACACATCATATATACACATCATATACACACATATCACACACACATCATATATACCACACATCATATATACCACACATCATATACACACATCATATACACACATCATATACACACATATACACACATATCACACACACATCATATATACCACACATCATATATACCACACATCATATACACACATCATATACACACATCATATACACACATCATATATACCACACATCATATATACCACACATCATATATACACATCATTTACACACATCATATATACCACACATCATATATACCACACATCATATATACACACATCATATATACACACATCATATATACACATCATATATACCACACATCATATATACCACACATCATATATACCAATAATCATATATACCACACATCATATGTACCACACATCATATATACCACACATCATATATACACACATCATATATACCACACATCATATACACACATCATATATACCACACATCATATATGCCACACATCATATACACACATCATATACACACATCATATATACACATCATATATACCACACATCATATATACACATCATATATACCACACATCATATACACACATCATATATACCACACATCATATATACACATCATTTACACACATCATATATACCACACATCATATATACCACACATCATATATACACACATCATATATACACACATCATATATACACATCATATATACACATCATATATACCACACATCATATATACCACACATCATATGTACCACACATCATATATACCACACATCATATATACACACATCATATATACCACACATCATATACACACATCATATATACACACATCATATATGCCACACATCATATATACACATCATATATACCACACATCATATATACCACACATCATATATACACACATCATATATACCACACATCATATACACACATCATATATACCACACATCATATATACACATCATATATACACATCATATACACATCATATATACCACACATCATATATACCACACATCATATATATACACGTCATATATACACACATCATATATACCACACATCATACACACACATCATATACACACATCATATATACCACACATCATATATACACATCATATATACCACACATCATATACACACATCATATATACACATCATATACACACATCATATATACACACATCATATATACACACATCATATATACCACACATCATATATACACATCATATACACACATCATATATACACATCATATATACACACATCATATATACCACACATCATATATACACATCATATACACACATGATATATACACATCATATATACCACACATCATATATACCACACATCATATATACACATCATATACACACATCATATACACATATCATATATACCACACATATATACCACACATCATATACACACACATCATATATACCACACATCATATATACACATCATATATACACATCAAATACACACATCATATACACCACACATCATATATACACATCATATACACACATCAAATACACACATCATATATACCACACATCATATATACCACACATCATATATACACATCATCACATCATATACACACATCAAATACACACATCATATATACCACACATCATATATACCACACATCATATATACACATCATATACACACATCATATACACACATCATATATACCACACATCATATATACACATCATATATACACACATCATATACACACATCATACATACCACACATCATATACACATCATATACACACATCATATATACACACATCATATACACACATCATATATACCACACATCATATACACATCATATACACACATCATATATACACATCATATATACCACACATCATATACACACATCATATATACCACACATCATATATACCACACATCATATATACCACACATCATATATACACACATCATATATACCACACATCATATATACACACATCATATACACACATCATATATACCACACATCATATATACACATCATATACACACATCATATACACACATCATATATAACACACATCATATATACCACACATCATATATACCACACATCATATACACATCATATACACACATCATATATACCACACATCATAAATACCACACGGGGTTTTGTTATGGGGTGTGGGAAGTTGGGGGTGTTGATGGGTGTTTGATATTGGGGTTTTGTGAGTTGAGAGAGAAATACAAACAGAGATACACACATCAGATACTCACACATCATAAATACCACACATCATATATACCACACATCATATACACACATCATATACACACATCATATATACACATCATATACACACATATCACACACACACATATATACCACACATCATATATACCACACATCATATACACACATCATATACACACATCATATACACACATCATATATACCACACATCATATATACACATCATATACACACATCATATATACCACACATCATATATACCACACATCATATATACACACATCATATATATACACATCATATATACACATCATATATACCACACATCATATACACACATCATATATACCACACATCATATATACCACACATCATATATACACATCATATATACACATCATATATACCACACATCATATATACACATCATATATACACATCATATACACACACATCATATATACCACACATCATATGTACCACACATCATATATACCACACATCATATATACACACATCATATATACCACACATCATATACACACATCATATATACCACACATCATATATGCCACACATCATATATACACATCATATATACCACACATCATATGTACCACACATCATATATACCACACATCATATATACACACATCATATATACCACACATCATATACACACATCATATATACCACACATCATATATACACATCATATATACACATCATATACACATCATATATACCACACATCATATATACCACACATCATATATATACACGTCATATATACACACATCATATATACCACACATCATATACACACATCATATACACACATCATATATACCACACATCATATATACACATCATATATACCACACATCATATACACACATCATATATACACATCATATACATACATCATATATATACACATCATATATACACACATCATATATACCACACATCATATATACACATCATATACACACATCATATATACACATCATATATACACACATCATATATACCACACATCATATATACACATCATATATACCACACATCATATACACACATCATATATACACATCATATACACACATCATATATACACACATCATATATACACACATCATATATACCACACATCATATATACACATCATATACACACATCATATATACACATCATATATACACACATCATATATACCACACATCATATACACACACATCATATATACACATCATATACACACATCATATATACACATCATATATACACACATCATATATACCACACATCATATATACCACACATCATATACACACATCATATATACCACACATCATATATACACACATCATATACACACATCATATATACACACATCATATACACACATCATATATACCACACATCACACTCATCATATACACACATCATACATACACACCCAATACCTCAGATGCTAGGTCCCCCTGACACTGTGGGCCCCACAGAACATCGATGGCTGCAACCCCTGAAGTTACGCTCCTGGTCAGCTGCTTCTTGTGTAAACTTTGAGAAAAGTTATTAAAAACTTTTCACCTTTGTGACCTTCCCCCGGATCCAGACCCTCAACTATAACTAAATGAATAAGAGGAGACATAACTGCTGCTCCCCTCCCCTCTCCATAGAACGTCTTTATAATCAGTCCGCTTCTCCCTGGATCACTAGGAATTCAGCAGAGAATGAAGAACGGATCAGGAGGGAAGGAGGGAGGATAATAAGAGCCAAAGTAAGTGGAGAAAGAATCCAAACAAACAAAGTTTGTTTGTAAAATATTGACCAAATATTTATAATAACCCAGAAGATGAAAAAACACACAAAAAACACCAAAAGCGATTGCACAATTTTTTCATGATAATTTCTATACTGTGTATCCGGCTTTATTGGTGGTTATGAAGAATTCTAAAGAATAATATATTAAAACTGAAGCAAAATTTACAGCGTATCATATTTATACACAATCCTATACACACCTGCTACAATAGAGAATTCTCCCATTCACATCTGTGTCAGTATAAAACAAATATGTGTATCTGCCCTACGTCTGATATCTGGAGCCTCAGTGTAGGGAGCACAGACACAACTAGCTGCAGTAACCCAACATGGCCACTACACAGTGCACGGAGCTGTCTCCGAGGGGCAGAATAAGACTGCCCTGGGCCCGGGGCAATATGAATATACAAGTCATATACAAGCTAAATGAATGCCCCTACAAGTCTGGAATCACCTCCTGGAATCAGCTTCTCGGGGAATGGAAGATGTTTCCCTTCTGACAATCTGTAACTTTTTTCAATCTGATGTTTTAGGACCTTCGAAGAATATTCAAAGGTCCTGAAATGTGTAAATTTGTGTAAATGTTTGTTAAGGGATGGAACAGTTGTATGAGGATTTTGGGATTAAGGTCCTTCTGCGCAGGCACAAGGTTTCCTTTGCGGTAAGCCAATGTCATAGTGACAGGTTCCCTTACAATCATGTACTAAATATGTATGCAAATGACCTGAGAAAGGTCCAATAAATGATTATCATATTCAGCTGTCCAGCATATTCATGAGTGGGAGGCACAGCGACACCCCCAGAGCTTGACTGACCAGTATAATGATGTGACACTCCTGGTGCTGGCGCCCCCTGCAGCCTTTGTGTGTGTATGAGAGATTCAACTGTTCCAGGAAGAAGCCATGTATAGCAGAACAAGTCAGGTACTTGTGTAGCTGATGTCTGTGTCTATCACATGTGTATAGGAGGAGAGAACATGTCAGATACTTCTGTAGCTGATGTCTGTGTCTCACATGTGTATAGGAGGAGAGAACATGTCAGGCACTTGTGTAGCTGATGTCTGTGTCTCACATGTGTATAGGAGGAGAGAACATGTCAGGTACTTATGTAGCTGATGTCTGTGTCTCTCACATGTGTATAGGAGGAGAGAACATGTCAGGTACTTGTGTAGCTGATATATGTGTCTCACATGTGTATAGGAGGGGAGAACACATCAGGTACTTGTGTAGCTGATGTCTGCATATATCACATGTGTATAGGAGGAGAGAACATGTCAGGTACTTGTGTAGCTGATGTCTGTGTTTCACATGTGTATAGGATGAGAGAACATGTCAAGTACTTGTGTAGCTGATGTCTGTGTCTCACATGTGTATAGGAGGAGAGAACATGTCAGGTACTTGTGTAGCTGATATATGTGTCTCACATGTGTATAGGAGGAGAGAACATGTCAGGTACTTGTGTAGCTGATATATGTGTCTCACATGTGTATAGGAGGGGAGAACACATCAGGTACTTGTGTAGCTGATGTCTGCATATATCACATGTGTATAGGAGGAGAGAACATGTCAGGTACTTGTGTAGCTGATATATGTGTCTTACATGTGTATAGGAGAGTACATGTCAGGTACTTGTGTAGCTGATGTCTGTGTCTCACATGTGTATAGGAGGAGAGAACATGTCAGGTGCTTGTGTAGCTGATGTCTGTGTCTCTCACATGTGCATAGAACATGTCAGGTACTTGTGTAGCTGATATATGTGTCTCACACATGTGTATAGGAGGAGAGAACACATCAGGTACTTGTGTAGCTGATATATGAGTCTCACATGTGTATAGGAGGAGAGAACATGTCAGGTACTTGTGTAGCTGATATATGTGTCTCACATGTGTATAGGAGGAGAGAACATGTCAGGCACTTGTGTAGCTGATATATGTGTCTCACATGTGTATAGGAGGAGCAAACATGTCAAGTACTTGTGTAGCTGATGTCTGTGTCTCACATGTGTATAGGAGGAGAGAACATGTCAGGTACTTGTGTAGCTGATGTCTGTTTCTCTCACATGTGTATAGGAGAAGAGAACATGTCAGGTACATGTGTAGTTGATGTCTGTGTCTCACATGTGTATATCAGAACATGTCAGGTACTTGTGTAGCTGATGTCTGTGTCTCTCACATGTGTATAGCAGAACATGTCAGGTATTTGTGTAGCTGATGCCTGTGTCTCTCACATGTGTATAGAAGAACATGTCAAGTACTTGTGTAGCTGATGCCTGTGTCTCACATGTGTATAGGAGAAGAGAACATGTCAGGTACTTGTGTAACTGATGTCTGTTTCTCTCACATGTGTGTAGGAGGAGAGAACATGTCAGGTACATGTGTAGCTGATGTCTGTGTCCCACATGTGTATAGCAGAACATGTCAGGTACTTGTGTAGCTGATGTCTGTGTCTCTCACATGTGTATAGCAGAACATGTCAGGTATTTGTGTAGCTGATGTCTGTGTCTCACATGTGTATAGGAGGAGAGAACATGTCAGGTGCTTGTGTAGCTGATGTCTGTGTCTCTCACATGTGCATAGAACATGTCAGGTACTTGTGTAGCTGATATATGTGTCTCACACATGTGTATAGGAGGAGAGAACACATCAGGTACTTGTGTAGCTGATATATGAGTCTCACATGTGTATAGGAGGAGAGAACATGTCAGGTACTTGTGTAGCTGATAT
Source organism: Engystomops pustulosus (assembly GCF_040894005.1). NCBI lineage: Eukaryota > Metazoa > Chordata > Amphibia > Anura > Leptodactylidae > Engystomops > Engystomops pustulosus. Next base: position 123,210,564 of record NC_092418.1, on the reverse strand, counting down.
ATGTGTCTCACATGTGTATAGGAGGAGAGAACATGTCAGGCACTTGTGTAGCTGATATATGTGTCTCACATGTGTATAGGAGGAGCAAACATGTCAAGTACTTGTGTAGCTGATGTCTGTGTCTCACATGTGTATAGGAGGAGAGAACATGTCAGGTACTTGTGTAGCTGATGTCTGTTTCTCTCACATGTGTATAGGAGAAGAGAACATGTCAGGTACATGTGTAGTTGATGTCTGTGTCTCACATGTGTATATCAGAACATGTCAGGTACTTGTGTAGCTGATGTCTGTGTCTCTCACATGTGTATAGCAGAACATGTCAGGTATTTGTGTAGCTGATGCCTGTGTCTCTCACATGTGTATAGCAGAACATGTCAGGTATTTGTGTAGCTGATGCCTGTGTCTCTCACATGTGTATAGAAGAACATGTCAAGTACTTGTGTAGCTGATGTCTGTGTCTCACATGTGTATAGGAGAAGAGAACATGTCAGGTACTTGTGTAACTGATGTCTGTTTCTCTCACATGTGTGTAGGAGGAGAGAACATGTCAGGTACATGTGTAGCTGATGTCTGTGTCCCACATGTGTATAGCAGAACATGTCAGGTACTTGTGTAGCTGATGTCTGTGTCTCTCACATGTGTATAGCAGAACATGTCAGGTATTTGTGTAGCTGATGCCTGTGTCTCTCACATGTGTATAGCAGAACATGTCAGGTACTTGTGTAGCTGATGTCTGTTTCTCTCACATGTGTATAGGAGTAGAGAACATGTCAGGTACTTGTGTAGCTGATGTCTGTGTCTATCACATGTGTATAGGAGGAGAGAACCTGTCAGGTACTTGTGTAGCTGATGTCTGTGTCTCACATGTGTATAGGAGGAGAGAACATGTCAGGTACTTGTGTAGCTGATGTCTGTGTCTCTCACATGTGTATTAGGAGGAGAGAGCATGTCAGGTACTTGTGTAGCTGATGTCTGTTTCTCTCACATGTGTATTAGGAGGAGAGAACATGTCAGATACTTGTGTAGCTGAAGTCCGTGTCTCTTACATGTGTATAGCAGAACATGTCAGGTACTTGTGTAGCTGATGTCTGTATCTATCACATGTGTATTAGGAGGAGAGAACATGTCAGATACTTGTGTAGCTGATGTCTGTGTCTATCACATGTGTATAGCAGAACATGTCAGGTACTTGTGTAGCTGATGTCTGTATCTATCACATGTGTATTAGGAGGACAGAGCATGTCAGCAGATAAAGCACAGGCACTAGCAATGCTTTACTATACATTACACACCGACATGAGCAGGGGGAGGAGAGGGGAAGGGTAACCGGGGTGACATCACTTCCTGTCTCCATGTGCCCAGCCATATTTACATAATGAAGAAAGATGATTTGAATTATTAATGTATGAATTGACTAGATAAAGCCTGGGATGGATCCCTGTGAGCTGCTCCATCAGGTACTGGTGACAGAAGTAGTTACAGAGACCTGATGACAGGTGTCCTTTAAAGTGCACCTTTCACCCCTTCCACTAAGTGCACTTCCTTTCATACTTTATTACGTCTCTTTCCACTGGTTTGGAAGCAGTTGTAATTATTTTTGCTCCCCTACCATTTCTTAGCAATCAGTGCATTAAGCTCCTGCTCCTGATATGCTAATTAGGCTTTTATTGTCAGGTGGGTGGTTCAAGGCTCCCTGCTTCATCCCCGGGCTACCCACCGGACAGTAGAGAGCCTAAATATCATATTGACTGCCAGATCTGAAGACTTGGGTTGGGACATCTGACATCTTTAATGCTGTTGATGTATCTGCGAAATTACATTTACAATTGAGATTCTTCTTCTTCCACTGATCTGTGCAAACCTGGAATAAATTTCAAAAAGTTCCTCCGGACACTTCTTCTTCTCCCTTTACGTGGTAATGTCCCAAAAACATTTGATAGACTTACGGAGTCCCAGTTGGGTGACATTGGTTCGCTTTCACTGCTGGTCGCACTAATACTTCGGTGACGAGATAGAGAAGACCTCATGGAGGAAAGTCCATGGATCTTATACATGAAGTCTTCTTCTGTACTAGACTGACGACTGAAGCAAGCGTCTGGTCCAGAGTCTTCATCGAGCTCAGACATTGATCCAAGTCCATCCTCACTGTTCAGGATGATGGAGCTCAGACGGCTTCTTCCACTGCTCGAGCTTGACAATCTGTGCTTATTCAGGAAGGACCCGGGTGTTGGATTCCCAAACATCTTGGAATGAATGGAGTCCAGTTCTTCCAGAATTTTTCCCTCATTTACAGAACCTGCAAAGTTAATAAAAAGAATACAATGCAAGATATTACTAATTTAGATTATATGGGGCACATTTACTTACCCAGTCCAGTCGCGATCCCGCGACGCGTTGTCCGACGAGGATTCGGGTCTGCCGGGAATTCACTAAGGTCATGTGCCCGATATCCAGCAGGTGTCACTGCTGCGCCGAGGTCCGCCGGAGATCACCTTCCTCTTCCCGCTGTATGTAAGTGCTGATCTTGCGAAACTCTTTCTGTCACATGGGGTGGATGCGCCACAATCCGATCGCGTGCGCCAAAACCCGGGGCAATTCAGCACAAAACGGAAATATTCGAGAAAACCCGACGGAATCGCGGCCGCAAAAAGTCTTTTAAAAATTCATGAAATGAAAGAGACAAAGTAGTCTAGAGATGTGCAAATCTTTTATGTGTAATGACCCCGAGTTGGGGCCTTTTCAATTTTTTTTGCCTGGTAATCCTGCTGGAGTGGACATCGTAGGCCTGATCAACCTGTTGTCTGCAACCCAGGGATGCAGCTACAGAATTTAACCCAGTTTTCCTTATTGATCTCTACATAATCTCCTGTTTATGCTGCATATGTATATAATATATGTATATAACAGCACCTCCTTGTGGCAAATATGGGTATATATTATGTGTGTTTTCTTTATTTGCATATTTAAAGGAACCTACCATGAGGATCTGATGGTAAATTCCTCCTGCCTCTGCCCTGATCTGTAATTTAATAATCTTGGAACCGAACTGGTTAAATACTTTATATTAGTCATATGTAAATTAGCCGCAGAGGCTCCTGGGGCGGTGAGTCGCTTAAGTGAAATATCTATGTTTTAGACCAATTTACAAGGACGACTGGAGCAAAACCAGGTGTGACCGAAGTTTGTGGTAATTATAAAAAAGATTCTAAAAATAGGATCTTGGTTGATTCGTTCGTAGAGATGAGTTGACTTGGTCGACCTTTGTATTTGGCCCTTATCGGTGGATTGGTGGCCGAACAGAAGGCCCTAGTAACTAGCCCCGGCTATGACTGGCCAGGGGGACTTCCACTGGGCAATCATAGCTTTGGCTTGTTGCTAGTGGCTTTCATTTGCCGGATTGGATGTTCGGCCGCCAATCTGGTGATATGTCCGGGTCGGGTGGTCGAATCCAAAAGCTGAACCCTAACAGGAATGCCAGGCGCTCATCTCCTCTGACGAGATTTACCTTGAAGTAGCTGATGTTCTTTTCTTAACGTACTTTGTAATTCTTTCCATTTTGATCGAAAATCTTCCTATAAATTATAAAAAAAAATGATATTTTTCTTCTAGATTTTGTCTTAGATGCAAGAAGTTTCTGAAATATAAAATCCTGCGCTGAGAACTAAAAAGATGAAGCTGCAGCACAGGAAACCAAATATCTGCTCAGAGAGCGGAAAATTCTTCAGAAAGCCTGGAAACTTTTTGTTCTTTGCATGAGAACAGTCAGACAGAGTAGCGGCCGTCACCACAGTCTGGTCCCGGGAGGCGGGTGTCATCGTACGTGCAGGTAAGTATCCACCACCCGCAGCGCAGAGATACCAGCTGACGGTTTCCTTTACTGTCAGGCGAAGCTACAAAGACGAATAATCTGCACCCGACTAGGGGACGGCTCTAAGTCTTTAGTCTCCAATGAGGAGAAACATTTCAAATAGCGCAGACTGACGAGTACGAGGCTGGATAGATCCCTCTCTGCTCGGTGGTGAGTGAATTAAAGGGATAAGCCTAAGGATATGCTCTCAGTATCCGGTCAGTGGGATCAGGCTGCCCTGGGGTACAAGAAGCTTTTGTAGGAGGAAGTTTCCAGAAGCAGAAGGATGTGACCATTGTAATAGCCTGGGAAGCCCATCATCTGCTTCCATCAGCTTCCCCTGATTGGTCAGGGTGCTGGACTACGCTGATTGGTGCGGAGTCTGGGTATATTCAGGTCATGTTGAGTCTGGGGACTGCGTACTAGATGTCCTGGTATTATATAAGCCTGTGATAGGGGCTATAGCTTAATTTGGGGGAGGGCTAAAGTGTAGACTTTACAATAAACCTGGACTTAATACTGAGAAGGACCTTCACCCATAAATTCCTTGTTCATCTGTTCCTGCTCTCAATACACATGTTCACAAGAGCCATTTCAGGACCTTTGAAGGTCCTCCAAAGGACCTGAAGCAAACAGAAGGGGCACATTCTCCATTACCCAGAAGCTGATTCGAGTACCAAATGTAAGAAGTGATTCCAGACTTGTAGGGGATATAATAGTCACACAGACCATGGGGTCTTACTCCGCCCCTGTCTGGACTTGATGCCATAGGTTGGAATTCTCTGTGGATACATACTGTAACTCACCTTTAATATGAGCAGCTTAGCGCTGAGTTCTGCTTGTCTAGTTTTCGCACTATATTCTGTTTCCATTCTGCAAAGAAAAATTGCATATGAGAGACAGGATAGACGTGAACCATTGGAGTCATCAATGTAACAACAGCACATCAGCATCTATGAAAGAGACCATACAAGAGACAGTAATAAAATAGACCATACAAGAGACAGTAATAAAAGAGACCATACAGAGACAGTAATGAAAGAGAATGCATACGAGACAGTAATGAGAGAGACCATACAAGAGACAGTAATAAAAGAGACCATACAAGAGACAGTAATGAGAGAGACCATACAAGAGACAGTAATGAGAGAGACCATACAAGAGACAGTAATGAGAGAGACCATACAAGAGACAGTAATAAAAGAGACCATACAAGAGACAGTAATAAAAGAGGCCATACAAGAGACAGTAATGAAAGAGAATGCATACGAGACAGTAATGAGAGAGACCATACAAGAGACAGTAATGAAAGAGACCACACCAGAGACAGTCATGAAAGAAACCATACACGAGACAGTAATGAAAGAGACCATACAAGAGACAATAATAAAAGGGACCATACAAGAAACAGTAATAAAAGAGACCATACAGAGACAGTAATGAAAGAGAATGCATACGAGACAGTAATGAGAGAGACCATACAAGAGACAGTAATAAAAGAGACCATACAAGAGACAGTAATGAGAGAGACCACACAAGAGACAGTCATGAAAGAAACCATACACGAGACAGTAATGAAAGAGAATGCATACGAGACAGTAATGAGAGAGACCATACAAGAGACAGTAATGAGAGAGACCATACAAGAGACAGTAATAAAAGAGACCATACAAGAGACAGTAATGAGAGAGACCATACAAGAGACAGTAATGAGAGAGACCATACAAGAGACAGTAATGAAAGAGACCATATAAGAGACAATAATAAAAGGGACCATACAAGAGACAGTAATGAAAGAGAATGCATACGAGACAGTAATGAAAGAGACCATACAAGAGACAATAATAAAAGGGACCATACAAGAGACAGTAATGAAAGAGAATACACACGAGACAGTAATGAAAGAGACCATACAAGAGACAATAATAAAAGGGACCATACAAGAGACAGTAATAAAAGAGACCATACAAGAGACAGTAATGAAAGAGACCATACAAGAGACAGTAATGAAAGAGACCACACAAGAGACAGTCATGAAAGAAACCATACACGAGACAGTAATGAAAGAGAATGCATACGAGACAGTAATGAGAGAGACCACACAAGAGACAGTAATAAAAGAGACCATACAAGAGACAGATACAAATAGGCTCAGTCTGTAGTCTCATTACTATAGGCTCATTACTATAGGCTCAGTCTGTAGTCTCATTACTATAGGCTCATTGCTATAGGCTCAGTCTGTAGTCTCATTACTATAAGCTCAGTCTGCAGTCTCATTACTATAGGCTCAGTCTGTAGTCTCATTACTATAGGCTCATTACTATAGGCTCAGTCTGTAGTCTCATTACTATAGGCTCAGTCTGCAGTCTCATTACTATAGGCTCAGTCTGTAGTCTCATTACTATAGGCTCATTACTATAGGCTCATTACTATAGGCTCATTACTATAGGCTCAGTCTGTAGTCTCATTACTATAGGCTCATTACTATAGGCTCATTACTATAGGCTCATTACTATAGGCTCAGTCTGCAGTCTCATTACTATAGGCTCATTACTATAGGCTCATTACTATAGGCTCAGTCTGTAGTCTCATTACTATAGGCTCATTACTATAGGCTCAGTCTGTAGTCTCATTACTATAGGCTCAGTCTGTAGTCTCATTACTATAGGCTCATTACTATAGGCTCATTACTATAGGCTCATTACTATAAGCTCAGTCTATAATTTTCATTTTGTATTATCATTTTTCCTCTTTTTCGCAAGGATTTTTGACAATGGCTGTCACTTCATTTCCACCAACCTGAGAAAGTTTCCTGAAGATCGGATGAGCTCCACCATCTGCTGGTGACTGAATCCTTCCATGTTCACCCCATTAATATTTATGAGCATTTCACCTAAAATGTGAGAAATCAGATGTTATAGGGAGGATTGAAGGGAACCTGTCACCAGGATTTACCCTGCTACACTACTACTCCCCTCAACGTCCCCTAAATGCCCTTTCCAAACTACCACTTTTACTCATTTACCTATAATCTCCCCAAGGTCAGACAAATATGACTCTTCTCATCACATGAGATGGAATTAGTGGCCTCTCCTGACTCGTCTGATTTAGTAAATATTTGTATTTCACATAACTTGCCAATTCTGGAACGGAAAAGTGTGGCCACTGACCGGCAATGAGTCCAGCGTGACTGGAGGGGCTGTGCTCATGCACCTTGTACACGTATGTCCTCAGGTCCGTCCCACGCAGATGCTGCAGCTTGTATGTCTACAACAGTCACCAGAAATAATAAATACCAAAGCATAACACTTCCAAACCTAACGCTGCATAATAGTCACTTTATTCAATACTTTATTTACACAATATCAAAAATTAAATCATTAAAAACCACAGAAACAACACAAAATAGGTGGTGGTCAAATCAAAGTGCAGGTATATCCCACAGTGGGGCATGAAAGTAAATACAATAGGGGATTGAAATAATACACAGACATTGGGGGTCATTTACTAAGGGTCCGATTCGCGTTTTCCCGACGTGTTACCCAAATATTTCTGTTTTGCGCCAATTTTCCCTGAATTGCCCTGAGATTTTGGCGCACGTGATCGGATTGTGGCGCATCGGCGCTGGCATGCATGCGACGGAAATCGGGGGGCGTGGCCGAACGAAAACCCGACAGATTCGGAAAAACCGCCGCATTTAAAAAAAAAAGGGTTGCGGGGCTTGCACTTACCTGCACCAGGAATAGGCCGGTGAACTTGAGTGCATTCAGGGGAACTTCAGCGCAGCAGTGCCACCTGGTGGACGTCGGAGGAACTGCCTTAATAAATCCCGGCCGGACCCGAATCCAGCGAAGAGAACACGCCGCTGGATCGCGAATGGGCCGGGTAAGTAAATCTGCCCCAAAAAATGCCTACCACCAAGTCTTAAGTCCCCAGACCACCACCACAGCACCCCGACGTACGTTTCGCCGTCGCTTCCTCAAGGGGGTGTCAAGAAGTCACGAGAAGGTAGAAAAATCTTACTCTGAATCATTTTATAGTCAGAAATCTGAAAAGATTTATTGAAATTTTCGGATACAATGTAACCAGCGAAAATGTGACATTACCGGTGGCCATAGGAGAGCGCAGGAAGCCACTGGTTATGTTTTTACTAGGGAACTGCTGCAAAATAATGAAACTAGGGGGCAGTGTGGTATAGAAAATACTATAGACAATATATATTGCCCGAGGCGACACTGTGGTCGATTGTAAATACATTTCATTTTTAGAGATTTATCACAAGTGTCTGAGAGCAGATCTGTCCTAGTGGCTCATGGCAACCAATCAGAGCTCAGCTTCCATTTTCCTACAGCAGTTTATACAATCAAAGCTGAGCTCTGATTGGTTGTCTTGAGCGACCAGAACAGTTTTGCCCCAAGACACTTCTGATAAATCTTCCCCATTGTCTTTTTTAGCCCCTGGAGCACCGGATATGGAGCCTCCACATCTCCTACAGGTACATAGACTGGGGATGAGCGCTCCGAAACCTCACGACCCGAATAGGGATGAGATCGCAAATTGAGGACCTGAACCCAAACTTCAGACAGTTTGGTATTTGGGTTCACCTGCGCCAGTACAGGGGTGTTAACCCTTTAAAATCCATTGGCAAAGCCGCCATTTTCCCTAGGATTGTCACCACCCGATGACGTCAAGCGGCCGATGGCTGGATTTAAAGCACTAACTCGAGGTCCAGGTACCTGAACAGAACTTCTCTTTGAGGTTTGAATGAAACTGAATGGGTCATCAGTGATTTATCGGTGACCCGGCTTCTTGTGCCAATGTTTTTAGTCTTAAGAACTTTTTCGATTTATCACAGCGGCTTAAAGAGCTTCATAAATGCGGCACATGAGGTGTTAATGTCCGCAGGAGACTTCACAGTGAAAAGTGGAAAAATAGTTGCAAATTTAGAGTAGGAAACTGAAAAATGTTGCAAAACAAGATACACAATATATTTCCCTCTCACCAAGGGGGGGGGGGGGGTAAACTTTTCTGTTATGTCCGGTCTCTCCTTCCATCTATAACCATAAAACGTATAGAATTATCTGCCCCAATGTACAATCCAATATTTGATTAGAAGATTTTTCAATTTACCTGAATTTCAAATCCAAAGGGTTCGTTATCCTGTTTTGTAATAAGCACAATCCTCCTGAAATACAAGATACATCCAAGGCTTAAGGTTTAGGAAACACAACATTAGCGGAACATGTGACCGCAGCCTCAGGGTCTCCGCTGCCTGGGTGGTCTCTCATCAGGAGCTTCAAGAAGAGAAGGCAAAGAGTTGGCGTTGATGGAGAAACTGTCAGAGAATTTATCAAAAATACAGCTGGTGACAGATTCCCATAGAGCCCTAGTAACGGAATGATCCCCTTCTTTTAGATAAAAAATAGTGATTCTGCGCCCACATCACCGATCACTGGACGCAGGCAGCGATACTACCACTTCCTGCGCCAATTGTCCGGCCCAGGCGCCAATGCCGTTGCCTATGGGTCATAGAGAGGACTCATCTCTGAGATCCAGGCACTGTCGCCTAAGCAATGATGTCAGTGCCTGGAGCAGAAAATCTTGGGAGCCCGGAGATGGCTGCAGGGAGCGCAGGCAGGTGAGTAATCATTTTTTTATTGTTTTGGCTGTGCTGCATGTACACTGCTGAGACATGTGTGGGGACTACTTATATACTGCTGGGGGCTAGTTATATACTGCTGGACATGTGCGGGGATACCTCTATACTTCCAGGAGCTACCTGTATACTGCAGGGCATGTGTGGGGGCTACCTATATACTGCTGGGGGGCTAGTTATATACTGCTGGACATGTGCGGGGATACCTCTATACTTCCAGGAGCTACCTGTATACTGCAGGGCATGTGTGGGGACTACTTATATACTGCTGGGGGCTAGTTATATACTGCTGGACATGTGCGGGGATACCTCTATACTTCCAGGAGCTACCTGTATACTGCAGGGCATGTGTGGGGGCTACCTATATACTGCTGGGGGGCTAGTTATATACTGCTGGACATGTGCGGGGATACCTCTATACTTCCAGGAGCTACCTGTATACTGCAGGGCATGTGTGGGGACTACCTATATACTGCTGGGGGCTAGTTATATACTGCTGGACATGTGCGGGGATACCTCTATACTTCCAGGAGCTACCTGTATACTGCAGGGCATGTGTGGGGGCTACCTATATACTGCTGGGGGCTAGTTATATACTGCTGGACATGTGCGGGGATACCTCTATACTTCCAGGAGCTACCTGTATACTGCAGGGCATGTGTGGTGGCTACTTATATACTGCTGGGGGCTAGTTATATACTGCTGGACATGTGCGGGGATAGCTCTATACTTCCAGGAGATACCTGTATACTGCTGGGCATGTGTGGTGGCTACTTATATACTGCTGGGGGCTAGTTATATACTGCTGGACATGTGCGGGGATACCTCTATACTTCCAGGAGCTACCTGTATACTGCTGGAACATGTGTGGGGACTACTTATATACTGCTGGGGGCTAGTTATATACTGCTGGACATGTGCGGGGATACCTCTATACTTCCAGGAGATACCTGTATACTGCTGGGCATGTGTGGTGGCTACTTATATACTGCTGGGGGCTAGTTATATACTGCTGGACATGTGCGGGGATACCTCTATACTTCCAGGAGCTACCTGTATACTGCAGGGCATGTGTGGGGACTACTTATATACTGCTGGGGGCTAGTTATATACTGCTGGACATGTGCGGGGATAGCTCTATACTTCCAGGAGCTACCTGTATACTGCTGGAACATGTGTGGGGACTACTTATATACTGCTGGGGGCTAGTTATATACTGCTGGACATGTGCGGGGATAGCTCTATACTTCCAGGAGCTACCTGTATACTGCAGGGCATGTGTGGGGGCTACCTATATACTGCTGGGGGGCTAGTTATATACTGCTGGACATGTGCGGGGATACCTCTATACTTCCAGGAGATACATGTATACTGCAGGGCATGTGTGGGGACTATTAATATACTGCTGGGGGCTAGTTATATACTGCTGGACATGTGCGGGGATACCTCTATAGTTCCAGGAGATACCTGTATACTGCTGGAACATGTGTGGGGACTACTTATATACTGCTGGGGGCTAGTTATATACTGCTGGACATGTGCGGGGATACCTCTATACTTCCAGGAGATACCTGTATACTGCTGGGCATGTGTGGTGGCTACTTATATACTGCTGGGGGCTAGTTATATACTGCTGGACATGTGCGGGGATACCTCTATACTTCCAGGAGCTACCTGTATACTGCAGGGCATGTGTGGGGGCTACCTATATACTGCTGGGGGCTAGTTATATACTGCTGGACATGTGCGGGGATACCTCTATACTTCCAGGAGATACCTGTATACTGCTGGGCATGTGTGGTGGCTACTTATATACTGCTGGGGGCTAGTTATATACTGCTGGACATGTGCGGGGATACCTCTATACTTCCAGGAGCTACCTGTATACTGCTGGAACATGTGTGGGGACTACTTATATACTGCTGGGGGCTAGTTATATACTGCTGGACATGTGCGGGGATACCTCTATACTTCCAGGAGCTACCTGTATACTGCAGGGCATGTGCGGGGGCTACCTATATACTGCTGGGGGCTAGTTATATACTGCTGGACATGTGCGGGGATACCTCTATACTTCCAGGAGCTACCTGTATACTGCAGGGCATGTGCGGGGGCTACCTATATACTGCTGGGGGCTAGTTATATACTGCTGGACATGTGCGGGGATACCTCTATACTTCCAGGAGCTACCTGTATACTGCAGGGCATGTGTGGTGGCTACTTATATACTGCTGGGGGCTAGTTATATACTGCTGGACATGTGCGGGGATACCTCTATACTTCCAGGAGCTACCTGTATACTGCAGGGCATGTGTGGGGACTACTTATATACTGCTGGGGGCTAGTTATATACTGCTGGACATGTGCGGGGATACCTCTATACTTCCAGGAGCTACCTGTATACTGCTGGAACATGTGTGGGGACTACTTATATACTGCTGGGGGCTAGTTATATACTGCTGGACATGTGCGGGGATACCTCTATACTTCCAGGAGCTACCTGTATACTGCTGGAACATGTGTGGGGACTACTTATATACTGCTGGGGGCTAGTTATATACTGCTGGACATGTGCGGGGATACCTCTATACTTCCAGGAGATACCTGTATACTGCTGGGCATGTGTGGTGGCTACTTATATACTGCTGGGGGCTAGTTATATACTGCTGGACATGTGCGGGGATACCTCTATACTTCCAGGAGCTACCTGTATACTGCAGGGCATGTGTGGGGACTACTTATATACTGCTGGTGGCTAGTTATATACTGCTGGACATGTGCGGGGATACCTCTATACTTCCAGGAGCTACCTGTATACTGCAGGGCATGTGTGGGGGCTACTTATATACTGCTGGGGGCTAGTTATATACTGCTGGACATGTGCGGGGATACCTCTATACTTCCAGGAGCTACCTGTATACTGCAGGGCATGTGTGGGGGCTACCTATATACTGCTGGGGGCTAGTTATATACTGCTGGACATGTGCGGGGATACCTCTATACTTCCAGGAGATACCTGTATACTGCTGGGCATGTGTGGTGGCTACTTATATACTGCTGGGGGCTAGTTATATACTGCTGGACATGTGCGGGGATACCTCTATACTTCCAGGAGCTACCTGTATACTGCTGGAACATGTGTGGGGACTACTTATATACTGCTGGGGGCTAGTTATATACTGCTGGACATGTGCGGGGATACCTCTATACTTCCAGGAGCTACCTGTATACTGCAGGGCATGTGCGGGGGCTACCTATATACTGCTGGGGGCTAGTTATATACTGCTGGACATGTGCGGGGATACCTCTATACTTCCAGGAGCTACCTGTATACTGCAGGGCATGTGTGGTGGCTACTTATATACTGCTGGGGGCTAGTTATATACTGCTGGACATGTGCGGGGATACCTCTATACTTCCAGGAGCTACCTGTATACTGCAGGGCATGTGTGGGGGCTACCTATATACTGCTGGGGGCTAGTTATATACTGCTGGACATGTGCGGGGATACCTCTATACTTCCAGGAGCTACCTGTATACTGCAGGGCATGTGTGGGGACTACTTATATACTGCTGGGGGCTAGTTATATACTGCTGGACATGTGCGGGGATACCTCTATACTTCCAGGAGCTACCTGTATACTGCTGGAACATGTGTGGGGACTACTTATATACTGCTGGGGGCTAGTTATATACTGCTGGACATGTGCGGGGATACCTCTATACTTCCAGGAGATACCTGTATACTGCTGGGCATGTGTGGTGGCTACTTATATACTGCTGGGGGCTAGTTATATACTGCTGGACATGTGCGGGGATACCTCTATACTTCCAGGAGCTACCTGTATACTGCAGGGCATGTGCGGGGGCTACCTATATACTGCTGGGGGCTAGTTATATACTGCTGGACATGTGCGGGGATACCTCTATACTTCCAGGAGCTACCTGTATACTGCAGGGCATGTGTGGGGGCTACCTATATACTGCTGGGGGCTAGTTATATACTGCTGGACATGTGCGGGGATAGCTCTATACTTCCAGGAGATACCTGTATACTGCTGGGCATGTGTGGTGGCTACTTATATACTGCTGGGGGCTAGTTATATACTGCTGGACATGTGCGGGGATACCTCTATACTTCCAGGAGCTACCTGTATACTGCTGGAACATGTGTGGGGACTACTTATATACTGCTGGGGGCTAGTTATATACTGCTGGACATGTGCGGGGATAGCTCTATACTTCCAGGAGCTACCTGTATACTGCAGGGCATGTGTGGGGGCTACCTATATACTGCTGGGGGGCTAGTTATATACTGCTGGACATGTGCGGGGATACCTCTATACTTCCAGGAGATACCTGTATACTGCTGGGCATGTGTGGTGGCTACCTATATACTGCTGGGGGCTAGTTATATACTGCTGGACATGTGCGGGGATACCTCTATAGTTCCAGGAGATACCTGTATACTGCTGGAACATGTGTGGGGACTACTTATATACTGCTGGGGGCTAGTTATATACTGCTGGACATGTGCGGGGATACCTCTATACTTCCAGGAGATACCTGTATACTGCTGGGCATGTGTGGGGGCTACTTATATACTGCTGGGGGCTAGTTATATACTGCTGGACATGTGCGGGGATACCTCTATACTTCCAGGAGCTACCTGTATACTGCAGGGCATGTGTGGGGGCTACCTATATACTGCTGGGGGCTAGTTATATACTGCTGGACATGTGCGGGGATACCTCTATACTTCCAGGAGCTACCTGTATACTGCAGGGCATGTGTGGTGGCTACTTATATACTGCTGGGGGCTAGTTATATACTGCTGGACATGTGCGGGGATACCTCTATACTTCCAGGAGCTACCTGTATACTGCAGGGCATGTGTGGGGGCTACCTATATACTGCTGGGGGCTAGTTATATACTGCTGGACATGTGCGGGGATACCTCTATACTTCCAGGAGCTACCTGTATACTGCAGGGCATGTGTGGGGGCTACCTATATACTGCTGGGGGCTAGTTATATACTGCTGGACATGTGCGGGGATACCTCTATACTTCCAGGAGCTACCTGTATACTGCAGGGCATGTGTGGGGGCTACTTATATACTGCTGGGGGCTAGTTATATACTGCTGGACATGTGCGGGGATACCTCTATACTTCCAGGAGCTACCTGTATACTGCAGGGCATGTGTGGGGGCTACCTATATACTGCTGGGGGCTAGTTATATACTGCTGGACATGTGCGGGGATACCTCTATAGTTCCAGGAGATACCTGTATACTGCTGGAACATGTGTGGGGACTACTTATATACTGCTGGGGGCTAGTTATATACTGCTGGACATGTGCGGGGATACCTCTATACTTCCAGGAGATACCTGTATACTGCTGGGCATGTGTGGGGGCTACTTATATACTGCTGGGGGCTAGTTATATACTGCTGGACATGTGCGGGGATACCTCTATACTTCCAGGAGCTACCTGTATACTGCAGGGCATGTGTGGGGGCTACCTATATACTGCTGGGGGCTAGTTATATACTGCTGGACATGTGCGGGGATACCTCTATACTTCCAGGAGCTACCTGTATACTGCAGGGCATGTGTGGTGGCTACTTATATACTGCTGGGGGCTAGTTATATACTGCTGGACATGTGCGGGGATACCTCTATACTTCCAGGAGCTACCTGTATACTGCAGGGCATGTGTGGGGGCTACCTATATACTGCTGGGGGCTAGTTATATACTGCTGGACATGTGCGGGGATACCTCTATACTTCCAGGAGATACCTGTATACTGCAGGGCATGTGTGGTGGCTACTTGTATACTGATATAGCATGTGTGTGGGTTACCTATATACTGAAGGAGCATGTGTGGGCTACCATTATAATATTGTGTGGGAGCTATCTATATACTAATGGAGTATATGTGGGGGGCTACCAACATACTGAAGTGGCATGTGTGTGGGATACCTATATACTGCTGGGCATGTGCTGAGAGCCTGGAACTACGTATATGCTGGGGGGTGGGCATGTGTCCGCTTCCTATATCCTGGAGGCATGTGTCAGGGCTACTTATATACTGTGGGTATGTGACTGGTCTACCTATATACTGTGGGTATGTGACTGGTCTACCTATATACTGTGGGCATGTGACGGGTCTACCAATCTATTGGGGAGCATGTGCAGGGCAACCTATATATTGGGGAGCATGTGCAGGGCTACCTATATATTGGGGAGCATGTGCAGGGCTACCTATATATTGGGGGTGCTCTCCTATCTAATTTAATTAGGATTTGTTGGTGTTAAAAGGGAAACTATGCTGCAGGGGGAACATTGTGGAGATTTATCTAGGGTACATTATATATTGACTGATTTTTTTTTAGGGACGAAGTGTGGGGATGTTCTCCAGAGGCCAAAGTCACCCGGGTGGCAAATTCTGCAGTTTCCATGGCGTTCTCTATCTGATGGAGAAGAATTGGAAACAATGAAGAGACTACAGGAAGAAGAGACGGATGGACGAGAACAACACAAATATAGAACGAAACAGCATCAGCCTAACAGTAAGTGATGTCTGTGACCGAGTGCAGCCCAAATGTGCAGAACATGTAATGCTGGTATATATTGATGTGTGTAGTGCATGTAATGCTGGTATATATTGATGTGTGTATTGCATGTAATGCCGGTATATAGTGATGTATGCAGTACATGTAATGCTAATATATATTGATGTGTGTAGTATATGTAATGCTGGTTTATGTTGATGTGTGTACTGCATGTAATGCTGGTATATGGTGATGTGTGTAGTGCATGTAATGCTGGTATATGGTGATGTGTGTAATACATGTAATGCTGGTATATATTGATGTGTGTAGTACATGTAATGCTGGTATATATTGATGTGTGCGGTACATGTAATGCTGGTATATGGTGATGTGTGTAATACATGTAATGCTGGTATATAGTGATGTGTGAAGTACATGTAATGTTGGTATACATTGATGTGTGTAGTGCATGTAATGCTGGTATATGTTGATGTGTGTAATACATGTAATGCTGGTATATGTTGATGTGTGTAATACATGTAATGCTGGTATATAGTGATGTGTGAAGTACATGTAATGCTGGTATATATTGATGTGTGTAGTGCATGTAATGCTGGTATATGGTGATGTGTGTAATACATGTAATGCTGGTATATAGTGATGTGTGAAGTACATGTAATGCTGGTATAAAGTGATGTGTGCAGTTCATGTAATGATGATATATATTGATGTGTGTAGTACTTGAAATGCTGGTATATATTGATGTGTGCAATACATGTAATGTTGGTATATATTGATGTGTGTAGGACATGTAATGCTGGTATATATTGATGTGTGCAATACATGTAATGTTGGTATATATTGATGTGTGTAGTACATGTAATGCTGGTATATATTGATGTGTGCGGTACATGTAATGCTGGTATATGGTGATGTGTGTAATACATGTAATGCTGGTATATATTGATGTGTGTAGTATATGTAATGCTGGTATATGGTGATGTGTGTAATACATGTAATGCTGGTATATAGTGATGTGTGAAGTACATGTAATGCTGGTATAAAGTGATGTGTGCGGTACATGTAATGCTGGTATATGGTGATGTGTGTAACACATGTAATGCTGGTATATAGTGATGTGTGAAGTACATGTAATGCTGGTATAAAGTGATGTGTGCGGTACATGTAATGCTGGTATATGGTGATGTGTGTAACACATGTAATGCTGGTATATATTGATGTGTGTAATGCATGTAATGCTGGTATATGGTGATGTGTGTAATACATGTAATGCTGGTATATAGTGATGTGTGAAGTACATGTAATGCTGGTATAAAGTGATGTGTGCAGTTCATGTAATGATGATATATATTGATGTGTGTAGTACTTGAAATGCTTGTATATATTGATGTGTGCAATACATGTAATGTTGGTATATATTGATGTGTGAAGTACATGTAATGCTGGTATATGGTGATATTTGTAGTACATGTAATGCTGGTATATATTAATGTGTGTAGTACATGTAATGCTGGTATATATTGATGTGTGAAGTACATGTAATGCTGGTATATATTGATGTGTGTAGGACATGTAATGCTGGTATATATTGATGTGTGAAGTACATGTAATGCTGGTATATGGTGATGTTTGTAGTACATGTAATGCTGGTATATATTGATGTGGTTATTTATTGTTAATATGTATTTATCAGCTTATATATATATATTTTGGTTTATATCTATATGTGCAGGATATTATTATCAGTGCTGCTTATTCCTTGCTGGTGAATTCTTATATGTGCAGCCTGCTCGTTGGTATCTTTATATTCATTGTTGGAATATATTTATATTTGTGGTATATAGGATCTGCTGTCATTTTTTTGCAGAGGCTATAATATGGATGACAAAGGATCCAACCACCATAACCTCCAGCTGTTCACAGATAATAGAATAGGGAGCAGATAGCGCTGTTGTCCGGGTAGTGGCTGACTTCTGTCACTGCAGTTACCTGGTCTGACCAATACACAGTCACCAAGGGAAGAGAAAATTGTCGAGTTAGGAATTTAAAACATTTTAGATGATTCCTCTTCTAGTTTCTTCAGATGTCACAATGACTTGAACAAGTTTTACACTTACTATGTTTTAGTCAATGGTCCAGTAATTTTATATTAAAGTTGATAAAAATTTTGGTAAATTCCACCTGCTCTGATACTGCAACTACCTGGAAGATAACTGCTGTACAAACTGATAAGAAGACTTTATGAAGGGTCCCATCACCAAAAACTAAAGACCTGACTCTTAGCACCAGATGCACCTCCATCAGAACCTCTGTGTGACATCATAGCCTCCCTTCATACCTCATTATACACTCAGGTGGACCGACCTGTTTGGTTCTGTCTCCTCGGAGTCAACCAGTGAATTTGATCTTGACTTCATAACCTGTAAAGAAAGTTAAAGGCGTCATTTACAAAACTCGGATTCTGGACTTTTCTTAGGCTCTAAACAAGAACACAATAGACCATCAGCCACTTTTATAGTCAAAACATTGTATCCAATTCCAGGTAAAATCAGAATAATCCACTATTTCTTTTAAGACCCGCCCCCCGAGGAGCCAATATCAAATTTTCAGGGCTGAAACAGTGAAGAAGCCTTTGAGAATAATCTGGTTCTTTTCCTTTTTCTGATTTTATCACACTTTATTTTTTATAGAACATCATAATATTTGTATAAATTTGTTGCAATACATAAATACCCTTTAAATATAATTCACACAGAGGCACTTGAGGGTCCCCATTCTCATGGGTCACAACTGTCAAAGTCCAATTGATCTGAGGCATTGGCCCTACCCTGTGAATTGTGGAAATTTGAAGATTGTGGAAATCCCCCTTAAAAGGGTTGTTCATCTGTTTTCCCCTTTTGACAGAATATAGAATAACAATGTTTTGGGGGGGGGTCCACTGCTGGGATTACAAGAAGAGACCCCCACAAATCATGAGAATAAGATACCCACCAATCACAAGAATGGGACCCCCACAAATCATGAGAATAAGATCCCCACCAACACAAGAATGGGGCCCCCATAAATCATGAGAATAAGATCCCCACCAACACAAGAATGGGGCCCCCATAAATCATGAGAATAAGATCCCCACCAACACAAGAATGGGGCCCCCATAAATCATGAGAATAAGATCCCCACCAATCACAAGAATGGGACCCCCACAAATCATGAGAATAAGATCCCCACTAATCACAAGAATGGGACCCCCACAAATCATGAGAATGAGATCCCCACTAATCACAAGAATGGGACCCCCACCAATCATGAGAATAAGATACCCACTAATCACAAGAATGGGACCCCCACCAATCATGAGAATAAGATACCCACTAATCACAAGAATGGGACCCCCACCAATCTCAAGAATGGGACCCCCACCAATCACAAGAATGGGGCCCCCACCAACCATGAGAATGGGACCCCCACCAGATCTTATGTCAATCCTGTAAGTAGCTACATGAGCTGCAGGTGCACTGGAGCAAGGAGCTAAACGTGGGTTATAGGTTGATGTATTCAGATGATCTGGTGTCAGAGGAAGGATGTGGCTGGTGGATGTGGCTGGTGGATGTGGCTGGACACTGATGCTCCTTGAAGTTATCTGATTTAGAGGAACATTTTCAGACACCTTCATGACATCTTTATATGAAATGACTTCAAGTTACCGGAGTCTTTAGCACTTGAGGCCTCATAAAATGTTTTCAGTCTTCTGGTAGGAAGTTGAGCGTTCTGGTAATCAGAAGTTATAACCCGTCCCCTGTCGTATCACTGGAGGTGACAAGACCGGGGGTCCCTACTCTTCCATGTGAATGTAGTGGTGGTTGATCCTGTTCACGATTACTCTATAGCAGTGATGGCGAACCTTTTACAGACAGAGTGCCCAAACTACATCCAAAATCCATTTATTTACCGTGAAGTGCCAGCATAGAAGTCTATACAGTAACTTATTGCTTCCTGTTCTTCCACATCTTTCAATTGTATTGGCCATCTGAGGCCAACAATATAGTTGACAGAAGGAAGGCAAATTCAAACTATCATTGTAGCTTCTCTGTACAGAAAGAAATGGTGGGTCCAGCAAGATGACCTCCAAAGATAATGCAGTTCTGTTAACACCTTTTTACTTTCCCCGCAGTTCGAAACAGCCAATAAAGTGTCACTTTAAAATAGTGCAGAGAGCAGCATCTCTTAAATTGAAGATTCAGTGTTTGGTGAACTCTGCCCTTGGACAATGGTCTGAGTGCCCACAGAAAGGGCTCCGAGTGCCACCTCTGGCACCCGTGCCATAGGTTCGCCACCACTGCTCTATAGGATGAGCCAGGATACTCTGCAGACCTCCAGTCCATGACGACCACAGTAAGAGGAGACCTTATTATTACAAGAATTCTTTATATACATAACCGGACTTTCTTATTGGTTCCCGTCACTGATATTATTGGTAACTTTTAAGTTGTTTTTAGATGAGCTCTAAATTTTTCATTAAATAAAACCTTACTTATAGTCTAAACATCCAAGTATTTGAGAAGTTCCTCTACATGTTCACAGTCTATGTTTCCTTTCTCTCGCATAGTGTGGTCTGTACAGTTCTTCTCCATATACAGTACACTAATGTCTGTAAGTAGCATTGACCTACCTTCTTGTGGCCCCGAGGTAACGTGGCCAAAGCCCCCGCCAAGCCATGACCTCCTCGGCCTCCATCCAAGCCATTACTCCACAATGTTTTGGAACAAGCTCCACAATTGTTAAGCACCAGGTTTTCCAGCTGAGATCCACACGTGTCCCTGGTCCGTGGCCTCATGGTGGACATGATGATGATGATGACGACCTCTCAGCCGATTCTCCTTACCGAAACTTCATATCTACTTAAAAACCAGAAAATGCATTGCCTGCTGTAAATGAGAACGGAAACAGTGCTTGTGGTTTCCTATGTAAAGCGCCTAAATCTTTTGTGTTAGCAGAGGAGAAATATGTTGTCTACATTAACCCTTGCACAACCAGAACCTGACAAGTGAGAGATAATGACCAAAAACAAGCGTAGAGGAAGATTGTAGAAGATCTCCCCTGGCAACACATTACAAACACCGGCCGGCCGTCGTGTACGAGAAGAAAAAAGAGGTTTCCTCCAACTCTCCAAAAATATCCTCAAAGGTTAATTAGATGTGTGACATCTGTCCCAGGAGAGTGTAGGACGAAGAGATGCGGACCTCCTCCTCTACGGACCGAGAGGGATAAAAGTTATTATCATCTGGTTATAATGGATAGGGCCGGAGTGAAAACTATCGTTCAGTGTTCAGTGCCCCTATATAAAGGAATATATATATATATAGACACCACCACCAAAGGCGGCCATTAGAGATGAGCAGACCCATAGTTTCCGTTAGGGTTCAGCGGATCAGCCTGGGCATATTGCAGAATTGCCGGCTGAACAGTCAAACCGACAAATTTAGACCCTTAGCTACGAGCTATGGCCGTGATTGTCCAGCAAATCAACAACCCTTGCTATTAGCCATGGCCATGATTAGCCGGATGGACAACCCCTAGCCCAGTGATGGCGAACCTCTTGGAGACAGAGTGCCCAAGCTACAACCAAAACCCACTTATATGTCACAAAGTGCCAACATGACAATGTAAGCAGCAACTTATTGATCCCTGCTGTATCACAGATTTAATCTTATTGGTGTCCTGAGATCATCAATACAATAGAAAGATGATGGAAAAATTTGGATTGTATATTCCCTCCAGGGTCCCCTGTAGAGGAAGAATCAGGGGACCCAGAGCAGGAGCTCCAATGACAATCCATCTCTATCTGCACCTTCTCGCTCCTCCTGTAGTCCTGGCAGCTAAATAGCTCTGAGAATGGCACGTCCTGGGCTGTAATGGATCACAGGAGAAAGCCTTAATTGGATCATAGCTGGCAGACTCTGTGTTGGAGTGAAGGCTTGAGTGCCCACAGAAAGGGCTCCGAGTGCCACCTCTGGCACCAGTGCCATAGGTTCGCCACCACTGCTCCAGCCAATCATGGCCATAGCTAGTAGCAAGGGACTGGATTGGCTGTTGAGCCGCTAATCTGGGAATACATCCAGGTTGCACGGCTGAACGCAAACTATGAACCTGCAATAAATCTTCGGGTCCGCTCAGCTCTAGTGGCCATACATTTGGTACCAACATCTGCTGCACCCACTCATTTTGGCAGACCGGCTGACTACCTGGTGTGCATGAGGGTGTCCTGGCCTGACATGTTGGACATGTTACATTATGTATGCAGAAAGCAGAAAAGTTGCTGCTGGAGGTTTGGGTTCTGCTCTCATCCTATTCACTACACATGCACGCTCAGCCAACCTGGTGTCAGAGGGTGGAATTACTGTTGGCACCACGAGCATTCGGCTGAAGGTACAAGAACACTTCATCTGATGATCAGTCCCTCACGAATATATTTCCATGGGTTGTCATGGACACGGTCAACGTAATCTTTAAAGTGAGTCCAGTCTAGTGGAGGAAAATGGGTCAAGTCCTGGGATTCATGTCAGGAATCCACTTTGTTCTGAGACTTCCATGAACATGAGGACGTTGGAACCTCTTAAACCTTCATTGATTAGTAGCTGCTAACCTCCTGCAGATGTGGATCCACATTGTGACATTGATCTATCCTCAGGCTGCTATTATTGGTGTTTCCTCTCTTACCTTACGTAGCTCTTCCTTGTTCTTCTACTCTCACTCCTCCACCGCTTCCCCTCTGCCCTTCTCATCCGCCCTCTTACCCTCCTAGGCAGAGTGACAGCTTTCTCCTCCGTTAGGGGCGTTAGATACAGATACTACATTCTAGTCTAACGACAAGTCATTTATCAGGTTTCAGCAGAGGAGTCCCGGGGTGTGTCTGCCTCGTCACAGAATGCCTGAAATTCTCCAAAATATTCACTTATTAAATATGAAGTATGACCCAAAGACAGCAGAATCAGCCATGGGTGGTCAGGGACCCTAGACGCGGCCATGATCTCCTCCTCCACAGACCGGGTGTTATTAGTTAATATTTATATATGGGGAGAATCTGATGAAGTACTTTATTACAGTCTGTGAGCCGACTCCTTCCAAGGGTCTTTGGGAATTGACCTGTTGGAGTATTGCGGGCCCTGATGCTCCACGCCCTATTGTAAAAGAGGTCACCCACATAGGGGTAGATTTACTTACCCGGTCCTGACGCGATTCCGCGGTGCGTTGTCCGATGAGGATACGGGTCTGCCGCAATTCACTAAGATCGTGCGTCCAATTTTCTTCCTGTGTCGCTTCCGTGCTGAGGTCCGCCGGAGTTCACCTTCTTCTTCCCCATGCATGTGAGTGCTGATCTTGCGACACAATTCAGTTTTTAAATTCCGCGGTTTGACCAAATCTGCGGGTTGTCCCGCCCCCCCCCCCCCCCCCGATTTCTGTCGCGTGCAAGCCGATGCGCCACAATCCGATCGCAAGCGGTGGAAATCGTCAGGAAACCCAACGAAAATGCAGACCCTTAGTAAATGAGCCCCATAATGTTTAGCCAAATATTTCAGTAAGAAAATTAAAAAATAGATCCACCCCCTCTTACTAAAAGATCAACAAGGGATTCCCCCAATTAGGACTCTGGAATGTGTAGCTATTGCTAGGGGTTAATGTTGATAACTGGGAATATCCCCTGATTACCCGTGTTGTGTTACTTGTATTGCTGCCGGATGGAAACACTTTGTATCTCTCCAAGGTAGACAAACCCTAGGAGGCAAAAAACTGCTCACTACAGGAGAAAGAACAGAAAAAAAGCCCCAAAAATTGTACTGCCTGGATTGCACTTACCCAAGCAGCTCCAGTGATATGTTCCTCAGTCATACTCTCCTTTTTCAAAATTTAAAAATGAGAATTATTTAAAAGCTATAAAATAAAAAAAATATTTGAAAATTATAATTTAAAAAAATTCAAATCAGCTGCATGTGCTACGATGGGTGTTACCAGAAATGACCCCCCCCCCCTCATAGCCCTGAGTACCCCTCCTACCAACCACTTTCTTGCCTCCCACTGTCAGCTACATCACAAACTTTAAATTTCACTCCCCTGAAAGGCGGCTACTGTGGAGACACTGGACAAAGACACTCGCCTGTGAAGTATCAAGAACATGGTCTGTGGGGGGGGGGTGTATTCGGTGCTCTGGGGCGGGGTAGTCAATTTTTGGTGACGCCTAGTGATAAACAGACCCAATGTGGTTCGGGATCGTCCGAGTATAAAAATTATGTTAAGGGCTGGGTCCGTGGACCAAACCGGAAACCTCCGCTAATTGACACAAGTGGTCGGTGTTATCCGGCAATGTTGGACGTGGTTCTTAACATTGTGGGTTCGGATCTTCTCAATACCAGCGATTCCCACCGTGTGCGGCTCATTTGCAAAGTCTTACTTTTACAAAAAGGTGAGCGAAATAGATAATTCTAAGTACAGATTCTGAATGAGGAATCTTCTGCTGGAGCTGCTTTGTGGCACAATCCAGACAGTGAATTACTATTATCACCCGCTCCTGCAATAAAACAAATCCTTTACACTGCATCAAGCTCAATGGTTTAAGAATCCAGTGGAAAGTTTCAGATCTTTTCCTACTCCCAGGGTCGGCTCCAAATTTCAGTAGACCCCATGGCGACAGACCCTCAGTAGACACCTGGGCAACAGACCCTCAGTAGGCCCCTGGGTGACAGACCCTCAGTTGGCCCCTAGGCGACAGACCCTCAGTCGGCCCCTAGGCGACAGACCCTCAGTTGGCCCCTGGGTGACAGACCCTCAGTAGGCCCCTGGGTGACAGACCCTCAGTAGGCCTCTGGGTGACAGACCCTCAGTAGGCCCCTGGGTGACAGACCCTCAGTAGGCCCCTAGGCGACAGACCCTCAGTAGGCCCCTGGGTGACAGACCCTCAGTTGGCCTCTGGGTGACAGACCCTCAGTAGGCCCCTGGGTGACAGACCCTCAGTAGGCCCCTAGGCGACAGACCCTCAGTTGGCCCCTGGGCGACAGACCCTCAGTAGGCCTCTGGGTGACAGACCCTCAGTAGGCCCCTAGGCGACAGACCCTCAGTTGGCCCCTGGGCGACAGACCCTCAGTAGGCCCCTGGGCGACAGACCCTCAGTAGGCCCCTGGGCGACAGACCCTCAGTTGGCCCCTAGGCGACAGACCCTCAGAAGGCCCCTGGGCGACAGACCCTCAGTAGGCCCCTGGGCGACAGACCCTCAGTTGGCCCCTGGGTGACAGAGCCTCAGTAGGCCCCTAGGCGACAGACCCTCAGTAGGCCCCTGGGTGACAGACCCTCAGTAGGCCCCTAGGCGACAGACCCTCAGTAGGCCCCTGGGTGACAGACCCTCAGTAGGCCCCTGGGTGACAGACCCTCAGTAGGCCCCTGGGCGACAGACTCTCAGTAGGCCCCTGGGCGACAGGCCCTCAGTAGGCCCCTGGGCGACAGACCCTCAGTAGGCCCCTGGGCGACAGGCCCTCAGTAGGCCCCTGGGTGACAGACCCTCAGTAGGCCCCTGGGTGACAGACCCTCAGTAGGCCCCTGGGTGACAGACCCTCAGTAGGCCCCTGGGCGACAGGCCCTCAGTAGGCCCCTGGGCGACAGACCCTCAGTAGGCCCCTGGGTGACAGACCCTCAGTAGGCCCCTGGGTGACAGACCCTCAGTAGGCCTGTTCTCTAATGTATCACACCAAGCACCCCCTTTATTTTATATAAACCCTCGTCACACCCTATGGATTCATTAGATACAACCCCGTTCACCCCCATGGATTCCTTATGTGGGCCCCCCAGCAGCGCTGGTCCCCGCCACTTGCTCAGGTATTCCCAGTGCTGGCACCGGCCCTGACTACACAATACCCCTATATCCTTAGGACACCCTAAACATTCACCCCCTCCATAGTCCATTTGGTCAAATGTTATTTCCCTGGTGTTACAGTCCCCCGAGCACCGTCTGATTCTATGAAGCTTTCTCCATAATGGCTCCATAACTGATTTGTTTTTCAACTTCAAGATATTTCTAAAAGAAATCAAACAATAAAAAACAAACGACTCTAAAAATATTTTTAAAGATCGGAAACAAGTCTTGATAAAATGGTCCATTGGTCTTTGTGATGGTGATGGTGAGGAGGGATCGGGAAATGAGAGTTACTAGGAATGTGCTGGCGTCAGGTAGCTGCTACAAATGTACGTGGCTCCTTTATGACGAGATTCCGCGACCTTCCGGAACACCCACAACACATCGATCCAGGCCAACGATTCGGCTGATTTTAGTCATTTGTTTTTTATCTCCGTCTCGTCCCTTGTATTTCCGCGGCTCCATCCATCTCTACACAACAAATACATCAATTTATTTCAGTTCTTGGAATAACGGAGAATGTTCTTACCAATAAATGCCAAAGATTTTCATCTCAATCACAAAATAATTCATGAAATAAAATTGTTTCATCTAAATGAAGGAAATGAAACTCTGACTCATAATCCGGTCTCATTCACCGAGATTAAAACGTGTAGCGCGAGCAGCTTCAGGGTAATCTCTGCGGATTAGGTGGAAGATGATTGGATGTCGCTGGGAGTGTAATAAGAAGAAATCTATAAGGGGCCCCTATTTATAGCTTCACTTATAGAACAAGTCTCCTCCCATAGGTCAGGGGGTCGTCAGACCGCGAGGGGCTTCATGGTGGAGTAAAACCTCTCTGATCCACTGTAGACGTCTTTCTCAGCAGATTTTAGCCTGAATCCCCCAATGAAGGAATGAATCAGAAATATAATAAAATTGTATATTGTTATTGTTATAAAAACATTTGACATCATGATGTAACAATGGCGGGCCCCAATGTCATGAAATGGCTGCCAATCTTAATAGGGTACCAAAAAAGCATTGCATGCATAACATTTCCCATATGGTCGGGGTAGGTGTAACTGGTGCACACTCGGGGTAGGTGTAACTGGTGCACACTCGGGGTAGGTGTAACTGGTGCACACTCGGTGTAGGTGTAACTGGTGCACACTCGGGATAGGTGTAACTGGTGCACACTCGGGGTAGGTGTAACTGGTGCACACTCGGGGTAGGTGTAACTGGTGCACACTCGGGGTAGATGTAACTGGTGCACACTCGGGGTAGGTGTAACTGGTGCACACTCGGGGTAGATGTAACTGGTGCACACTCGGAGTAGGTGTAACTGGTGCACACTCGGTGTAGGTGTAACTGGTGCACACTCGGGATAGGTGTAACTGGTGCACACTCGGGATAGGTGTAACTGGTGCACACTCGGTGTAGGTGTAACTGGTGCACACTCGGGGTAGGTGTAACTGGTGCACACTCGGGGTAGGTGTAACTGGTGCACACTGGGTGTGGGTGTAACTGGTGCACACTCGGGGTAGATGTAACTGGCCCACACTCGGGGTAGGTGTAACTGGCCCACACTCGGGATAGGTGTAACTGGTGCACACTCGGGGTAGGTGTAACTGGTGCACACTCGGGGTAGGTGTAACTGGTGCACACTCGGGGTAGATGTAACTGGTGCACACTCGGGGTAGGTGTAACTGGTGCACACTCGGGGTAGATGTAACTGGTGCACACTCGGAGTAGGTGTAACTGGTGCACACTCGGTGTAGGTGTAACTGGTGCACACTCGGGATAGGTGTAACTGGTGCACACTCGGGATAGGTGTAACTGGTGCACACTCGGTGTAGGTGTAACTGGTGCACACTCGGGGTAGGTGTAACTGGTGCACACTCGGGGTAGGTGTAACTGGTGCACACTGGGTGTGGGTGTAACTGGTGCACACTCGGGGTAGATGTAACTGGTGCACACTCGGGGTAGATGTAACTGGCCCACACTCGGGGTAGGTGTAACTGGTGCACACTCGGGGTAGGTGTAACTGGTGCACACTCGGGGTAGGTGTAACTGGTGCACACTCGGGGTAGGTGTTACTGGTGCACACTCAGGGTAGGTGTTACTGGTGCACACTGGGTGTAGGTGTAACTGGTGCACACTCGGGGTAGATGTAACTGGTGCACACTCGGGGTAGATGTAACTGGGGCACACTCGGAGTAGGTGTAACTGGTGCACACTCGGTGTAGGTTTAACTGGTGCACACTGGGTGTAGGTGTAACTGGTGCACACTCGGGGTAGATGTAACTGGTGCACACTCGGGGTAAATGTAACTGGCCCACACTCGGGGTAGGTGTAACTGGTGCACACTCGGGGTAGGTGTAACTGGTGCACACTCGGGGTAGGTGTAACTGGTGCACACTCGGGGTAGGTGTAACTGGTGCACACTCGGGGTAGGTGTAACTGGTGCACACTCGGGGTAGGTGTAACTGGTGCACACTCGGGGTAGGTGTAACTGGCCCACACTCGGGGTAGATGTAACTGGTGCACACTTGGGGTAGGTGTAACTGGCACACACTCGGGGTAGATGTAACTGGTACACACTCGGGGTAGGTGTAACTGGTGCACACTCGGGGTAGATGTAACTGGCCCACACTCGGGATAGGTGTAACTGGCCCACACTCGGGGTAGGTGTAACTGGTGCACACTTGGGGTAGGTGTAACTGGTGCACACTCGGGGTAGGTGTAACTGGTGCACACCTGGGGTAGGTGTAACTGGCACACACTCGGGGTAGATGTAACTGGTAAACACTCGGGGTAGGTGTAACTGGTACACACTCGGGGTAGATGTAACTGGTACACACTCGGGGTAGGTGTAACTGGTGCACACTCGGGGTAGGTGTAACTGGCCCACACTCGGGGTAGGTGTAACTGGTACACACTCGGGGTAGGTGTAACTGGTGCACACTTGGGATAGGTGTAACTGGTGCACACTCGGTGTAGATGTAACTGGCCCACACTCGGGGTAGGTGTAACTGGTACACACTCGGGGTAGGTGTAACTGGTGCACACTTGGGATAGGTGTAACTGGTGCACACTCGGTGTAGGTGTAACTGGTGCACACTCGGTGTAGGTGTAACTGGTGCACACTCGGGGTAGGTGTAACTGGTGCACACTCGGGGTAGGTGTAACTGGTGCACACTCGGGGTAGGTGTAACTGGTGCACACTCGGGGTAGGTGTAACTGGTGCACACTCGGGGTAGGTGTAACTGGTGCACACTCGGGGTAGGTGTAACTGGTGCACACTCGGAGTAGGTGTAACTGGTGCACACTCGGGGTAGGTGTAACTGGTGCACACTCGGGGTAGGTGTAACTGGTGCACACTCGGGGTAGGTGTAACTGGCGCACACTCGGGGTAGGTGTAACTGGTGCACACTCGGGGGAGGTGTAACTGGTGCACACTCGGGGTAGGTGTAACTGGTGCACACTCGGGGTAGGTGTAACTGGTGCACACGGGGTAGGTGTAACTGGTGCACACTCGGGGTAGATGTAACTGGCCCACACTCGGGGCAGGTGTAACTGGTACACACTCGGGGTAGGTGTAACTGGTGCACACTCGGGGTAGGTGTAACTGGTGCACACTCGGGGTAGGTGTAACTGGTGCACACTCGGGGTAGGTGTAACTGGCCCACACTCGGGGTAGGTGTAACTGGTGCACACTCGGGGTAGGTGTAACTGGTGCACACTCGGGGTAGGTGTAACTGGTGCACACTCGGGGTAGGTGTAACTGGCCCACACTCGGGGTAGGTGTAACTGGCCCACACTCGGGGTAGGTGTAACTGGTGCACACTCGGGGTAGGTGTAACTGGTGCACACTCGGGGTAGGTGTAACTGGTGCACACGGGGTAGGTGTAACTGGTGCACACTCGGGGTAGATGTAACTGGCCCACACTCGGGGCAGGTGTAACTGGTACACACTCGGGGTAGGTGTAACTGGTGCACACTCGGGGTAGGTGTAACTGGTGCACACTCGGGGTAGGTGTAACTGGCCCACACTCGGGGTAGGTGTAACTGGTGCACACTCGGGGTAGGTGTAACTGGTGCACACTCGGGGTAGGTGTAACTGGTGCACACTTGGGGTAGGTGTAACTGGCGCACACTCGGGGTAGGTGTAACTGGTGCACACTCGGGGTAGGTGTAACTGGTGCACACTCGGGGTAGGTGTAACTGGCCCACACTCGGGGTAGGTGTAACTGGTGCACACTCGGGGTAGGTGTAACTGGTGCACACTCGGGGTAGGTGTAACTGGTGCACACTTGGGGTAGGTGTAACTGGCCCACACTCGGGGTAGGTGTAACTGGTGCACACTCGGGGTAGGTGTAACTGGTGCACACTCGGGGTAGGTGTAACTGGTGCACACTTGGGGTAGGTGTAACTGGTGCACACTTGGGGTAGGTGTAACTGGCCCACACTCGGGGTAGGTGTAACTGGTGCACACTCGGGGCAGGTGTAACTGGTACACACTCGGGGTAGGTGTAACTGGTGCACACTCGGGGTAGGTGTAACTGGTGCACACTCGGGGTAGGTGTAACTGGTGCACACTCGGGAGGTGTAACTGGTGCACACTCGGGGTAGGTGTAACTGGTACACACTCGGGGTAGGTGTAACTGGTGCACACTCGGGGTAGGTGTAACTGGTGCACACTCGGGGTAGGTGTAACTGGTGCACACTCGGGGTAGGTGTAACTGGTACACACTCGGGGTAGGTGTAACTGGTGCACACTCGGGGTAGGTGTAACTGGTGCACACTCGGGGTAGGTGTAACTGGTGCACACTCGGGGTAGGTGTAACTGGTGCACACTCGGGGTAGGTGTAACTGGTGCACACTCGGGGTAGGTGTAACTGGTGCACACTCGGGGTAGGTGTAACTGGTACACACTCGGGGTAGGTGTAACTGGTACACACTCGGGGTAGGTGTAACTGGTGCACACTCGGGGTAGGTGTAACTGGTGCACACTCGGGGCAGGTGTAACTGGTGCACACTCGGGGTAGGTGTAACTGGTGCACACTTGGGGTAGGTGTAACTGGTACACACTCGGGGTAGGTGTAACTGGTACACACTCGGGGTAGATGTAACTGGTGCACACTCGGGGTAGGTGTAACTGGTGCACACTCGGGGTAGGTGTAACCAGGTGGAACGCGCCAGTATTTGGGCATCTTTGCCAAACATTCACTGTGCTTGGTGTGCCTATGTCTGGCATGCAATCTTATCTGGGAACCTTAAAACAGTCACAAAAATAATTTGTGAAATCAGCTCACCCTCTCCGTTAGAACAATCCACACGGTCTTGACTCTGGACACTCCAGCACGGAAAACCTCGGTCACAGGTGCTTATAGCGATGAAATCAAAGAAAAACTATTTCCAGCTGGACATCAGACGTCAGAAGTTTCGTAAAAAAATAGCAAATCTTTATTGTAGATCCATTAAAAATAGACATGATAGTACATGACACAGCATAAGGAGTAAAAAATAGCATCCAAGCTTACGCGTTTCGGTAATTATACCTTATTCATAGCTTATGCATGGCATTTTGCAATCCAGCTATTTAACCCTGCCCTGTTTCAATCCCATGGGTCTCCAGGTGAAATAATTTTAACCCTTTCTATAGTTTCAAAACATATGTTAAATATAAAGGGAAAGAGTTTTATCTTTAAAAATAATATTAGGATGTGAGATTAAAAACACAGTAATCTCATATGCACCTGTCTGGAAAAATGCGACAATTTCTATTTCTAGACAAAGAAAATAATGAAAATAATAATCTGAATTTGGCAGAGGAGAAACACAACGTATCTTTTTATGTGTTGTTTAGCAAAAATGTATCAAATCCTGCTTTTTATTTAGTCCAAAAGGAGCTCTGGTTTTTAATGTAAATATCCAAAAAGTTTCTCGATTCAAAAGGATTCGCCTAAGATCTCCCCCCCGTTTCGGTTTCATAATTTTAACAATAACAACAAAAAACGTCCAATAGTTTTCTCTACTTCCTATAGTGTTCAATATAAAGAAATTGAAAACATTATTTATAGAAATCTTCCTATTTTGTATACGGATCATACATTGTTTGATATTATACATAACAATGTAAAATGTGTAGCTAAAAAAGCCCCTAACCTCAGTAATGTACTATCACCAAGCTTATTCCAATCCAACCCAGTTCACACTACATGGCTTAGTTTTTTTAAATGTGGAGCTGATCGATGTAAGTGCTGCACATATGCGGCCCAAAGCAAATTTTTCTCCTCATATTCTAATGATACCCAACAAGAAATAAAACAATTTATTAATTGTAATACCTCGTTCGTGGTGTATCAAATACAATGTATTTCTTGTGGATTGGATTACATTGGCTGCACTTCTAACAGCTTAAAAACCCGCATTCGTAGACATTTGTCGGATGTCAATGCAGATGGTGCGGTTAACATCTCAGCGGTATCCAGGCATGTCAGAGAATGCCATTCTGGGAATTGCAGTGTTCTCAGGTATAGGGGCATTGAAAAAATTATGAAACCGAAACGGGGGGGAGATCTTAGGCGAATCCTTTTGAATCGAGAAACTTTTTGGATATTTACATTAAAAACCAGAGCTCCTTTTGGACTAAATAAAAAGCAGGATTTGATACATTTTTGCTAAACAACACATAAAAAGATACGTTGTGTTTCTCCTCTGCCAAATTCAGATTATTATTTTCATTATTTTCTTTGTCTAGAAATAGAAATTGTCGCATTTTTCCAGACAGGTGCATATGAGATTACTGTGTTTTTAATCTCACATCCTAATATTATTTTTAAAGATAAAACTCTTTCCCTTTATATTTAACATATGTTTTGAAACTATAGAAAGGGTTAAAATTATTTCACCTGGAGACCCATGGGATTGAAACAGGGCAGGGTTAAATAGCTGGATTGCAAAATGCCATGCATAAGCTATGAATAAGGTATAATTACCGAAACGCGTAAGCTTGGATGCTATTTTTTACTCCTTATGCTGTGTCATGTACTATCATGTCTATTTTTAATGGATCTACAATAAAGATTTGCTATTTTTTAACGAAACTTCTGACGTCTGATGTCCAGCTGGAAATAGTTTTTCTTTGATTTCATATCTGGGAACCTTGGGCTGTGGCACCCTCACCGCAGCACCTCTGACTGGAATGTTCTGTGTTGGGGGGCAGGGGCTGGCACTTGCTGTTTTTGGGCTCATTTTGACTGTTAATGGAAAACAAAGAGCTCATTGCACGACATTTACAGATGAGTGAACTCAACATTCAGGTTTGGGTTCAGCGTTTGGGTTTGGTGTCCCCCTGGTCAGTCTTATCCATGCTGATTGCTAGGTGCGTCCATGTGGCGGATTGGCTGTTCTCCCTCCAATCTTGTATCATGTCTGGGTCAGGTGGCCGAGCCTAAACGCAGAACACAAACTGGAACGTCGGGTTCGCTCATATCTAATTACAATGAATAATGGAAGACAGTGAAGAGCTTTGTGATTGGACCAGGTACCAGGCCGGACCATCAATAGCTCATGTGGATCTACGAGGAACATACACAAGTCAGATGTGAAATATGGACATTCACCTCAGTTGTGGTCGTGTAGCCTTCGACATTCATTATGTGTCCAGTTCCTCTTCTCTTGGTTCTTTTCAGGCTTCCTCCGTTCCTGGTGAATAAGATTTCAGTTTAGTGCCGTTTTGCTATCAGGTGGCAGTTTACATAGGGGTTTACTGAGAGGGGAGGGGGAAATGACGTCAGGAGCCGAATCACAGTGGTTAGTTCTCTACTAGAGATGAGCGAACATGCTCGTCCGAGCTTGATGCTCGGTCGAGCATTAGGGTACTCGAAACTGCTCGTTACTCGGACGAATACTTCGCCCGCTCGAGAAAATGGCAGCTCCCGCCGTTTTGCTTTTTGGCGGCCAGAAACAGAGCCAATCACAAGCCAGGAGACTCTGCACTCCACCCAGCATGACGTGGTACCCTTACACGTGGATAGCAGTGGTTGGCTGGCCAGATCAGGTGACCCTGGGATAGACTAGCCGCTGGCCGCGCTGCTCGGATCATTCTGTGTCTGGATGCCGCTAGGGAGAGAGCTGCTGCTGGTCAGGGAAAGCGTTAGGGTGTTCTATTAGCTTACTGTTAGGCAGGAGTGATTCTCAAAGAACCCAACAGCCCTTCTTAGGGCTACAATAACGTTCTACTTTTTTTATTTTAATTTGCATCTATTACCATTTTGTGAGGAATTAGCAGGGGGACTTGCTACCGTTGTGTTTAGCTCTTAGTGGCACACATATCCATAGCAAAGACCGAAGTGGGAAAATTCAGTAGGGGTTGGATTTCTATTAGGCAATAACTCAGTGTCATCTCATCTGGCATAGTAGTGTGCTTCCTTTGATACTTGGCTAGAAAATAGCCATAGGAGAATACAAATAGCTTCTTGAAGCCTACAGTAGCGTTCTATATATTTGATTTCTGGTTGATCTGCTGGTGGCTGTAGTTTCTGCAGTGCATGTACTTGCCAATTCTGAGCAATTTGTAGTGAGACTTGCGACCGCTGTGTTCTGCGCTTAGTGGCGCACATATCCATAGCAAAGGCCGAAGTGGGAAAATTCAGTAGGGGTTGGATTTCTATTAGGCAATAACTCAGTGTCATCTCATCTGGCATAGTAGTGTGCTTCCTTTGATACTTGGCTAGAAAATAGCCATAGGAGAATACAAATAGCTTCTTGAAGCCTACAGTAGCGTTCTATATATTTGATTTCTGGTTGATCTGCTGGTGGCTGTAGTTTCTGCAGTGCATGTACTTGCCAATTCTGAGCAATTTGTAGTGAGACTTGCGACCGCTGTGTTCTGCGCTTAGTGGCGCACATATCCATAGCAAAGGCCGAAGTGGCAAAATTCAGTAGGGGTTGGATTTCTATTAGGCAATAACTCAGTGTCATCTCATCTGGCATAGTAGTGTGCTTCCTTTGATACTTGGCTAGAAAATAGCCATAGCAATAGGATAGGATTGTTTGGTTTTAAAAACTCAAAAAAAAACAAAAAACACAAAAAAAAAAAAAAAACACAAAAAAACACAAAAAAAAACAAAAAGAAGTAAAAAAAAAAAAAAGTTATAACTCTCATTTTAAAAATGTTTAACCCGAGGGCTAGGGGTAGAGGACGAGGGCGGGGACGTGGGCGTCCAACTACTGCAGGGGTCAGAGGCCGTGGTCCTGGGCGGGGTGAGACACCACCTGCTGATGAGGGAGCAGGGGAACGCCGCAGAGCTACACTCCCTAGGTTCATGTCTGAAGTTACTGGGACTCGTGGTAGAGCACTGTTGAGGCCAGAACAGTGCGAACAGGTGATGTCGTGGATTGCTGACAATGCTTCGAGCAATTTGTCCACCACCAGTCAGTCTTCCACGCAGTCCACCCATGTCACCGAAATCCCCACTCCTCCAGCTCCTGCACCTCAGCCTCCTCCCCCCCAGTCTGCCCCCTCCCAGGAAAATTTGCCATTTGAACCGGCATACTCTGAGGAACTGTTTTCTGGACCCTTCCCACACTCACAAACCACTTGTCCGGTTGCTGCTGAGCAATTTTCCGATGCCCAGGTTTTCCACCAGTCACAGTCTGTGGGTGATGATGACCTTCTTGACGTAGTGGAAGTGTGTAAAGAGGTGTCCGACGATGAGGAGACACGGTTGTCAGACAGTGGGGAAGTTGTTGTCAGGGCAGGAAGTCCGAGGGGGGAGCAGACTGAGGGATCGGAGGATGATGAGGTGACAGACCCAAGCTGGGTTGAGAGGCCGGGTGAACACAGTGCTTCTGAGACGGAGGAGAGTCCTCGACCTGAACAGGTTGGAAGAGGCAGTGGTGGGGCCAGACGGAGAGGCAGGGCCAGAGCTGGTGCATCAGCGCCACTGTCAACTAGTGAAGCTCCCGTGGCGAGGGCTCCCGCGGCGAGGGCTAGATCTTCAGAAGTGTGGAGGTTCTTTAAGGAAACACCGGATGACCGACGGACTGTGGTGTGCAACATTTGCCAAACCAGGCTCAGCAGGGGTTCCACCACTACTAGCTTAACTACCACCAGTATGCGCAGGCATATGAATGCTAAGCACCCCACTCAGTGGCAACAAGCCCGTTCACCTCCGGCCGTGCACACCACTGCTCCTTCCCCTGTGTCAGCTGCTAGTCAGCCCCCTGCCCAGGACCCTGGCACAAAAACCCCATCGTCGCCTCTAACCCTAACCCTAACCCACGATCCTCCACAGCATCCACCAGCGTTCAGCTCTCCATACCCCAGACGCTGGAGCGGAAACGCAAATATAGTGCAACCCACCCGCACGCCCAAGCCCTTAATGTGCACATCTCCAGATTGCTTAGCCTGGAGATGCTGCCCTATAGGCTAGTAGAGACCGAGGCCTTTCGCAACCTCATGGCGGCGGCCGCCCCTCGGTATTCGGTCCCCAGCCGCCACTACTTTTCCCGATGTGCCGTCCCAGCCCTGCACCAGCACGTGTCAGACAACATCATCCGTGCCCTGACCAACGCCGTTTCTGACAAGGTCCACCTGACCACGGACACGTGGACGAGTGCTGCCGGGCAGGGCCACTATATATCGCTGACGGCACATTGGGTTAACTTGGTGGAGGCTGGGACCGAGTCTGACCCTGGGGCTGCTCATATACTGCCGACGCCGAGGATTGCGGGGCCTACCTCGGTCCAGGTGTTTCAGGCCTACTATGCCTCCTCCTCCTCCCACCCCTCCTCCACCTCCTCCTCCGAACTACCATCCGTGGGCACGGCGCCATCAGTCGGTAGCTCTAGGCACAGCAGCAGTGCCGTCGCTAAGCGACAGCAGGCGGTGCTCAAACTGCTGAGCCTAGGCGACAAAAGGCACACCGCCCAAGAGCTATTACAGGGCATCACGGCGCAGACTGATCTGTGGCTGGCACCGCTGAACCTCAAGCCGGGAATGGTTGTGTGTGACAACGGCCGTAACCTGGTGGCGGCTCTGCAACTCGGCAGACTGACACATGTGCCATGCCTGGCCCATGTGTTAAATCTGATAGTGCAGCGTTTCCTCAAGACATACCCCAATCTGTCTGATTTGCTCACGAAGGTGCGCCGCATCTGTGCGCATTTCAGGAAGTCCAGCCCAGATGCTGCCACTCTCAGGGCAGCGCAGCGCCGCCTCCAACTGCCCGCTCACCGACTGTTGTGCGACGTGCCCACGAGGTGGAATTCAACACTGACCATGTTATCCAGAGTTTACCAGCAGCGCAGAGCGATTGTAGACTGCCAGATGTCAACTTCCACCAGAACTGGTAGTCAGGTCACTCAGCTTCCTCAAGTCTACAATGAGGAGTGGACGTGGATGTCTGATATCTGTCAGGTGCTGAGTAACTTTGAGGAGTCAACACAGATGGTCAGTGGCGATGCCGCCATCATCAGCCTCACCATCCCGCTGCTTGGCCTGTTGAAAAACTCTCTGGTCAGCATGAAGTCGGAAGCTTTGCGCTCGTCACAAGAGACGGGGGAAGAAGATTCCCTTGTTGATAGCCAAAGCACCCTGAGGTCTGTTTCTCAGCGCATATCGGAGGAGGTGGAGGTGGAGGAGGATGAGGAGGAAGAGGAGGAGAATGTTGGCGAGACACAAGAGGGGACCATTGTTGAGTCCTTCACTGTTCAGCGTGTATGGGCAGAAGAAGAGGAGTTGGAGGAGTTGGAGGAGGAGGAAATGGACAGTCAGGCCAGTGAGGGGAGTGAATTCTTACGCGTTGGTACTCTGGCGCATATGGCAGATTTCATGCTAGGCTGCCTATCCCGTGACCCTCGCGTTCAAAGAATTTATTCCAGCACCGATTACTGGGTGTTCACTCTCCTGGACCCACGGTACAAGCAAAATCTTCCCACTCTCATCCCTGCAGAGGAAAGGAGTGTGAGAATGCATGAATACCAGCAGGCCCTGGTGCACAAGCTGAAACAGTATTTCCCTTCTGACAGCGCTAGCGGCAGAGTGCGTAGTTCTGCGGGACAAGTAGCGAGGGAGAGTAGGCGAGCAGGCAGCTTGTCCAGCACTGGCAAGGGTACGCTTTACAAGGCTTTTGCCAGCTTTATGTCACCCCAGGAAGACACTGTCACCTGTCCCCAGTCTCGGCAGAGTAGGGCTGATCTTTACAGAAAGATGGTGAGGGAGTACGTAGCTGACCATACCATCGTCCTAAATGATCACACAGCTCCCTACAACTACTGGGTTTCAAAGCTGGACATGTGGCACGAACTGGCGCTGTACGCCTTGGAGGTTCTTGCCTGCCCTGCCGCTAGCGTCTTGTCCGAGCGGGTTTTCAGTGCAGCTGGTGGCATCATCACCGATAAGCGTACACGCCTGTCGACTGACAGCGCTGACAGGCTGACACTTATTAAGATGAATAAAGGCTGGATTTCTCATAATTTCCAATCTCCACCAGGTGAAGGAAGCTCAACCTGAATAATTGATCCACTCCTCCTCCTCCTCCTCATTTTCCTCCTTCTCCTCCTCTTTGTACAGTAAAGCAGAGGAAAATGGCTATTTTTTGACAGGGCCCACTGGCTCTTGCTATAGTACTTCATGCATTTAATTTTTCTGGAGGGCCACCTACCCGGTCCTCTGTTTGAAACAATTTTTGTGAGTGCCACATACAGGCACTCAATCTATTCCATTTTTCTGGAGGGCCACCTACCCGGTCCTCTGTTTTAAAAATTTTTTGGGACTGCCACATACAGGCACTCAATCTATTCCATTTTACTGGAGGGCCACCTACCTGCTCCTCTGGTTTGAACAATTTTTGGGACTGCCACATACAGGCACTCAATCTATTCCATTTTACTGCAGGGCCACCTACCTGCTCCTCTGGTTTGAACAATTTTTGGGACTGCCACATACAGGCACTCAATCTATTCCATTTTACTGCAGGGCCACCTACCTGCTCCTCTGGTTTGAACAATTTTTGGGACTGCCACATACAGGCACTCAATCTATTCCATTTTACTGCAGGGCCACCTACCTGCTCCTCTGGTTTGAACAATTTTTGGGACTGCCACATACAGGCACTCAATCTATTCCATTTTACTGGAGGGCCACCTACCTGCTCCTCTGGTTTGAAACATTTTTGGGACTGCCACATACAGGCACTCAATCTATTCCATTTTACTGCAGGGCCACCTACCTGCTCCTCTGGTTTGAACAATTTTTGGGACTGCCACATACAGGCACTCAATCTATTCCATTTTACTGGAGGGCCACCTACCTGCTCCTCTGGTTTGAAGAATTTTTGGGACTGCCACATACAGGCACTCAATCTATTCCATTTTACTGGAGGGCCACCTACCTGCTCCTCTGGTTTGAAAAATGTTTGGGACTGCCACATACAGGCACTATCCAAATTAAATTGTCTCCATAGCAGCCTCCACACGTTGTCTCCATTGCTACCTCCAAAAGTCGTCCATATAGCTGCCTCCATACATCGTCCCTTTATCAAACGAGGTGTGTCAGGCAGAAATTTGGGTTGTTTTCATGGATTCCACATCAAAGTTGTTAACTTTGTCGCCACCCTGCTGTGTTATCCACAAAATATACTGGCAAACTTTTACCATTTAGGGATATTATTTCAGCGCTTCTTGCGCATCTGTTTACATTCCCCTCACCCGGCATATCCTAAACTTATAAGAACGCTACTACACTTGATCTTATACAAAAGGTTCTTAGAAGTGCTGTTTGGGGAGTAGCCTAGAGACAGGGGCTTGGATTGGCGAAAGCTCGCCTGGCAGCGGAGCGCCAGCTCCATGCGCATCATGCGCTTCTTGCGCATCTGTTTACATTCCCCTCACCCGCCATATCCCAAACTTATAAGAACGCTACTACACTTAACTTGGTGCAGGCTGGGACCGAGTCTGACCCTGGGGCTGCTCATATACTGGCGACGCAGAGAATTGCGGGGCCTACCTCGGTCCAGGTCTCAAAGGCCTACTATACCTCCTCCCACCCCTCCTCCACCTCCTCCTCCTCCGAATTACCATCCGTGGGCATGGCGCCATCAGTCGGTAGCTCTAGGCACAGCAGCAGTGCCGTCGCTAAGCGACAGCAGGCGGTGCTGAAACTGCTGAGCCTAGGCGATAAAAGGCACACCGCCCAAGAGCTATTACAGGGCATTCCACATCAAAGTTGTTAACTTTGTCGCCACCCTGCTGTGTAATCCACAAAATATACTGGCAAACTTTTATCATGTAGCGATATTATTTGAGCGCTTCTTGCTCACCTCCTTTGGTTCCTCTCTGCCACCCATTGGTTTGAAGCCTGAGTCCATTTAGGGTATGTCGCCATGACACTCTCTAGCCTGCTGCCGCTGCCTCTGCATGCCGTCCCCTATAGTGTCAGGGTCAATTATTGGATGTTTTAGATACTATCTAGCTTCATTCTGTCACTCTGTCATGGCCATGCTGTTGCCCATAATTTTGGCATAATGGTGCGATTAGGCAGCCTCAGAGGCATCCATGCATGCTGCCCCTGCTGTTTCCTGTCCATTTCCGTGGTGTTTCCATCCTTTTCTGAGGTTCCCAGGTGTTTGGCCAAGCTTCCCTGTGCAGAGCCTTGGTCCCCTTGAAAAATGCTCGAGTCTCCCATTGACTTCAATGGGGTTCGTTATTCGAGACGAGCACTCGAGCATCGGGAAAAGTTCGTCTCGAATAACGAGTACCCGAGCATTTTAGTGTTCGCTCATCTCTATTCTCTACCCATCAGCTCAGAGAATGGAAAATAACACTGAGGACCTGCAGTTGAGAAATTTGTATAAGGAAAATGCTGTTCTATTGAATGTTAATTTAAAATTCAGTGCCGATTATAAAAAATGGCTTTGTCAGCATTGTGAATACTACTTTATAAAAGTTTATTTCCCATCACCTGGCTCATTGCCAACAGAAGAGGAGACTGATAGAGTTACACACAGGCTGCAGGTGCTCCCTCCTTCCCTGGGACTCACCAGACGCTGCTGGCAGGGACCCAGGTAATGTGAAATAAACTTTTATAAAGTATTGAAATGATTCAGAATTTGGACAAAGGCATTTTTAAAATCAACATAGCATATTGTGACCCATCACCAGCTAAAAATGACATTCCTGGTTATGTACCCTTTACATCTCCTCTGCAGCTGAAGAAATGCCATGATAGGGAGGTGGAGCCATAAATATCGGTATGTGTCAAGCTCATTATGGCACCAGCTCATTAATATAATATAATATAACATAATGTGATATAATAATTCTATCTACATGGTCTTGCATGTCACTGATGATTCTTGCAGAGATTCAGGGGTCTTACATTTCATATTCCCTGGCAAATAATGTGCAAATATTTCCTCTGATTTGTTACTTTTTAGTTTTTAAAGTAACAAATCAGAGGAATACAACAGGAAAGAGTCCAAATGGATCCTTTTGGACATTGTAGATCTCTACTATGTGCATCGCTTGAGCCGAGTCTAAAATATAAGTTA
The DNA here is from genome assembly GCF_040894005.1 of Engystomops pustulosus. Taxonomy (NCBI): domain Eukaryota; kingdom Metazoa; phylum Chordata; class Amphibia; order Anura; family Leptodactylidae; genus Engystomops; species Engystomops pustulosus. The sequence goes on along the minus strand of NC_092418.1, from coordinate 123,169,042 downwards.
CCGATCCCCAAAGCCGCGGTTCCATGATTTTTCCGCGTGATCCCTCGGCCTCGGAGCCACAGAAATCCGTGATTACGTATTTTGGGTTAAAAAAAAGTTGGTTAAAAATAAATCCTTGAGTCTTCCTCTCTGTGATAAAACTCTCGCCTCGGCTGTACATCTCTGGGGCATCACAATTTACGGCTTATGATCTCCTGTAATTCTTAATATTAATGATTGACTCCAAATGGTAAAATTGTTGGGAAAGTGGCCCATAAACGAAGTGCGAGGCAATCTCTTTACGCTGAAATATTGGAGACTTTCATCCACCATTACGTTTGATAAATCTTACCATCTCAGACATAAATTCTGGGCTAATTATTAGCCCCCTGCTCCCTCCCCCGCCGGCTCGCCTTGTTCATCGACCCCTTTCATTATACAATCTTCCGGATGAGCGGCTTGATCTCGCCTTGGGGCCACTACGTCTCCCGCACTATCAATGTTCACCTCTTTTTTTCCCTCTTTGAACTTATGTTGCTTTTATATATTTCCAATTACTGTTTAGCGCTGATGAGCTGACAATTCCCAGTGATAGATACTAATGTTTCAACAGAGAAGTCTTCTATATATTCAATACTAAAGTGGAAGCAAATGAAGCTATATTGGAGGCCGTAAAGCCCCGGAAAATGATTTGTCTCTGTCGGTAACGTAACTTTTCATTCCATTTAACTCAGGAGCCGTATTCTCAATCATACAAGGTACAATAGTTTATCAGGAGCTTTTCCAGTCCTGTTAAAACTTCCTTAAATAGCTACAACTCTGGACCAATCACAGCACGGCTTTCACTTCTTAAACTTGTTCTCTGATTGTTTGCTGTGACACTTGTATGTCTCGGCGCTGGCCTACAAAGTACATTTTTTAAAAACTTTAATAAAATAATAAAAAAAGGACAACGCGTTTCGCCTTCTGCATCAAGGGCTTCATCAGGTCATCAGGAGGCCGGAGACAAAACGTGCACCAGATTTATTATGGAAAGTCTGACAGAATTGTGTCACACGCTCCAAGTTGTGGCAGTGCAGGAGGTGCCAGATTCATGAAGAACGTGCGCCAGAAATCCTGAATCTGGCGCCCCGTGCACACTACACAGGACACTGCACATAGTACACAGGACACTGCACATAGTACACACTGCACATAGTACACACTGCACATAGTACACAGGACACTGCACATAGTACACAGGACACATAGTACACAGGACACTGCACATAGTACACAGGACACTGCACATAGTACACAGGACACTGCACATAGTACACAGGACACTGCACATAGTACACACTGCACATAGTACACAGGACACTGCACATAGCACACACTGCACATAGTACACAGGACACTGCACATAGTACACACTGCACATAGTACACAGGACACTGCACATAGCACACACTGCACATAGTACAGAGGACACTGCACATAGTACACAGGACACTGCACATAGTACACAGGACACTGCACATAGTACACACTGCACATAGTACACAGGACACTGCACATAGTACACACTGCACATAGTACACACTGCACATAGTACACCCTGCACATAGTACACACTGCACATAGTACCCCCCTGCACATAGTACACCCTGCACATAGTACACAGGACACTGCACATAGTACACAGGACACTGCACACAGTACATACCCCCTGCACATAGTACACAGGACACTACACATAGTACACAGGACCCCTGCACATAGTACACACTGCACATATTACACACTGCACATAGTACACAGGACACTACACATAGTACACACTGCACATAGTACACAGGACACTGCACATAGTACACACTGCACATAGTACACCCCCTGCACACTACACAGGACACTGCACATAGTACACACTGCACATAGTACACCCCCTGCACACTACACCGGAAACTGCACATAGTACACACTGCACATAGTACACAGGGCCCTGCACATAGTACACAGGACCCTGCACATAGTACACACCCTGCACATAGTACACACACTGCACATAGTACACCCTGCACATAGTACACAGGACCCTGCACATAGTACACAGGACATTGCACATAGTACACAGGACACTGTCATAGTACACCCCCTGCACATAGTACAGACTGAACATAGTACACACTGCACATAGTACACAGGACACTGCAAATAGTACACACACTGCACATAGTACAGACTGCACATAGTACACCCCCTGCACATAGTACACACTGCACATAGTACACACTGCACATAGTACACACTGCACATAGTACACCCCCTGCACATAGTACACCCCCTGCACATAGTACACACTGCACATAGTACACACTGCACATAGTACACCCCCTGCACATAGTACACCCCCTGCACATAGTACACACTGCACATAGTACACACTGCACCAAAGTCATAATAAAAACTCCACATGGCACAGTGATTGTCTTCTTACTTAGCTGGAACAGTTTTTATGCGTATGAGTTTATGGTCGTATAACCTTGTTTTGTGACATATAACTTTCTGTGTTGCTGTGTCCATATTACGTTCCCACATTATCAGGTACATTGAAAAGAAACTGCAGTTTCTGAAGAAAACCCCTAAGTTCTATACAGAGACTAACAGGAAGTAAAACATCTGACAACAAAAAGGTCATGAAAGAAGAAAGAGAAGTCCTACATTTTATTGTTATTTTCCTTTACTTGTCTGTTGTTTGAGCAATATATTCAATTCAGTGGTTCTGACCTCGTAATAATTCTTTCTTTTAGTGTTTCAATGACAGACATGGACACTAAACTCCACAGCTGTCCCTACCTACCTGCTAATCCCACACTAGGTAGTAGGTGACAACTGGTTGACATTCCCTTTCTGCACCAAAGTAAAAGCAGGGGATGAATGTCAACGGAGAAGGTGTCTATCACAGCTAGTTTAACCGTCTGCGGCTCTGACCAAAGTCATTAGGAGACAGAGAGATGTGCTGGATATCAATTAATAGGAGTGAAATGAGACGGCGTTCAGACTAGTGCAGGGAAGGATGAAAACTAAGCACAAAGTCACCAGTGCAGTCAGCAGCGCATCTCCTGCCGCTCTTTATGGGCGGAGAATGGAGCTAAAGCTGAACGGGGACAGATGTAACACTGTGGGGGTGTAAAGGTTTCATTTTCACTGCTGTGCACCAGAAATGGTTCCCAGGCTCTTTCATTATAATCCTTAAGGAAACGTTGTAGATTTGTACTTATTTTCTTTTTCCAGTGATTAATTGATCCAAATTTTTCCCATATTGTGAACAATTGATCTGACCAGAAGTGAGACTACAGAAGGGTTCGGCAGAAGCCAAGGAACCAGAGTACAGTCCATAAACACAATCAACTTCGAGAGTTTGTCTCGACTCAAACAACATTTGGTATCTCCCTCCTGCACCTTCCCTCTCCTCACCGTCATATCCCATTGATGAGAATGTGCTCCATTGGGTTCCAATATAGTTTATGATATTTTGTTTTTTTACATAATTTGGTTTACATTGGAACCTCTCAGACAGAAGGGAAAATAATCAACTGCAGCAGTTGGAATTCACGGATCAATCACAATGGAAACACCTGGATCATAGTATTAGTATCGGGATAGCATAGTACCTGTGGTGCATTGGTTGGGGACAGCCCAAAGCCATGCTGGGTCCACCAGGCATCATCAAGGTGACACCACGTGTTGCTGCTTTCTGGGAGGGATGGTGAAGGGTGGTGTCTGCCCCAATGGGAAATAAGTGCAGAGAGTCGGGGTCTGCAGCGAACAGTTTTCTTTTTTACTGTAGAAACTCAGGTGAAAAGAAATACAAGAAAAGCAAAAGACCGACATCTCCAATGTCCTCCCTGGCAGAAGAAGGGTTAATGCTGAGGACAGGCCTGGGCTAGCCCAATGTCTATGGCACAGTTTCCTCGTCTCAGCTACTTCTTCTGGTGGCTCCGGTAGTCTGGTAGTCTTCTTCTCCGAGCAAGGCACTTGGGACTTGGACTGTGATCCTTATATACTTTCTACCAGGGGAGGAGGAGTTACATTTCAGCACAAAAACAATGACAAAGCATTCTCCCATAGACTTACATTAAGTCTCCATAATATTCTCTGGGAATGAAGTCTCCATAAAATCTCTGAAGTGTAAACAACTTTCCAGCCACCCCCTGTCATTCTATAGGTCCGGCTGTCTGCTTGTCTGGTAAACAAGTCTGTTCTAATCTAAACTATAGAAGTGGAATATTACTACCGGCTTCTCTGGGAGATACAGTCAGAAATGTCTCTCAGTGCTCATTAACCCTTTCTGCCAGTCTATACAGATACAGTATATATGTATGTATGATATGTATATAGCAAAACATTATAGACTAATGCAAGTTAACCCTTGATGGAAAATAAAGTAAAAAGCGCTGAATTCGGATAGGGGAAATATGCAAATGTCCACAAATGTGCAAAGTTCACGGCTCCTCTGTTACAGGCCATTCCCCCAAACTGTGGTGGGTCCGTGAAAAATGGCCATTGTAGATCCAGACGTCTGCTTTAGCCTTAAAGAGGACCTGTCATGGCGACCTGGGACAACTAATCACCCTCAGGTCCTTATGGACTGGTGCCCTTTATCAAGTACCTCAGAAAAAAAAGCTTTTTACTTACCTATAGTCCGATGAGGCGCATCAGACCCATCTCCTGTGCTCTCCGCGCATGCGCAGTTCTTCAATGCAGTCGAAGCCCTACGCCCTGGGTTTCATTGTACAAGCGCAGTAACTACGGCCATAGTCAGTGGAGCCGGGGTGTAACATGGCGGCTTCACTGTGCGACTGCATGTGGGGCACTGGATCAAGGTAGGAGTAAGCGTCTTTTACTATAATAGGGGCCACATAGGGGCTTGAAAATGGACACTAAACCTCCTGTCCATAAGGACCTGTATCACAGCTCTGGATCACATGACCATGTTTATTAACCAATAAATCAAAAGGGATGTACATATAAATACAAGGAACCTATGGATATACAGTATAGAGATACAGCACATAAGACACATACAACTACTACTAGTCTATGGTAATGGTCCTTCTTCTGTCCTGAGTAGCCGCTATGGTATGCGGTGGCCGCTCGCTGCGATGAATTCTCTTTCCATACGACCCTTATGCTCTTCAGAGACGTCTATCAGATTAGGACACATCCTACCAACAACAGGAATGATACCGCCCACTTGTCACATTATTCCCACACTTCCATGGGGGATCATAGTTATTATCACACAGATACATAATATATATAAAGTTTTCAGCTATTTCTATCATACTGCAGATGCTACAGAAATACCCGGCGTCTTCTTCTCTGAGAACACAGGAAACTCCTCTGGCCGCACCCTCCGGCTCCTCTAGGTGCTAAAATACAAGACGCGGCTCTGTCATCTAGATGTGGGTGAAACCACAGACAAATATTACATTTCCCTCTCCGGGCAGATGATCTGCTGTTGTCGTATTACTGGAAGATACCGGCCTGGTACCTGCCCCACCGTATAATTGGGGGATCTTCTGCTCCAGATGTGGGTGGCAACTTTGGGAAGCACTTTATCAGCAATGTATCCGGGAAAGATTATGGAATATGGGAATCTGTGAAGATTAGGGATGAGCGGACCCGGACATTGCAGGTTAGGTCAGAAGTTAGGGTTTGGCATTTGGGCTCATCCCCAGCAGAAGCACCCGTGATCAGTGCTGTCACCAATAGTGGGTGTTAACCCTTTAAATGCCGGTGTGCAGGTACATGGTAGAGGGAGCTACAGATACTCCACGCCCAAGTAGCCTCCTTAGATCCCTCTTACCCTAGTGTCCCCATTGAAGACTGGGGCAGGAGGGATCGAAAGAGGCTACTGCGAAGTGGAGAATCCATAGCCCCCGCTCCACGGTGTGGCTACACGTGTTTCGCCTTCAAGGCTTCTTCTGGGGGAGTCAGAAGAAGCCTTGAAGGCGAAACACGTGTCGGGGTCCCTGCACATCACTGCGGTCTGTATATACTTTACATTAGTGGTCTATGCATTGATTCCCATATCTTTTTGTTCCCTGGTGGTTCCTCAGACCAATGAGGTATATAGTTATGTAACTTTAGTAGGAGATTTTTGCACTGTATGCAATTTGTTTAGGACGGATAGGTCCTTGCTAACAGTAGCGATGTATCATGAGTGATAATACCACTTCTTAATTTACCATTATCCGGGTTTTGTGCATTGTATGTTAGTCTGTTTGTTGTCTTTGTGTTCCCATATTTTATCCCTACGGGAAGCTTTTTTGACTATCTAATAAAGTTTATTGAATTTTGATAACCATCTATTGGTACTTGATTATTTAACCACATTTGATAGGGGTGTATCACTAGCAGTAAGTTGTCAGGCAGCTGAGCAGCTTCTAGATGATGTCTCTTTCACGGTCTGGTGCGGTGGCATCATCCAGAAATTGTACTTTGAAGTGAGATGTAAATTGTTTTCATGAAGTCAAGGAGGCGGAGAGTTTAGCACTGAAGTCCAGCTTTCCCTGCCTTAGAACACCCTCTTCATTGTTCCCCCTTCACAATTGATGGTCCTGCGACAGCATCCAGGGACATCCTTCATCAAATTTCCTCAATCCGACGCATGATGTCAATCATATGGGAGGAGGTGTTTAGAGGCAGGAGAGCTTGACTTCAGTGCTAAACTCTCCGCCTCCCTGACTTTATACATCCAACTTACATCTCACTTCAAAGTTGATTTTCTGGATGATGCCACCACCCTGGGTCATGAAAAATCATCTAGAAGGTGTTAAACTGCTTAACGACAAACTGGTAGTGGTTTATTAGGCCAATTTCTGATGACAGGTTCCCTCTAATGTAACTCTTTGGAACAAGATTTTTGAAAGGCTGAAGGTTTATTCTATTAATGATGTGATAAACAAGAAAGAGCACAAAGACCTCTAAAAGTGCATGCTCCAGTAGGCTGATGCAGGGGTGGCCATACCATGGTCTATCAGACGGCTCCGGCCTCCAGATGTACCCAGCGGCCGGTGGTGGGGCAGTTTCTGGCCAGTTCCAGGTGCATCAGGCTTGTACATCGTGTGCAACGTATAGTAACAAGTGGGGACATCATTACCTACCAAAATCATCTTCCTACTGTCTCTAAGACAGAATTTATTATATATTGTGCAGGAGATTTTGGGGGGGGGGGGATTTTGAATGGGGAAGTGCTTAAATAGGGCAGCACGATGTCTCAGTGGGCAGCACTTCAGCCTTGCAGCGCTGGGGTCCTGGGTTCAAGTCCCACCCAGATCAACATCTGCAAAGAGTTTGTATGTTCTCTCCGTGTTTGTGTGGGTTTCCTCCGGGTCCTCTGGCTTCCTCCCACACTCCAAAACATAATAGGGCAGATTTACTTACCCGGTCCATTCGCGATCCAGCGGCGCGTTCTCTGCGTTGGATTCAGGTCTTCCGGCGATTCACTAAGGTAGTGCGCCCGATGTCCACCAGGTGTCGCTGCTGCGCTGAATTGCATCGGAATGCACTGAAGTTCACTAAGCCGGGCACAGGTAAGCGCTTGACAAGCGACACATTTTTTAAAAAAATACGGCGGTTTCTCCGACGGCCACGCCCCCCGATTTCTGTCACATGCATGCCGGCGCCGATGCGACACAATCCGATCGCGTGCGCCAAAATCCCCGGGCAATTCAGGGAAAATCAGCGTAAAACGGTAAAATTCGGGTAACGCAGTGTAAAAACGCGATTCGGGCCCTTAGTAAATGACCCCCAATGTTTAGATTGTGAGTCCCAATAGGGACAGGGATCAATTTGGCAAACTCTGCGCAGCTCTGCATAATCTGTAGGTACTATATAGATAAAGAATTGTTATTATTATATGTGCTATAAGGGAACAAGGGAACAAGGACCCTCTTCTATAAGGGAACAAGGACCCTCTTCTAAAAGGGAACAAGGACCCTCTTCTATAAGGGAACAAGGACCCTCTTCTATAAGGGAACAAGGACCCTCTTCTATAAGGGAACAAGGACCCTCTTCTATAAGGGAACAAGGACCCTCTTCTATAAGGGAACAAGGACCCTCTTCTGTAAGGGAACAAGGACCCTCTGCTAAAAGGGAACAAGGACCCTCTTCTAAAAGGGAACAAGGACCCTCTTCTATAAGGGAACAAGGACCCTCTTCTAAAAGGGAACAAGGACCCTCTGCTAAAAGGGAACAAGGACCCTCTGCTAAAAGGGAACAAGGACCCTCTTCTATAAGGGAACAAGGACCCTCTTCTATAAGGGAACAAGGACCCTCTTCTATAAGGGAACAAGGACCCTCTTCTATAAGGGAACAAGGACCCTCTTCTATAAGGGAACAAGGACCCTCTTCTATAAGGGAACAAGGACCCTCTTCTATAAGGGAACAAGGACCCTCTTCTATAAGGGAACAAGGACCCTCTTCTATAAGGGAACAAGGACCCTCTTCTATAAGGGAACAAGGACCCTCTTCTATAAGGGAACAAGGACCCTCTGCTAAAAGGGAACAAGGACCCTCTTCTATAAGGGAACAAGGACCCTCTTCTATAAGGGAACAAGGACCCTCTGCTAAAAGGGAACAAGGACCCTCTTCTATAAGGGAACAAGGACCCTCTTCTATAAGGGAACAAGGACCCTCTTCTATAAGGGAACAAGGACCCTCTTCTATAAGGGAACAAGGACCCTCTTCTATAAGGGAACAAGGACCCTCTTCTAAAAGGGAACAAGGACCCTCTGCTAAAAGGGAACAAGGACCCTCTGCTAAAAGGGAACAAGGACCCTCTTCTATAAGGGAACAAGGACCCTCTTCTAAAAGGGAACAAGGACCCTCTGCTAAAAGGGAACAAGGACCCTCTGCTAAAAGGGAACAAGGACCCTCTTCTATAAGGGAACAAGGACCCTCTTCTATAAGGGAACAAGGACCCTCTTCTATAAGGGAACAAGGACCCTCTTCTATAAGGGAACAAGGACCCTCTTCTATAAGGGAACAAGGACCCTCTTCTATAAGGGAACAAGGACCCTCTTCTATAAGGGAACAAGGACCCTCTTCTATAAGGGAACAAGGACCCTCTTCTATAAGGGAACAAGGACCCTCTTCTATAAGGGAACAAGGACCCTCTTCTATAAGGGAACAAGGACCCTCTTCTATAAGGGAACAAGGACCCTCTTCTGTAAGGGAACAAGGACCCTCTTCTATAAGGGAACAAGGACCCTCTTCTATAAGGGAACAAGGACCCTCTTCTATAAGGGAACAAGGACCCTCTTCTATAAGGGAACAAGGACCCTCTTCTATAAGGGAACAAGGACCCTCTTCTATAAGGGAACAAGGACCCTCTTCTATAAGGGAACAAGGACCCTCTTCTATAAGGGAACAAGGACCCTCTTCTATAAGGGAACAAGGACCCTCTTCTATAAGGGAACAAGGACCCTCTTCTATAAGGGAACAAGGACCCTCTTCTATAAGGGAACAAGGACCCTCTTCTATAAGGGAACAAGGACCCTCTTCTGTAAGGGAACAAGGACCCTCTTCTATAAGGGAACAAGGACCCTCTTCTATAAGGGAACAAGGACCCTCTTCTATAAGGGAACAAGGACCCTCTTCTGTCTGCGTCTACCTCCATGTGACTGATCCGAGAGGGTGAAAAATCAGAGGGAAATAAATCATGTTGATTAAATGTGACAAATATCCCAAGAGAAGACCCCGCCCCCATGACTCCCATGACCTCTAAACTCCAACGCTCATCCATAATACTGCCCTCTAGAGGCGAAAAACTCATTTTGATACAAGGTTAAGAAAAAAACACAAACAGCTGAGTTTTAAATTTTTTTTAATTTAAAATATATATATATCTTAATTTCACTGAAACACTGATAGAACTGACTATAGTTATCACTTTACAAAAACATTACACGGTCATAAAAATGATGCATGAAAAAAATGCCGATATATGAAAATAAGCGACGCCCGACATTGTCTCTTTATGTGGATTTTGGTTACGCTGTGGACATAGTATACAGCACATGCATACAGTATACAGCACATCGCCTACACACACACATCTATATATATATACTAAGGGAAGAATAGTGGGAGGAGACCATCTTAACTCTTCATGTGCCGGCGGCTGAGTTTACTATGAATGACCCCGGGGTAAGAAGGTGTTTTGGGTGATTTTTGCGCCTTTCGCCTCGGATGAGACTACGGAATGGATAATAACTGGGGATCATGGACCTCGATCTGTCTGGTAGCAGCTCGTTCATGTTACATTGATGATGGAGTCAATGGATACAACGACAAACATGAGACATGAGATGGTTCATACCGGTCCATGGACTTCTATAAATGACACAATTGTTTATGGGAATGTTGTGATCCCTGCGGTTGCTTCTAGTTTATAAATCCCTATTTTGGGAAATATGTGAAGGAACTTTTAGTTAACTGTGGGGTAATCCCCGCCGCACGATGGAACGTTGGGGACAAGGGTTTTGCACCATGGAGGACACTCAGTCCATTGTCTTCAGTAGGATTTGTGTAATGCTACACTTCTCCTGCGGGGGCGCTGCACGAACATTGATTGATGTTAAACTTCCACTGAGATTATGGATAATCGCTGCATATGAGCAGTCGGACTTATCCTATGCAGAATTCACAGGAAACCCGCCACCCTATTTGAGGGTCCTTGATTCCAGGGGCTGGTCACTGACTTTTTAATTCTTTCCATACTGTGCATAATACTGCCAGAGGAGAACTCTCACTTCCTGACCCTCGTCACAAGCCTCTCACTCCAAACCAGTTCCCTGCACTGTGCTGAAGAGACGCAACCAGGGCAAAACAGCTCTGTCTACAGCCGGGAGTCTGTTCCTTCTGGAATACACAGACTGGTTTGGCTTGATGGTAAGGAGACTGCCTCACAGGGTAGCAAAAGAGGCAATGTATTTCTTATGGGAAATGTATTTGCATATTGCATTGATAGCCCTCAATGTATGAGCGGAGCATCGCTGCTGCCCCTGTACTTACAGAGGAATCTATCAAATGTTCTGTGCTGGGGGGGGAGAAGCTCCTGAATACTGAGAACTAAACTCCAAGGCATCTGCAGGGGCTCCAGCTTTGGATACTGTGGCAGCAGATATACAGTGATATACATTGACAGCTGCTCCCTACGCACAATATAGGGCAAAACTCAGGTGGTGGCAGAAACCAGAAGCCGCTGCTGATTAATCGTAGGACGACCAAAGTAACAAATAAACTGTATATGGCAAAATATGGCAAGACAAAGAGCAGCTGCTCCACCGCTGGAATATATAGGGAGCATAAACCTGACCCCATAGTTTCTTAAAAGTCTCGTCAGTGGGTTTGGCCAATAACAAGTCAACAGATTCACGAAAGTTTTAAAAACATTGATCAAGATTAACAAGCAATTTTTTAAAACTTTTTTTTAGTGATGAGAAGATCCCAGTCAGGTCCATGGAGAATATTGCAGGATCAGATCCCAGAACACAAGCTGCAGCCAGAACTTCAGGTCCATGCAGAACATTACAGGATCAGATCCCAGAACACAAGCTGCAGCCAGAACTTCAGGTCCATGCAGAACATTACAGGATCAGATCCCAGAACACAAACTGCAGCCAGAACTTCAGGTCCATGCAGAACATTACAGGATCAGATCCCAGAACACAAACTGCAGCCAGAACTTCAGGTCCATGCAGAACATTACAGGATCAGATCCCAGAACACAAGCTGCAGCCAGAACTTCAGGTCCATGCAGAACATTACAGGATCAGATCCCAGAACACAAGCTGCAGCCAGAACTTCAGGTCCATGCAGAACATTACAGGATCAGATCCCAGAACACAAGCTGCAGCCAGAACTTCAGGTCCATGCAGAACATTACAGGATCAGATCCCAGAACACAAGCTGCAGCCAGAACTTCAGGTCCATGCAGAACATTACAGGATCAGATCCCAGAACACAAGCTGCAGCCAGAACTTCAGGTCCATGCAGAACATTACAGGATCAGATCCCAGAACACAAACTGCAGCCAGAACTTCAGGTCCATGCAGAACATTACAGGATCAGATCCCAGAACACAAGCTGCAGCCAGAACTTCAGGTCCATGCAGAACATTACAGGATCAGATCCCAGAACACAAACTGCAGCCAGAACTTCAGGTCCATGCAGAACATTACAGGATCAGATCCCAGAACACAAGCTGCAGCCAGAACTTCAGGTCCATGCAGAACATTACAGGATCAGATCCCAGAACACAAACTGCAGCCAGAACTTCAGGTCCATGCAGAACATTACAGGATCAGATCCCAGAACACAAACTGCAGCCAGAACTTCAGGTCCATGCAGAACATTACAGGATCAGATCCCAGAACACAAACTGCAGCCAGAACTTCAGGTCCATGCAGAACATTACAGGATCAGATCCCAGAACACAAACTGCAGCCAGAACTTCAGGTCCATGCAGAACATTACAGGATCAGATCCCAGAACACAAACTGCAGCCAGAACTTCAGGTTCGGGTTTGGTCGTTAGTCCTGCAATTAACACCCGACATCAGTCCTGGCACCTGAACTCTGTAAATGGTGAACACTTTGCCAGTTTCCTGAGGATCATTGCTCCCTGTGATGTCAACAATCTCTCAGAAATGGTGGGGAGTAACGTGGTGGGTTTCCTCCGGGTCCTCTGGCTTCCTCCCACACTCCAAAACATAATAGGGCAGATTTACTTACCCGGTCCATTCGCGATCCAGCGGCGCGTTCTCTGCGTTGGATTCAGGTCTTCCGGCGATTCACTAAGGTAGTGCGCCCGATGTCCACCAGGTGTCGCTGCTGCGCTGAATTGCATCGGAATGCACTGAAGTTCACTAAGCCGGGCACAGGTAAGCGCTTGACAAGCGACACATTTTTTAAAAAAATACGGCGGTTTCTCCGACGGCCACGCCCCCCGATTTCTGTCACATGCATGCCGGCGCCGATGCGACACAATCCGATCGCGTGCGCCAAAATCCCCGGGCAATTCAGGGAAAATCAGCGTAAAACGGTAAAATTCGGGTAACGCAGTGTAAAAACGCGATTCGGGCCCTTAGTAAATGACCCCCAATGTTTAGATTGTGAGTTCCAATAGGGACAGGGATCAATTTGGCAAACTCTGCGCAGCTCTGCATAATCTGTAGGTACTATATAGATAAAGAATTGTTATTATTATATGTGCTATAAGGGAACAAGGGAACAAGGACCCTCTTCTATAAGGGAACAAGGACCCTCTTCTAAAAGGGAACAAGGACCCTCTTCTATAAGGGAACAAGGACCCTCTTCTATAAGGGAACAAGGACCCTCTTCTATAAGGGAACAAGGACCCTCTTCTATAAGGGAACAAGGACCCTCTTCTATAAGGGAACAAGGACCCTCTTCTATAAGGGAACAAGGACCCTCTTCTATAAGGGAACAAGGACCCTCTTCTATAAGGGAACAAGGACCCTCTTCTATAAGGGAACAAGGACCCTCTTCTATAAGGGAACAAGGACCCTCTTCTAAAAGGGAACAAGGACCCTCTTCTATAAGGGAACAAGGACCCTCTTCTATAAGGGAACAAGGACCCTCTTCTATAAGGGAACAAGGACCCTCTTCTATAAGGGAACAAGGACCCTCTTCTGTAAGGGAACAAGGACCCTCTGCTAAAAGGGAACAAGGACCCTCTTCTAAAAGGGAACAAGGACCCTCTTCTATAAGGGAACAAGGACCCTCTTCTAAAAGGGAACAAGGACCCTCTGCTAAAAGGGAACAAGGACCCTCTGCTAAAAGGGAACAAGGACCCTCTTCTATAAGGGAACAAGGACCCTCTTCTAAAAGGGAACAAGGACCCTCTGCTAAAAGGGAACAAGGACCCTCTGCTAAAAGGGAACAAGGACCCTCTTCTATAAGGGAACAAGGACCCTCTTCTAAAAGGGAACAAGGACCCTCTGCTAAAAGGGAACAAGGACCCTCTGCTAAAAGGGAACAAGGACCCTCTTCTATAAGGGAACAAGGACCCTCTTCTATAAGGGAACAAGGACCCTCTTCTATAAGGGAACAAGGACCCTCTTCTATAAGGGAACAAGGACCCTCTTCTATAAGGGAACAAGGACCCTCTTCTATAAGGGAACAAGGACCCTCTTCTATAAGGGAACAAGGACCCTCTTCTATAAGGGAACAAGGACCCTCTTCTGTAAGGGAACAAGGACCCTCTTCTATAAGGGAACAAGGACCCTCTTCTATAAGGGAACAAGGACCCTCTTCTATAAGGGAACAAGGACCCTCTTCTATAAGGGAACAAGGACCCTCTTCTATAAGGGAACAAGGACCCTCTTCTATAAGGGAACAAGGACCCTCTTCTATAAGGGAACAAGGACCCTCTTCTATAAGGGAACAAGGACCCTCTTCTATAAGGGAACAAGGACCCTCTTCTATAAGGGAACAAGGACCCTCTTCTATAAGGGAACAAGGACCCTCTTCTATAAGGGAACAAGGACCCTCTTCTATAAGGGAACAAGGACCCTCTTCTATAAGGGAACAAGGACCCTCTTCTGTAAGGGAACAAGGACCCTCTTCTATAAGGGAACAAGGACCCTCTTCTGTAAGGGAACAAGGACCCTCTTCTATAAGGGAACAAGGACCCTCTTCTATAAGGGAACAAGGACCCTCTTCTATAAGGGAACAAGGACCCTCTTCTGTCTGCGTCTACCTCCATGTGACTGATCCGAGAGGGTGAAAAATCAGAGGGAAATAAATCATGTTGATTAAATGTGACAAATATCCCAAGAGAAGACCCCGCCCCCATGACTCCCATGACCTCTAAACTCCAACGCTCATCCATAATACTGCCCTCTAGAGGCGAAAAACTCATTTTGATACAAGGTTAAGAAAAAAACACAAACAGCTGAGTTTTAAATTTTTTTTAATTTAAAATATATATATATATCTTAATTTCACTGAAACACTGATAGAACTGACTATAGTTATCACTTTACAAAAACATTACACGGTCATAAAAATGATGCATGAAAAAAATGCCGATATATGAAAATAAGCGACGCCCGACATTGTCTCTTTATGTGGATTTTGGTTACGCTGTGGACATAGTATACAGCACATGCATACAGTATACAGCACATCGCCTACACACACATGTATATATATACTAAGGGAAGAATAGTGGGAGGAGACAATCTTAACTCTTCATGTGCCGGCGGCTGAGTTTACTATGAATGACCCCGGGGTAAGAAGGTGTTTTGGGTGATTTTTGCGCCTTTCGCCTCGGATGAGACTACGGATTGGATAATAACTGGGGATTATGGACCTCGATCTGTCTGGTAGCAGCTCGTTCATGTTACATTGATGATGGAGTCAATGGATACAACGACAAACATGAGACATGAGATGGTTCATACCGGTCCATGGACTTCTATAAATGACACAATTGTTTATGGGAATGTTGTGATCCCTGCGGTTGCTTCTAGTTTATAAATCCCTATTTTGGGAAATATGTGAAGGAACTTTTAGTTAACTGTGGGGTAATCCCCGCCGCACGATGGAACGTTGGGGACAAGGGTTTTGCACCATGGAGGACACTCAGTCCATTGTCTTCAGTAGGATTTGTGTAATGCTACACTTCTCCTGCGGGGGCGCTGCACGAACATTGATTGATGTTAAACTTCCACTGAGATTATGGATAATCGCTGCATATGAGCAGTCGGACTTATCCTATGCAGAATTCATAGGAAACCCGCCACCCTATTTGAGGGTCCTTGATTCCAGGGGCTGGTCACTGACTTTTTAATTCTTTCCATACTGTGCATAATACTGCCAGAGGAGAACTCTCACTTCCTGACCCTCGTCACAAGCCTCTCACTCCAAACCAGTTCCCTGCACTGTGCTGAAGAGACGCAACCAGGGCAAAACAGCTCTGTCTACAGCCGGGAGTCTGTTCCTTCTGGAATACACAGACTGGTTTGGCTTGATGGTAAGGAGACTGCCTCACAGGGTAGCAAAAGAGGCAATGTATTTCTTATGGGAAATGTATTTGCATATTGCATTGATAGCCCTCAATGTATGAGCGGAGCATCGCTGCTGCCCCTGTACTTAGAGAGGAATCTATCAAATGTTCTGTGCTGGGGGGGGAGAAGCTCCTGAATACTGAGAACTAAACTCCAAGGCATCTCCAGGGGCTCCAGCTTTGGATACTGTGGCAGCAGATATACAGTGATATACATTGACAGCTGCTCCCTACACACAATATAGGGCAAAACTCAGGTGGTGGCAGAAACCAGAAGCCGCTGCTGATTAATCGTAGGACGACCAAAGTAACAAATAAACTGTATATGGCAAAATATGGCAAGACAAAGAGCAGCTGCTCCACCGCTGGAATAAATAGGGAGCATAAACCTCACCCCATAGTTTCTTAAAAGTCTCGTCAGTGGGTTTGGCCAATAACAAGTCAACAGATTCACGAAAGTTTTAAAAACATTGATCAAGATTAACAAGCAATTTTTTAAAACTTTTTTTTAGTGATGAGAAGATCCCAGTCAGGTCCATGGAGAATATTGCAGGTTCAGATCCCAGAACACAAACTGCAGCCAGAACTTCAGGTCCATGCAGAACATTACAGGATCAGATCCCAGAACACAAGCTGCAGCCAGAACTTTAGGTCCATGCAGAACATTACAGGATCAGATCCCAGAACACAAACTGCAGCCAGAACTTTAGGTCCATGCAGAACATTACAGGATCAGATCCCAGAACACAAACTGCAGCCAGAACTTCAGGTCCATGCAGAACATTACAGGATCAGATCCCAGAACACAAACTGCAGCCAGAACTTCAGGTCCATGCAGAACATTACAGGATCAGATCCCAGAACACAAGCTGCAGCCAGAACTTCAGGTCCATGCAGAACATTACAGGATCAGATCCCAGAACACAAACTGCAGCCAGAACTTCAGGTCCATGCAGAACATTACAGGATCAGATCCCAGAACACAAACTGCAGCCAGAACTTCAGGTCCATGCAGAACATTACAGGATCAGATCCCAGAACACAAGCTGCAGCCAGAACTTCAGGTCCATGCAGAACATTACAGGATCAGATCCCAGAACACAAGCTGCAGCCAGAAGTTCAGGTTCGGGTTTGGTCGTTAGTCCTGCAATTAACAGGACATCAGTGCTGGCACCTAAACGCTATAAAAGGGGAACACTCCGCCATTTTCCCGAGGATCATTGCTCCCTGTGATGTCAACAATCTCTCAGAAATGGTGGGGAGTAACGTGAGTCGTACCAGTCAGGGTTAATGTTTCGGTTTCGGACCCGAACCAGAACCGACCCATAACAGCTCTGATCATTCCTGCACTTAAAATACTAAAAACCTGCAGCTTTTGAATGACTGTTAATGTGGAGATGATGTGGATTCCGACTTACATAATTCTGCTCCCTTTACCCTCCCACCTGGCATTGGCTCTAAAACCTAAACTCATCAATGACAATGGATATGTCCCTCACTTCTGCCGGCTCCATCACTTCTGCCGGCTCCCTCACTTCTGCCGGCTCCATCCCTGCTTCCGGCTCCGCAGGAGATCATTTCCATTTGTTTCTTATTAACCCGGCACCTGAGTTATTCATTAAGCAGATTGTGAAGACAGATAATTAGCGCGGCCGCCATGTTTCTGATATAACAGAGATAATTCAGACCTTGACTAATAACTCGGGAGATCAGAGAAAACAAACAAATAGGAAGCGGTAATAAAAAATCATAAATTGGAACTGAAAGCCTAAATATTGAGCTGCGGCTCGTAATAAGCGGAGGGGGGGGGGGTTCACAATATTTACGGAATTGTAATCACAGCATTTCCACAATGAGAATAGAATCCTCGTACTGAGACTCGGTGCCAGCGCCCAAGGAGCCTCCGCAGCACTAAAAATAATGATAATCAATAGCAAAATAAGTTCTCCGGTGGCATAAAAATACACCAGAGACGCTACAGGGCAGCGAGTGGCACCAATAACACTGAAGCCTGGATAGCGACTAATGTCACCCACATTCTACAAGTTATTTTTATAAGCAATACATTCTGTATACAGTGTCGGACTGGCCCACCAGATCCCCAGAGGATCCTCCGGTGGGCCCAGACTCTAACCTGTTATTGGACCCCGTAGACACATCAGTAGATACCTAATTTGTAGGATCTATCCCCTGGGAGATGATGAGGTGTGGGCCCCCGGAACCTCTGACACTGTCTTTATAGATCAGAAAATTAGACATTCCCCATTAGGCATCGTGATATGAGCTGTGTTTACCATAATAAGGGCCACCATAGGTTGGAGGTTTAATACTAACTCTAGAACCAAGTAAACCGAGCACTGACATTCCGGTGTGCGCCCCCTCTGGCAGGATCCGCTCTTCTTTCAGCTTCTTATGCCCTTGTTTTTACAAAATAGGAAAACAAATATGCAAATAAGCCTTAGGAGCTCCAGACTCAATTGACAGTTATGCAGCTTGGAGCCCCACAGGCTCATTTGTTATGATTTTTTTTTTCAAAAACCAGGGCATAAGAAGCTAAAAGAAGAGCAGATCGTGCTAGAGGGGGCACACACCAGTATGTCAGTGCTTGGTTTACAATCCTTCATCCTGGTGGTAGATTTCCTTTAAGACTCATTTGTGCCAAACCTTACCGAATCTTCTGGGTCGGTAAAATTGTTGAGAATAGATTGGGGTGGTTGGAAAGTTGATATCGCCATGGTCCCCATGATGGAGGAGGCCAATTGGCTCTTGTGCTATCCCTATAATACAGACCATTTTTAAGACGCTATAAAACAGCAATACAAATACACATGATATAAACTCCTTGTACAAAAAACAGTTTTGTAGAGTGAAATACGCACCAAAAACACACAGACTACCGATACAGATACATAGGGGACATAATAATATATTGGCAAAGCGGATGGAGAGTAATTCCTTCATCATAGCACAGAACAGAATGTGAAATTAGATACATTTTTACCAAATATTTATGTGTTTTTGTTATTTTGTATTAGCAGAAGAAACTATACAATAAAATGTGTAATAGGGCACAACCAGACTCGGCCAATCGGGTAAAGGGATCCAGAGGTGACCCAAATCCTTTCTATAGTACTGACATTCTGGACCTGGTTAAGGATGAGTGGACCCGTTCAAGTTCCCGGGTGTTACCCTTCAAAGTTGCCTGGAAAGTCTCCGATCCTAGAGTAAGTGGCAGTGGGCCGGTGGCATTTAAATAGTTAACACCCGCAATCGGAACATTGTGGTTCAGGTCCAATCATCACTAGTTCTGGTAAGTAAGGGTCCACATTATGAAATCTGGGGCTACAAGGGTCTCCTCACTGTGGGGTAAAGGGTACGGAGGTGTTTTACTACTGACCCTGCTTAGAGAATGTAATGCTGGGCCACGAAAATTGCAAAAATCAAAAGCACCACAAATAGTGTATCAAAAAGTGCAGCCTAAGACATTTAAGTGAATGGGGCTCAACTGCAATACCAGGCCCCACCTGTAGACATGAGTGGAGCTGTTCCAAAAACTAAGTTAACTTTCATTCTATTTCTACTCCCGATCTGCCCTCCCTATGATATATTCTTTGGTCGCTATAATCCTCTTCCTTCCTGAATAATACAGAAGACAACTAACTGATCGAAAATAGCGATCGGGGGACTAAACATCAATAGTGCAAAATCATATTCCCTCATATGTCATGTACTTGGTCCCCTGAATAAATTTAGGTTTATTTTGCAGAAATCAGTCGTTGCACATGAGGAGTTTTCTCAGCAGTCGCTTTCCATGAATTTTTTGTTCTCTCTGATATTAAATAGGGAAGAGGAGAAAAGCCAAAGTAAGAGGAGAAGGAAGCCGTTTCCTCTGATTTATGACAAAGTATCTTATTGTTACCTTCCGTACTATTGATTTCTGCAAAGTTTGTTGAGAAGTTACTGACCAATTACATTGCACTGATAAATGAATGAATCCGATCATGTGGTAGAAGTGAGATCCTCTCATATCATCAGCAGTTTACCGGATCTACACCCAAATCTGCACCAATACCCCTGGGCGGGGCCAGCTTTAAGTCAGAGGAATGTAGAAAATGGGGGTTATTTATCATGGGTTTTCATGGGCTTTTTGGCATAACTTCTGGGACTTTTTTCTGCATTTTGAGACATTTTTGGGACTTTTTGAAAAAATAATCCCCAGACAGAAAATAAACCATAAGAACATTTATTAAAGGGCCAAAGCCCCTTTAATGAATCTGATGGGCAACGAAGCTCCAAAAACAGACCTAGAACTGTCCCAAGGAGCCGTCTAATGATAAATAGCCCCCAAATGTCTTTATTGGGTAAGAGCGGGGATTGTCTGCACAATGTAAGGTAATGTAGATGTTCACATTGAAACTACTAAACCTACACAAGTTACAAAAGGCACAAAGTGATAGAATATGTACGACCCCAACACGTTGTTCAAAGGTTTGCCCGAAAAATATACATTCATATCTAACCATAACCATAACAATGGGCTGCACTGGCCCATAACAAAGTACCAGAAGGTCCTCCAGTGCTCAGTAATGGGCCTCAGAGGTCCAGCAAGAGACAACCCAATGTGAGGGTTACTAGGGTCTATTACCAAGGGTCTGAAGGCGCTTGGGCCCCACAATCCTTTCATATCTGGAGGATGGGGTGTAGGCTCGTCTATCTTTGCTGCTCCCATAGAGCCGTTTAGAGAGTGGCCTTGCAGGGGCAAACTCTACATTCGACCCAATTACGGGAAGGGAGTAAGGAGACCAATGTTCTCTAGATAGTTCTGTGGATATGTCAGAAATAGACAGAAGAATCCAACACTGAAAATCAAATTCTCATCCCTTCCTGTAAGTGATTGCAAAGATAAGTTGCCCCTATAATGCTGGTTGGTGAGATATCTGGTATTGTCAGGTTGTCCTACCCATAAATTTATGTTGGCAGAACCCAACAATGTATGAATCTATACGTGGCCGTCCTAAACCTTATGTATGTATCATGGTGAATCCATGTGAAGGACACAGCATGAAGGCACATGGAGCCATAGTTACTTCATGTGCTACGGTATGGTACCAGGGCTATTCTATTGCATTATGGGCTAAAATCATTGAGTTTCTATTTGAATAACTTTTTTCTTCTGTGGAAACTTCTCCTCAATCTTCGAAGTCTGATTTGTATCTTTGGCGAGTGACAGAATGTGCATCATTTATCTGAATTTTAGTTTGTGGTTAGAAACACTCATTTTAGTTGATTTATGTCTTCAGCTTAAATGAGAGTTTCCAACCACTTAGGAGAAGACAGATAAGATACATTTACTAAGACATCAGTTTGCTCATTCGAGGGATTTCTCTGCATAGCCAGCTAGCAGGGCGTTTGAGATGGGGCAGTTACAGGAGAGAAACAAGGAAAAGTTTTAATGAAAACCTGATTTTAGCCCAAATAGATGAAGTGCAATAATGAATTGTACCTGAAGTTGTGTATAACTTTCACAGATTCAGATTATGCTTCATGTTATCACATAAAGTTTCTAGGAAATCCAAGTGTCCTCTTTATCTACTATTGAGAACCTAGAAATATAAGCACTTGGAAAATCCGATGATTAAAGTGTCTCACGACATCTGCATTACAATTTAATATAAAAAATATATTTTTAAAATGTTTACAGTATATCAATATAACTATAAGTCTTAAAGCTCTTATTTTAATACAAATCTCTGAAATCCCTGCACAGACGTAGAGTCATATGGTAATTTTCTGGTTGCTGCCACCACTAGGGGGAGCTCACTGCACAATATGTTATCATTGAGTTCAATGTCCACACTAATGGCTTCCACTGGTATAGCACAGCAACGATTCAAAACTGGAGACTCCGATACTTAGAATAATGGACACCTACATTTCCCATAATACCCCCATTTATTATAATAGGGATTGTTTTGCCTCCTTTTGGGGTGTTCTTATTTTAACAGACAAGTAGTCCTGCCTGCAGGAACATTTAGTTCATAACTCTGAATGGAATCTACGGTGCAGATATAAAGATAGTTTTACTTATCTAGAGTTATATAGATAATTGCTTGTTGTCAGCTCCAGAGCTCCCTCTAGTGGTGGCGGCAGGACACAATTTTATAAAAATTACTTTACAATAAGGAGTGAACATATAGAGATATATGATAAGACATTGGGGCTCATTTACTAAGGGCTCCGCAGCCGCACTTTCGGCGGGTTTCCCGAATTTTTCCGTTTTGCGCCAAATTCCGCCTGGATTTTGGTGCACGCGATCGGCTTTCACGCAACAGAAATCGGGGGCATGGCCTTCGGAAAACCCGATGGATTCGGAAAAAACGAGGAATTTAAAAAACGAAATGTGTCGCAAGATCACGCACTTACATGCACCAGGGAGAAGAAGGTGAACTCCGGCGGACCTCGGCGCAGCAGCGACACCTGCTGGATATCGGGCGCACGACCTTAGTGAATCCCGGCAGAACCCGAATCCACGTCGGAGAATGCGCCGCTGGATCGCGACTGGACCGGGTAAGTAAATGAGCCCCATTGAATTTAGATGGAATGGGTGGGTATCCTCTTTAAAGGGTTATTCCATATTCACAGGGTATCCAGCAGATGTCCCATAGACGCAGGACCAAACATAGTGCAAATATCTATGACAAATGTTTCATTGCTCACTACAGACAGCAGTCAGAAACCTAGAGGTTGTCCTCCTTCTAACCACCATTTTTCCATCTGGAACAATCTTGAATCACAGATTTTTATGCAGTTTTCTGAACCAAAGCCGGGTTCCTGTTGGATCGCTTTCAGTCTTTGACTCAAAAGCCTCTATTGCAAAATCTGTCTCCTTCAATGGGACCATGAGGACCCTGAGCAGAGTCACCGAGACTTCGATTTTAGCTACGGTGCCTTAGCTGAGTCTCCGTTTCCTTGCAAAAGCTTGATATAACTTAGTGTGAACATATCCTTAGAGTCTGGTGATATCTGGTTTTGCAGCTCAGCAATTCAATCCCCGTGGATATAACTGACCTGCAATACCGGCCATAGTCCATTACAAGAGCGAGGCCACGTCTTCGACATCCCCTTTAAGAAGCCTGGCCTGGCTCCTTCCTATACTAAGTGCTGTTATGGAATGTATGGACAGACACCCTGTATATAAACTGTATATAAATATAGAACTTCTTATACGTCCATTTGGAATATGATAGCGATAAGCAGAGAAAATAACACAATTAACATCATGAAATTGACAGATTGAGTAAAAGTCGTTCCCTTAGATGAACACAAATGTGGAATCTACGTCCTCTGTATCTCGCTATACAGCAGCCAGTCTTTTACATGTGTCTAAGCTTATACGGTCGTCACATAATGTATATACATAGATACATAGATACATTGACTATGGAGCACACGCAGCCTTCGGGTTGGGCTTATACCTTGACCCATGGGCAACAAAGTCACAGTGGGCGTCCTGGGCTATGCAACTCCAGGCAGGACAAGGATAAAGCAGGACTATGATGATTGCCGTACCCATTCCCCAAGCCCAGTGGGTGCTGCCGTACCCAACACCCATCCCCCAAGCCCAGTGGGTGCTACCGTATACAAAACCCATCCCCCAAGCCCAGTGGGTCCTGCCGTATCCAACACCCATCCCCCAAGCCCAGTGGGTCCTGCCGTACCCAACACCCATCCCCCAAGCCCAGTGGGTCCTGCCGTACCCAACACCCATTCCCCAAGCCCAGTGGGTCCTGCCGTACCCAACACCCATTCCCCAAGCCCAGTGGGTGCTGCCGTACCCAACACCCATCCCCCAAGCCCAGTGGGTGCTACCGTATACAAAACCCATCCCCCAAGCCCAGTGGGTCCTGCCGTATCCAACACCCATCCCCCAAGCCCAGTGGGTCCTGCCGTACCCAACACCCATCCCCCAAGCCCAGTGGGTCCTGCCGTATCCAACACCCATCCCCCAAGCCCAGTGGGCTAAGGCAGACCCTCCTTTTAATACTTTTTTCCATGGGACCTCATAATAAAGCCCGGTAAGTCAGCACTGACATGTATAACGATGAGTCCATATCCGTTCTTCTGTCTGGCACTTGTTACTTTTGAGGTAGAGTAAACACAACAACAAAGACCCTCCCCCCCCCCTCTACATTTCGTGATTGTCGTGGTCTCGAATCCATCAGATTACAGCTTGAAATCTTCCTCCACACACAACTGCGAGAGCGTCTTCTTTATCCGCAGCGCGGTGAGGCGAGCCTTGCCGTTGGCGTACCAGCATTCCCTCATGATCCTGCCCACGACCCTCAGAGCCTGGAAAACATTTAGAATTTAGTAAATACAGTTGTATTTTAGAAAAAGAATTGGGGCATTATACAGCAGATTTTTCTAAAAGTGTCTAAACTTTAGACAAAGTTAGACAAGTTAATTTGCACATGAGTTTTCATAGTTTTAAAGCGTAACTTAACTTCCGATAACTGTAATGAGGGACATAGATAATGAGCCCTGACTCTGAAGCCCCCCCCCCCCATAAGGCCACACCTACTTGCCAGTACGGGACAACTTGAAAATGGTCCATACCCATGCCAAATTGCAAACACATAACAATACAAACAGTGAAGAATAGTCAACAAGCCGGGTCACAACAGAGATAGTTATTACAAAAAAGGCCTAGAGACGGCCTCACTAAGACCAATTAGTCAAGAAAGAAATATATGTTAAAACAACTATCTTTATTCGTATATATTTTAAAAGAGAAATTGGTATGGGCAACACAAGAATTCTTAAAAATCTACAGTCAGTAAGGCCAGCAATGTGAGATTTAATATATAATTATATGTTTGTGGGCGGAGTGTTGTGTGTAGTACTGGTTTATTATTCGTATACACCTAGTTGGCGAAAAAGTAATGTGGCGTTTGTTTATTGTTTTCGATCATTTACTATGGACCCGAATCGCTGTTTTCCGTCGGGTTTCCCGAATATTACCGTTTTGCGGCGAATTACCCCAGGTTTTTGGCGCATGCGATTGGATTGTGGCGCATCGGCGCCGGCATGCAAACAACAGAAATCGGGGGCGTGGCCGTCGGAAAAGCCAACGGATTCAGAAAAACCGCCGTATTTAAAAAAAAAAAAGTTTTGCGTGACACGCACTTACCTGCACCCAGGATAGAATAGTGAACTCCAGCGGACTTCAGCGCAGCAGGAACACCTGGTGGACAACGGGCGCACGACCTTAGTGAATCCCGGCCGGACCCGATTCAGCGCCGGAGAACGTGCCGCTGGATCGCAAATGGACCGGGTAAGTAAATGTGCCCCAAAGTCTCTATTCACTCGTAGCTGGATGGAGGACACTGTATAGTTTGGACACTAGATACATTTTTAGATACAGAGTAACCTTCTTCACTTGTATCTATTGGTTCTAATCTGAGTATCATTCAATTCGTTTGGCTCTCTGACTGCTAAATAAAACAGAAAACACTACAGCCCCCCCCCCCCCCCGACATGTTTCACCACCTTACAGGGCTAAGTGTGAGCACGAACTGTGGCGTGCTGACAGATATAACCTTCGTTTGGGCTCTCATAGCTGACGTCAGATCCTTCTCGAAAGTCGCTACAGCAGTACAGTTACGTACCTACAATCAGGTAAGTGTGCGCATGCGAAAGGACTTATGTTTTCTATATATATATATATAGGAACCAACGCGGCTGCGTGGGGTGTTAGGGACAACAGAGATAGCAATGAAGTACATAATCACAGAAGCAGTAGAGTAGTCTGAACAGGAGCCGAGATACCAGAAACACAGCAAACAGAGTCTCACAACCGAGGTATGGAGCAAGATGAAGCAGAATGTGAGCAGAACACTTATGGACGTACAGACCCTCTGCCCCGGGACTGATTGGAGCTGAGCTCTGAACATTGCTGAATAAGTGCAGACAGCAGGAGGAGAAAGGTGTAGTGCAATTAACTCCTAAACAGCCAGCAAGTTAAGTCCATGGTCACACAAATACAGTGATATGCAGAAAAAATATGACTGTATCCTCAGGGGCACAAGACAAGCCGAGGGGGAGCTGACAAAGATGTTACACCAACAGCTTGTAAATGAATAGACAATAATAATGAACTTTATTAAAGAAATATCTACTGAAGTGTCCGGCTTTTTCCATAACTTTCTTCCTTATTTAAGCAGTTTTTGTCTCCAAACACCTCTGAAGATAAAGTGTCTAATGACTTAAAGGGAACCTGTCATCAGAAATTGGCATAAGAAACCACTAGCAGTAAGTTGTCAAGCTTCTTCATGATGTTTCTTTCATGGCCTGGTGCGGTGGCATCATCTGGAAAATCCACTTTGAAGTGGGAAGTAAATTGGTTTTATGAGGTCAAGGAGGCGGAGAGTTTAACACTGAAGTCAAGCTCTCCCTGCCTTAGAATGTCCCGGTCACTGTAATTGTGGTCCTGCATCCAGGGACATCATTGACCAGATCTCCTGAAGTCCAGCGCATGATGTCAATCACATGGGAGGAGGTGTTTAGAGACAGGAGAGCTTGACTTCAGTGTTAAACTCTCCACCTCCCTGACTTTATACAACCAATTAACATCTCACTTCAGAGTTGATTTTCTCAATGATGCCACCGCACTGATCCATGAAAGAAACATCATCTAGAAGCTGCTCAACTGCTTAACAACATACCAGTAGTGGTTTATTAGGCCAATTTCTGATGACAGGTTCTTTTAACTCCTTACAGACAGTCCCTGGAAAGAATAATCTCCACAGAGATGATTCACTATCCTCCTTATCTGTCTGAGGTGGGTGGAGCTTTGAATGCTTTCAGATACACTGCTCACTACAGGAGAAACAAGCAGAAATAAGGAATGAAAGTCAATATAATATATAGCACAGAAAACCCCCCATCCTAAGACTAAGAGTACGAGTTTTAGAAGGTACCTCAAAACTCTGCCATTGGTTAGGAATGCTGGGTCTTAATTTTTGATCACAAACAACCTTTCTCATATCTTCCAATGAAGGGTCAGAAGGCACCAGGTCATAGTAAGGCAACTGATATTCATCCACAACACCTGCTTCAGAGAAGAAAAGCAAAGATCAGCAATGTTTTTATGGTGTGTATAGAGCAGAACAACATCTCCTCATCGAAAGGTCATTACACATACTGCCCCTAACATCTGCTTCTCCTACACCCTGTCCCTCATAAATGTTTCAGCTGCATTGGTCTTGTGCTTGGCTACATTTCTTAACCACGCGATCGGATTGTGGCGCATCGGCACCGGGTTTCATTGGACAGAAATCGGGGGGCGTGGTCGTTGGAAAACCCGACGGATTTGGAAAAACCGCACTCACATACACCGAGACGGAGGACGTGACGTGAACTCCAGCGGACCTCGGTGCAGCAGCGACACCTGGTGGACATCGGGCGCACGACCATAGTGAATCCCGGCAGAAACCGAATCAGCGTCGGAGAACGCCGCGCTGGATTGCGACTGGACCAGGTAAGTAAATCTGCCCCATTGGAGTGCTATTTGATTGCTATTTTTGCAACACAATAATTTTTTTAAATTACGCATTATTTTCCGTATCCGTTGGGTTTTCCGACGGCCATCCCCCCCCATTTCTGTTGCGTGAAAGCTGGCGCTGATGCGCAACAATCCGATTGCATGCGCCAAAATCCTGGGGCAATACGGCGCAAATCGGAATAATTCGGGAAACCCGGTGGAAAAACGTGATTCGGACCCTTAGTAAATGTGCCCCATTGTGGTAATTTTGGGATGATATCATAGACTCTCGAAGAGGACTATGCAACAGGAGAGCGTTGAGATGTAAACCCTACATGCTACAGTCACCAATGTTGTGGAGGACAATGTAATCTTCCAAACTGCGGCCTAATCCCGTAACTACGGTACATGAGGATTCATGGGCAACCAAAGAGACTATGGTAGAGAGAACGTTCCCTTCTGAACACGACGTTATGGGTTCTGACCACGGCCCGATCTCCACTGGACTAATAGATAATAACAGAAGTCCTAATAAGGCTTTAATGTAAGAATATTAATACGACATCAAAAACAGGAACAACCTCACAAATATAATAAATCAAATCAACTTAATCAAATGAAAAATGAACAAAAGCCACCGACCTCCCACAGAACATCTCCGGGCGATTTCCCAGAACACGAGGCCCAGGGAGTAGATATCTGCACATTTGAATGACTCAAAGTGGTGAATGTTTATCGAATCGTCCAGTAATTCCGGAGCCATGTACCTTGTAATATATGAAAAACAAAATATTACGGCAGAAGAAAGAACAAATGGACCGGGGAACATTGGATAAAAGCATCGCAGGCAATTCACACTAATATGAGGTCGCGAGGTCGGGGGCGTATTGGGGCTTCTCTCTCGTAAACATTTTTTAAAATCATATATAAATCTATAAAATAATTTAAGCAAAAGAAAACTAAACATTCTAGTTAAGAAGTAAATATTAAGGAATATATTTACCCTATAAGCATCAATAAGATATTGTAAGCCCCGCCCCTGGCCAATCACAGCCATGACTACTTGTTAGGGGCATCAACTCGCTGGATTGGCAGCCGAAGAGCCAATAGAGCAAATTGTTGCCCCTAGCAATAAGTCACGGCTGTGATTGGCCAGGATGTCAGGTGGGCAAATATCGAACCTTACTGGGCATCTACCAGCATTTTCTCAGTGGTAGACTGTCCCATGTGCCAATCTCGTTACCTTATAACCAAGATGGAGCCTTTTTTTCCCTACCTCTTCCTCTTGAAAAGCGAATAGACGGTTATGGAGACAACCAAACCGAAACACAATCACGTGTATGGCTGAGGATCTCTGCAGGTCTCCTCAAGGAATCAGGGAAATCGGGAAGTAAGAATTCTCCTTATGGAGACTTTGCCGATTAAGGCCTCCATGTAGGAGTGTGGTGGAGTCTTACCGCCATGGATGCTCCACTAGAGAATTCTGGGAAAATATGCAAAGTTTTCCAGGATGGAATAAGGAAAACCCTGCCTTTTTTAGCTCCTTGTGAGGCAGCTCCCTTGACATCAAGCATGACTTCCAGGAAGCCTAATGACATGATGCGGGAATGAAATCAAACCAGTCCATGTATTCCAGAAGGAACAGACTCCCAGCTGTAGACAGTGATGTTTCGACCTGGTTGTGTCTCCTCAGCACACTGTAGGGAACTGGTTTGGCTGAAGGTCATCTTGATGTCAAGGGAGCTGCCTCACATCCCGTACTTCCTTATCCCATCCTGGAAAACTGCACATGTCATCAGGAAGAGTGGAAGATGCCTCCCTAGGACTTACCACACACGGGACATCACATCCTGACTTGAATTGCCCTCTATGGAGTACGAGTGCATAGGGCAGAGCCATATGTCTCATTTCAGACATTCCCTTTACTAAATTGTCAAATATTTGCCAAGATGAGAAGTGAGGAGAACAATGGTGACACCAGCGCAACGAATGGGTCACAACTATACATCACATGACTATTTCTACATGACAACCACATTTCAGCGGCTTCCAAGCCGGTGACTCATATCGAAAGTTCTGTGGGTAAACGGCAAAATCCCAATCTACAGACATCAAGAGCCAAACAGAACCAGCGCCAGAACCACGTCCGGCCCGGTGTGACACTGTCTGGAGCCTGAATGTCTTCTCCGTCTGACTGGTGGTTTCCTTTGGTTACTCCGATTTCCTGATACACTGAATGATGTAATGTGTCTGGGTCTATAGGTGATTATGTATATAATATACACAATGGGGCTCAGTTACTAAGGTCCTTGCGCCCGTTTTCTGTCGCACTTTGCACGTGCAAACTGCTTGGACATCTTACAAAAATGAGGAAATAATAAAAATATATATATATCGCTGTGAAACGTAGCCACGAGATGATCCACGTCCTACAACTGGTTCAACCTTCATTAAAGATAAAATTCCCCCGACATGTAATAACATGTCATTATTGATGGGGGTCTCAGCTTTCGGACCCCCCCACACCCATCTATCCTGATTTAGCTCTGTGTCCCCTATGCCTACTACTATAGGTACAAGGGGAGGTTGTCTGGTCGCCTGCACCTGAGACCCGAGAAGATCCCTGTAGGAGAAAACTATAAGGGTTACAGAGTGTGGAACCCAAAAAGAGCCCTGGATACCACCCATATAATAAGACAGGATTAACCCTTTATTAGCAGACTGCCATCGCTACCCCCTCTACCTTTTGGTCCCCACTCTCGGGTTTTGTGGGATGTCTATGGTGTTGGTGATGGAGTCGTGTTTCACTGCCAGCCCCAGGTCAGCGATGGCGCAGGTTTCGTTCTTCTTCACTAGGATATTCTTGGATTTGAGGTCCCGATGTGCGATGGCCGGTTTTCCTGGGAAGACATCAGTATCAGACGGCAGGTGAGATTCCGGGGAAATCTCCAAATTGGAAAATTCTGATTTCTAAAACAATGTTCATTTAGATTTACTATTGTCATGAAGATTTCTGTACCTACCTCGAGTCCCTACGATCTCCATGTGAAGATGAGCCAAACCACTGACCACGGATAGCGCTAATTTCATCATGCCCCCAATAGTTACTGTGTTACGATTCAGGTAATCGTACAGCGAGCCCTGATCATGGTATTCAGACACGAGCCACAGCTGCGTCCACGTGCCATTATCTGCAAGGGAGAGTGTAGTTACAGGAAGATACATAGAGAGAGAGATACATGTGATCCTCCTACAAGCTCCTCTCTGCTTCTCTCCCGCACCCCAGCATGAGAATGACCCCCACAGCAGCACCCAGGTGTGTGACACCCTGCACCCAGTGACCTCCTCAGCAGTGCCTTCTCCTGAAGGGGATCCCCCAGTGCTGATCTCCTGCCCCCCCCCCCTTTAATTCTGCACACTTCTCTGTACTGTCTCTCCCCCTCTCCTTGCTCTTCTATCCTGCTACACAGGACACTTCTCTGTACTGTCTCTCCACCTCTCCCTGCTCTTCTATCCTGCTACACTGGACACTTCTCTGTCCGGTCTCTCCCTCTCTCCCTACTCTTCTATCCTGCTACATGGGACACTTCTCTGTCCTGTCTCTCCCTCTCCCTGCTCTTCTATCCTGCTACATGGGACACTTCTTTGTACTGTCTCTCCCTCTCCCTGCTCTTCTATCCTGCTACATGGGACACTTCCATGTACTGTCTCACCCCCCCTCCCTGCTCTTCTATCCTGCTACACAGGACACTTATCTGTACTGTCTCACCCCCCCTCCCTGCTCTTCTATCCTGCTACACGGGACACTTCTCTGTGCTGTCTCTCCCCCTCTCCCTGCTCTTCTATCCTGCTACACGGGACACTTCTCTGTCCTGTCTCTCCCTCTCCCTGCTATTCTATCCTGCTACACGGGACACTTCTATGTACTGTCTCTCCCCCTCTCCTTGCTCTTCTATCCTACTACACGGGACACTTCTCTATACTGTCTCACCCCCCCTCCCTGCTCTTCTATCCTGCTACACGGGACACTTCTCTGTGCTGTCTCTCCCCCTCTCCCTGCTCTTCTATCCTGCTACACGGGACACTTCTCTGTCCTGTCTCTCCCTCTCCCTGCTATTCTATCCTGCTACACGGGACACTTCTATGTACTGTCTCTCCCCCTCTCCTTGCTCTTCTATCCTACTACACGGGACACTTCTCTATACTGTCTCACCCCCCCTCCCTGCTCTTCTATCCTGCTACACGGGACACTTCTCTGTACTGTCTCTCCACCTCTCCCTGCTCTTCTATCCTGCTACACGGGACACTTCTCTGTACTGTCTCTCCACCTCTCCCTGCTCTTCTATCCTGCTACACGGGACACTTCTCTGTCCTATCTGCAAACTTATACAAAATTCTCTTCCATCCTGCTCTGAGCTGAGGCTTTTGCAGATTGTTTGTAAATAAAAGAACATGAAGTGTAAACAGAGGCTGCACATAGTGTCTGTGGTGTCTGTAATGTCTCGTGAGCTCTGCTGGGGATGAGCTGCTCTGCACAAGAGCTCAGTGTTGCTTCTCAGTTTACGCCTCCTTCAGGCTGGGGTGTTTTTCGCCTGAATTAAAAGTCGCTAATGATGAATGATTATTAGGCAAAACATCTGGACTGAGGATAAATGAGGAAAACCCGGTTATTTTTGCTGTGCGGCTAGTTTGGTGTTTACTTGCAAAACTGGCGCATTGTTCTTACCTTTGTTGTCAGCGGCGATAAATCCGAGGATATTCTCATGTCTCAGCATCACAGTCTGATAAATCTCAGCTTCACGGAACCAGGATCTTTCATCTCGAGAGGAGAAAATCTTCACGGCCACATCTTCTCCGCACCACTTTCCCCTCCAAACCTCTCCGAAACGTCCTTTGCCGACCACTTCCTGGATAATAACTGTTCTGGCGATGGTTCTCTGGACGAGTAAAGGTAATCCTGCCCGGAAATCCCCAGGAGACAGTGAGAGATGAGCAGGAGCGGGAGGGGCTACACTATGCACTTACAATAACTTATGTTCATGTAGAAATCATTTCTTGTTACATATGTATCATCTTACTGTACAGCCCCCAGTATAGACAGATGTAACCGCAGCCACTAGAGGGAGCTCAGGAGCCTCCTGTGTTCTGTCTGTAGACACTGCCCAATAATAACTCAGTATACAGTGAGCGCCCCCTAGTGATGGGAGCAGATAACTCATATTTTATCATTTAAAGTAAATCTTCCATTAAAAAACCTTCATGAATAGTCATAAATCCAGGCACCAGGACTGTGGGATCTTCTTATATTTGTTATCCTCCCTTCTACAATTAACTTCTAAAATTATGCTAAAGAAACAGAAGTGCTCTGGGGAAGGGGGGGAGTTACCGGAGTCCTTCCATCCAGTAGCTGCACATGCTGATACACTGTGCAAGGAGCACTTCCCCCTCCCACTACAGCTGACCGAGGGAAGAGTGTGCTGAGAGAGCAGCAGGGAGGGGGAAACAGTGTAACAACCTGTAAAGCTATAGCACTGAGGGGCTCTGGTAATGCCCCAGAGTCCTTCTGGCTCATTCACATAATTTTAAAAGTTGATTTTAGAAGGAAGGAGGCCATTGGTAAGAAATAAGATGATACCACAGTATCTGCTTTATCAGGATGGTAGATTTCCTTTAAGGTTAGTGACAGACACAGAGACAAGTGTCGGCATGGGGTATATCCGTAAAGGGGTTGTACAGGATAAGAAAAACAAGGCTACTAATATCCAGAAACAGCGCCCCCCTGACTCCAGGCTTAGTCTAGTATTGCAGATCAGCTGAGGCTGAGATGTAATGCCGCACGTAACCTTCGGACAGAGGTGGCGCTGTGCTAGCAAGTTCTATCCTGAAACATTCCGGACAGACTTTGTGATGTTTCGTGCAGGGACACCAGAGGCCGCCCTGGGACGTGCACCACCCTCCTAGACACCAGGAAGGAAGTAGAAGATGGAACTTACCAGATCCAGATCCGGACGTGGACATGTCGTAGATGAGATCCTTCAAGCATTTCC
The DNA here is from genome assembly GCF_040894005.1 of Engystomops pustulosus. Taxonomy (NCBI): domain Eukaryota; kingdom Metazoa; phylum Chordata; class Amphibia; order Anura; family Leptodactylidae; genus Engystomops; species Engystomops pustulosus. The sequence continues at coordinate 123,135,382 of NC_092418.1, read as the reverse complement.
CGTCAGTGTCCAGATTGCAGTCTGTGAGCGGCTCCTCGATGCACTGCCGCCGCGTCCTCTTGTAGGCGCCGTAGCGCCTCTGGCAGGTGTAGACCGTCAGCAGGATGGCGATAGCCAGGACGCAGATTGGGACGGTGACCAATACCCACAATTCCACATGACTGAAATGTGAAGGACTCGTAGAGACTGCGGATAGAGAGAAAACTATTACTATGGGTAGCAGGACTAGAAAGGGTTACACACACAATGGGCACCCCGACTACTCCAGGGTCACCCCCATCTCATCCGTCTACCTATAAAAGAAAAAGTCTCCCCCAAAGTCGGGAAATGTGACTCTTCTCACCCCTTTTCACATGAGATGAGTCATTTTTAGTGTTTACAGGGGTAGAGTCTCCATCTCCTGTTCTATAGCCTATTCCACACATTAAATGGGTGAAATTTCACCTGGAAGAGGGAATTCTAGAAAGGATCATTTGTATTGGGGTTGAGATGCGATAAGAAAGTTTATGCTGTATATACTGGGGCAAATTTACTTACCCGGTCCTGTCACGATCCCCGATTCGGACAGTCCAACAAAGATGAAGTCCGGTGCGATTCACCAATCTGGTGCACCTGAGTTCCTGCATTCGTCGCTTTCGCGCTGAGGTCCGCCGGAGTTCACCTTCTTCTTCCCGGTGCTTGTAAGTGCGTGTCTCGTGACACAATTCTAAATGTTAAATCCCGTTGTAGTCCGAAACGGGTTGTGTCCGACACAAATTGGGGGGAGGGGGCGTGCCGTCAGACAACCCAACGGATTCGGACATTTCGAGTTGTGATGCAAGAAAATGCACTGGGAAGGAGAAGGTGAGCTCCGGCGGACCTTAGCGGGGAAGCGACGGATGCAGGAACTCGGGCGCACGAGCTTTGTGAATCGCGCCGGACTTCATTTTCGTCAGACCATCCGGATCGGGGATCGCGACAGGACCAGGTAAGTAAATTTGCCTCATTATGATCATCTAGTTCTGTGGGGTGACACTGTGGTTAGATTATCAGGGTCCAGGTGTATATACACTTTCATCTGACTTCTGTACTGACACATAGAGAGAGGGATGAGACAGATCAGAGATGCATGATGCCTTTTACACAGAGGCTGACAGACTTTTACACTGTTACACTGTGAGCTCTGCTACATCTCACAGCTATGTGCCTGCCTTCCCCTTCCCTTATCACTTATCTCCTTGTAGCTTGTGACACTGTGAGCTCTGCTACTTCTCACAGATATGTGCCTGCCTCCCCCTTCCCTTATCACTTATCTCCTTGTAGCTTGTTACACTGTGAGCTCCGCTACATCTCACAGACATGTGCCTGCCTCCCCCTTCCCTTATCACTTATCTCCTTGTAGCTTGTTACACTGTGAGCTCCGCTACATCTCACAGACATGTGCCTGCCTCCCCCTTCCCTTATCACTTATCTCCTTGTAGCTTGTTACACTGTGAGCTCTGCTACTTCTCACAGATATGTGCCTGCCTCCCCCTTCCCCCAGATCACTTATCTCCTTGTAGCTTGTGACACTGTGAGCTCCGCTACATCTCACAGACATGTGCCTGCCTCCCCCTTACCTTATCACTTATCTCCTTGTAGCTTGCTACACTGTGAGCTCCGCTACATCTCACAGACATGTGCCTGCCTCCCCCTTCCCTTATCACTTATTTCCTTGTAGCTTTTGACACTGTGAGCTCTGCTACATCTCACACCTATGTGCCTGCCTCCCCCTTCCCCCAGATCACTTATCTCCTTGTAGTTTGTAGTTGCAGCCTCTCTCTCTGCTCTCAATGTCCTGGGAGGATGTGATCAGTGAGAGTCTCTGAGCTCCGTGCAGGGGGCGGGGCTACAGGCTCAGAGCAGAAAGAGACAGAATCCCTTCTACACAATCACACACAGAAATTCAAGATGGCTGCCGACCCTAAGTCCGAAGTTACAGGGTCGTGTCTAGGGGCAACTGAAATGGTGTCCAGCAGGACTGATAGAGACAGGTGGGATTATATCTGTGATATGCTGCATTATTGTTAATAACAGTGAAATAGAGAATGTGATATTTTGTTATCCTGAGTATATTTAGGTATATTGGGGCACATTTACTTACCCGGTCCAGTTGCGATCCAGCGGCGGGTTCTCCGCGCTGATTTGGGTTCTGCCGGGATTCACTAAGGTCCGTGCGCCGATATTCACCATGTTTCGCTGCTGCACCGAGGTCCGCCGGAGTTCACCTGCTTTTTTCTGGTGTATGTGAGTGCTTGATCTTGCGACACAAATGGCTTTTTAAATTCCGCGTTTTTTCCAAAACCTTCGGGCTGTCCGGTGGCCACGCCCCCCCCCCCCCCCCCCCGATTTCTGTCGCGTGAAAGTCAGCGCGATTGCATCAAAAATCGATTGCGTGCGCCACAATCCCGTGAAATACAGCGCAATGCGGAAATATTCGGGAAAAACCCGATGGATTCGCGGCTGCAGATCCTTAGTAAATGTGCCCCATTGTCTTCGTGGGAGGAAAACCCCTTTAAACCCCTTTAATATACCGGCACAATCAGAAAAACTTTAGATTCATAGAAATAATAGCAATTTTATGTTGTTAATGAATCGTTTTGCGGCAGAGCAGAGATCTCGGAGCTCTGGACATGATACATTGTAGCTGCCGCTGTCCTTCTCCTGAGGATTCGGCACTTTATGTATCTCTCACAATCAGAAACCCTCGATAATAGGGAATAACATAAAGTAACGGGCTCTACTCTTACACATCTTCTCTCCTAATAATCGTTGTACATTTATCACTTACAGTCCTGTGTATACAGCGCCCCCTGCTGCACCCTGAGGAGCACCGCAGCCTCACCAAACATCCCTCTTATGTAGGACACAGATCTGCGGGAATAATCCTCTATATAAATACCATCCCATCCATAAAGAGATAAGCAGCGGGATATCGCTGTCTATAGGAAGGCCGTGAGATATATAGTTATATATAAAGTCATGAAGTGATGTATAAAATAACAAACGTGTTATACAATCACATGTGTCTGATATCTGCAGACCCCATAATCATATAGAACAATATACGGCTTCTTATAGTGATATATATAAAGAGGCCAGCAGAGGGGATATACAGGTGATGTATGGGGAAACATATACATATATATATATAGAGAGAGAGAGATCAATATTAGAGAACAATGTCAGATCCCCGGATTTTTTAGGAATAATATAATCTCCATTGTTGAACATTTCATGGATTGGTGTAAGGGGTCACCAGGTCACTAGAACAGGATATCCCCAAAGTATCAATATAAAACCTGATGATAATGAGAGAACAGCAATGACCTCCGTCCCAGCCACAGGACCTCCGCCCCGGCCACAGGACCTCAGCACCTGACACAGGACCTCAGCCCCGGCCACAGGACCTCAGCCCCTGCCACAAGACCTCCGCAACGGCCACAGGACCTCAGCACAGGCCACAGGACCTCAGCAACAGGACCTCCGCCCCGGCCACAGGACCTCAACACCTGCCACAGGACCTCAGCCACGGCCACAGGACCTCAGCCCCTGCCACAAGACCTCCGCAACGGCCACAGGACCTCAGCACAGGCCACAGGACCTCAGCACCTGCCACAGGACCTCCGCACCGGCCACAGGACCTCAGCACCTGCCACAGGACCTCAGCCCTGGCCACAGGACCTCGGCCACAGGACCTCAGCCCCGGCCACAGGACCTCAGCACCTGCCACAGGACCTCAGCCCCGGCCACAGGACCTCAGCACAGGCCACAGCACCTCAGCCCCAGCCACAGGACCTCAGCCCGGCCACAGCACCTCAACCCCAGCCACAGGACCTCAGCCCCGGCCACAAGACCTCTGCTCCGACCACAGGACCTCTGCTCCGGCCACAGGACTTCAGCACTGCTACAGGACCTCAGCACTGGCCACAGGACCTCAGCATCGGCCACGGGACCTCAGCCCCGGCCACAGGACCTCAGCCCCTGCCACAAGACCTCTGCAACGGCCACAGGACCTCAGCACAGGCCACAGGACCTCAGCACCTGCCACAGGACCTCCGCACCGGCCACAGGACCTCAGCACCTGCCACAGGACCTCAGCCCCGGCCACAGGACCTCAGCCCTGGCCACAGGACCTCAACACCAGCCACAGGACCTCAGCCCCTGCCACAGGACCTCAGCCCCTCCCACAAGACCTCAGCCCCGGCCACAGGACCTCAGCCCGGCCACAGCACCTCAGCCCCGGCCACAGGACCTCAGCCCCGGCCACAAGACCTCTGCTCCGACCACAGGACCTCTGCTCCGGCCACAGGACCTCAGCACTGCTACAGGACCTCAGCACTGGCCACAGGACCTCAGCATCGGCCACGGGACCTCCGTTCCGGCCACAGGACCTCAGCACCGGCCACAAGACATCACTGATCACTGCTGGGATGTGCTCGTCTCTTCTTCCAGTCTCTCCCTCAGTTCTGTGACTGTTGTGGGTTTCTTGGCCAGAACTTTGTTACCAAGGAGGTTCTCTATTGGGTTTAGATCAGGACTCTGGACTGTGGCCATTTCATTGTTTCAGTGTCTTCTGCTTCAGGCAACTGCTTTCCCCTTTTTGCTGTGTAACAGGGGGCAATGTCCGGCATGAAAACTGCTGCTGATTGAATGAAGATCGGAAGGAAGGGACCAGGTGTTATTGTAGAAGGTTCTTGTAGTCCCTCTGCCATGTAGCTGTATTAGAGGTCCAACATTCCCCAAACCCTGACACTTCCTACACCTCCTGTCACTGACTTCTTTACACACTTTCGGTTCAGTCCTTCACCAGTTTGTCGACAAGCATAATGTTTCCATCAGATCTAAATACATTAAACTTGCTTTCATCACGGAAATGAACTGAGGACATGTCTCTTCTGTCCACACAACATCCTCCTCAGCAAAGGTTCGGTCACTGCACAGGCGGCTTTCAGTCCAAATGCTCTTTGACGCTCTTGGTCCTGACACTGTATGACGAGACCTTACTCTGTTCTGTGCTGAACTGGTGGCAATTCCCCATGGAGATTCTCCGCGTTATCCTGTCCTCTCTTGCATTTGTATTTCGGGGTGACCGCCTTCTTGGGGGACTTGAATGAGTCATGGGTTATGCAATATTCTAAAATTCACAGACTTGGAAGAACCAACTTCTCCTGCTCCGGCTGATGGGGTCGCCCCTTCATCTGCTGCTCCAGAGTTTCAGTCCCTTTGGAACGGCACAAGATTTTGTTACTGCCGGTTACATGGGGAAATCGGGTGCAGATTATCACCAATAACTGCAGGAATCTGAAAGTCTCTCATTTTTATCAATGTCTTTTACTATGATCTCGTTTACATTTTTATTCTGTACATTTAGAATATAAACAATTTATGAATCTCCGGTGTGTACAGTCTCATAGGGATATATAGGACTCACTCAGACGTATACATTACGTGTAACATATAGGGTGCATTTACTATACAATCTTTCCTATAGGATACTATAGATGTTTCCTGGTGGCCTGTACCCCCTGTACCCCAGACTGTGATACATGATCTTTATAGAGAAGTTACTTTAGTGTCCAGGCACAGGGCATAAATATGCAGGATACAGGACCTCCAGTGTAAGGTATAGGTCCTCCAGTGTAAGGTATAGGACCTCCAGTGTAAGGTATAGGTCCTCCAGTGTAAGGTATAGGTCCTCCAGTGTAAGGTATAGGACCTCCAGTGTAAGGTATAGGACCTCCAGTGTAAGGTACAGGTCTTCCATTGTAAGGTATAGGACCTCCAGTGTAAGGTATAGGTCCTCCAGTGTAAGGTATAGGTCCTCCAGTATAAGGTATAGGACCTCCAGTGTAAGGTATAGGACCTCCAGTGTAAGGTACAGGTCTTCCAGTGTAAGGTATAGGACCTCCAGTGTAAGGTATAGGTCCTCCAGTGTAAGGTATAGGACCTCCAGTGTAAGGTATAGGTCCTCCAGTGTAAGGTATAGGACCTCCAGTGTAAGGTACAGGTCTTCCAGTGTAAGGTATAGGACCTCCAGTGTAAGGTATAGGACCTCCAGTGTAAGGTATAGGACCTCCAGTGTAAGGTATAGGTCCTCCAGTGTAAGGTATAGGACCTCCAGTGTAAGGTACAGGTCTTCCAGTGTAAGGTATAGGACCTCCAGTGTAAGGTACAGGTCTTCCAGTGTAAGGTATAGGACCTCCAGTGTAAGGTATAGGACCTCCAGTGTAAGGTATAGGTCCTCCAGTGTAAGGTATAGGACCTCCAGTGTAAGGTATAGGACCTCCAGTGTAAGGTATAGGTCTTCCAGTGTAAGGTATAGGACCTCCAGTGTAAGGTATAGGACCTCCAGTGTATGGTATAGGTCCTCCAGTGTAAGGTATAGGTCCTCCAGTGTAAGGTATAGGACCTCCAGTGTAAGGTACAGGTCTTCCAGTGTAAGGTATAGGACCTCCAGTGTAAGGTATAGGTCCTCCAGTGTAAGGTATAGGACCTCCAGTGTAAGGTACAGGTCTTCCAGTGTAAGGTATAGGACCTCCAGTGTAAGGTATAGGACCTCCAGTGTAAGGTATAGGTCCTCCAGTGTAAGGTATAGGACCTCCAGTGTAAGGTATAGGACCTCCAGTGTATGGTATAGGACCTCCAGTGTAAGGTATAGGTCCTCCAGTGTAAGGTATAGGACCTCCAGTGTAAGGTATAGGTCCTCCAGTGTAAGGTATAGGTCCTCCAGTGTAAGGTATAGGACCTCCAGTGTAAGGTATAGGTCCTCCCGTGTAAGGTATAGGACCTCCAGTGTAAGGTATAGGTCCTCCAGTGTAAGGTATAGGTCCTCCAGTGTAAGGTATAGGACCTCCAGTGTAAGGTATAGGTCCTCCAGTGTAAGGTATAGGACCTCCAGTGTAAGGTATAGGACCTCCAGTGTATGGTATAGGACCTCCAGTGTAAGGTATAGGACCTCCAGTGTAAGGTACAGGTCTTCCAGTGTAAGGTATAGGACCTCCAGTGTAAGGTATAGGACCTCCAGTGTAAGGTATAGGTCCTCCAGTGTAAGGTATAGGACCTCCAGTGTAAGGTATAGGACCTCCAGTGTAAGGTATAGGACCTCCAGTGTATGGTATAGGACCTCCAGTGTAAGGTATAGGTCCTCCAGTGTAAGGTATAGGACCTCCAGTGTAAGGTATAGGTCCTCCAGTGTAAGGTATAGGACCTCCAGTGTAAGGTATAGGACCTCCAGTGTATGGTATAGGACCTCCAGTGTAAGGTATAGGTCCTCCAGTGTAAGGTATAGGACCTCCAGTGTAAGGTATAGGTCCTCCAGTGTAAGGTATAGGTCCTCCAGTGTAAGGTATAGGACCTCCAGTGTAAGGTATAGGTCCTCCCGTGTAAGGTATAGGACCTCCAGTGTAAGGTATAGGTCCTCCAGTGTAAGGTATAGGTCCTCCAGTGTAAGGTATAGGACCTCCAGTGTAAGGTATAGGACCTCCAGTGTAAGGTATATGACCTCCAGTGTAAGGTATAGGACCTCCAGTGTAAGGTATAGGACCTCCAGTGTAAGGTATATGACCTCCAGTGTAAGGTATAGGACCTCCAGTGTAAGGTATAGGTCCTCCAGTGTAAGGTATAGGACCTCCAGTGTAAGGTATATGACCTCCAGTGTAAGGTATAGGTCCTCCAGTGTAAGGTATAGGACCTCCAGTGTAAGGTATATGACCTCCAGTGTAAGGTATAGGTCCTCCAGTGTAAGGTATAGGTCCTCCCGTGTAAGGTATATGACCTCCAGTGTAAGGTATAGGACCTCCAGTGTAAGGTATATGACCTCCAGTGTAAGGTATAGGACCTCCAGTGTAAGGTATAGGTCCTCCAGTGTAAGGTATAGGACCTCCAGTGTAAGGTATATGACCTCCAGTGTAAGGTATAGGTCCTCCAGTGTAAGGTATAGGACCTCCAGTGTAAGGTACAGGTCTTCCAGTGTAAGGTATAGGACCTCCAGTGTAAGGTATAGGTCCTCCAGTGTATGGTATAGGTCCTCCAGTGTAAGGTATAGGTCCTGCAGTGTAAGGTATAGGTCCTCCAGTGCAGGATTACCCCCATCCTCCACATCCTTACTCAAGGTATTTGTACTGGAGGCAACTGAACCAAGTGTCTCCAGAGTTGATAAGATTTACAGAAGTTGGACCCCGCCGGACCTAGTACATTACTGGGATTTCCACAGCCCACCAGGATTTTTCTGGGCAATATTTGCATTTTCAATGGTCATTTTGCTGCTGTCTCTCAATTTCTTTCAAAGACCTGGAAAAGGCAAATCCAGGAAATCCCCGAACCACCAGTAGGTGTCGCTGTTCTATTATACATGGAGAAGCAGCGGCTGATCCCTTGCACTTGGACGCTGCACATGAGGCTCGTGTTAGTGCGGGAAGTGCACTCCTAAAGTAAAGTGCACTGGTACTGACCCACGTCTAGTGACAGCTCCGATCTCTAGCGCACACTGTAGATCTGCCATCCCCCGTCCCTTGTCCCTTGTTCACATGTAGCAGTAATATGTTTTATGGTAAGTTGTATCCTAGTGCAGCGAGTGACATACACCAGTGTCCTATCATATCACAGGGGGTCATTCACTTCTCACTATTCTACAAACTGCCATAAAGTAATAAATGGAAACCTCCTCTTAATGTCACCAATCAGAGCAGGAGGTGCGGCTCAGAACAACCAATCAGGATTGAGGAGGGTGAACAAGATAAAAGTGCGATCTTTAACCCTTCCACTAATCCTATAGGATAAGCCGTACCCATCGTGGCCCTATATCTGCCGTCCTGTCCCCGGGGTATCGCAGGGCAATGTCCACGCTGATAGGAAGAAGCAGTAATGTCACAGGACGTCTCTGTAACTTTATCGTTTATCATATTGTTCAGATTTATCCTGGAATTTTTCCTAGGATTTTGGAGTGTATTTACATCAGTGGTTCTCAACCGTCCTAATGTCCTTCTATATAGTCCCTCACATTACTGTGACCCTCAACCAAAAAATTATTTTCATTGCTACCTCATAACTGTCCTGCTACGTTATGAACCAAGATCATAGTCACAGCGCCGGCCTCTGTGAGCCAGAAGTCACAGTGATGCCCCCAGTAGCCAATAGTCACAGCACCTGCTCCCAGTAGCCAATAGTCACAGCGCCGGCCTCTAGGAGCCAGAAGTCATAGTGATGCCCCCAGTAGCCAATAGTCACAGCACCTGCTCCCAGTAGCCAATAGTCACAGCGCCGGCCTCTAGGAGCCAGAAGTCATAGTGATGCCCCCAGTAGCCAATAGTCACAGCACCTGCTCCCAGTATCCAATAGTCACAGCGCCGGCCTCTGTGAGCCAGAAGTCATAGGGGCACATTTACTTACCCGGTCCAGTCGCGATCCAGCGGCAGGTTCTCCGCCGCTGATTCGGGTTCTGCCGGGATTCACTAAGGTCCGTGCGCCGATATTCACCAGGTGTCGCTGCTGCGCCGAGGTCCGCTGGAGTTCACCTGCTTTTTTCTGGTGTATGTGAGTGCTTGATCTTGCGACACAAATGGCTTTTTAAATTCTGCGGTTTTTCCGAATCCTTCGGGTTGTCCGGTGGCCACGCCCCCCGATTTCTGTCGCGCGAAAGTCGGCGCGATTGCGCCAAAAATCGATCGCGTGCGCCACAATCCCGTGAAATACAGCGCAAAGAGGAAATATTCGGGAAAAACCCGACCGATTCGCGGCTGAGGACCCTTAGTAAATGTGCCCCATAGTGATGCCCCCAGTAGCCAATAGTCACAGCACCTGCTCCCAGTAGTCACAACACCTGCCCCAGTAGCCAATAGTCACAGCACCTGCTCCCAGTAGTCACAACACCTGCCCCAGTAGCCAATAGTCACAGCGCCGGCCTCTGTGAGCCAGAAGTCATAGTGATGCCCCCAGTAGCCAATAGTCACAGCACCTGCTCCCAGTAGTCACAACACCTGCCCCAGTAGCCAATAGTCACAGCATCTTCCTCCCAGAAGTCATAGTGATGTCCCAGTAGTCACAGAGCCTGCCCCCAGTATCCAGAAGTCACAGTGATGTCCCAGTAGTCACAGCGCCTGCCTCCAGTAGCCAGAAGTCACAGTGATGTCCCAGTAGTCACAGTGCCAGCTCCCAGTAGTCACAACGCCTGCCCCAGTAGCTAATAGTCACAGCGCCTTCCTCCAGGATCCAGAAGTCATAGTGATGCCCCCAGTAGCCAACAGTCACAGTGCCTGCTCCCAGTAGTCACAACGCCTGCCCCAGTAGCTAATAGTCACAGTGCCTTCCTCCAGGATCCAGAATCCATAGTGATTCCCCCAGTTGCCACTAGTCACAGTTCCTGCCTCTAGGATCCAGAAGTCACAGTGATGTCCCAGTAGTCACAGAGCCTGTCCCCATTATCCAGAAGTCACAGTGATGTCCCAGTAGTCACAGCGCCTGCCTCCAGTAGCCAGAAGTCACAGTGATGTCCCAGTAGTCACAGTGCCAGCTCCCAGTAGTCACAGCGCCTGCCCCAGTAGCCAATAGTCACAGCGCCTTCCTCCAGGATCCAGAATCCATAGTGATTCCCCCAGTTGCCACTAGTCACAGTTCCTGCCTCTAGGATCCAGAAGTCACAGTGATGTCCCAGTAGTCACAGCGCCTGCCCCCAGTAGACAATAGTCATAGCGCCTTCCTCCAGGAGCCAGAAGTCATAGTGATGCCCCCAGTAGTCACAGCGCCAATTACGCATCAGGAGCCGCCATTTTTGGTTCGGTCACTGCCCCCTTTGAGCTCATCGGGGGGGATTGGCGATCGGTTGCTATGATAGTGTGGGGTCATATGGAGTCTCGTTTTAACCCATTCATTATAATGTGTGATTTGACATTGTAATACACAATATGTAGTACATACTATAGTATGGCAGTATATGGTGGGATCAATCAGACATCCTGGGGTTAAAGTCTGAATAATAGTAAAAAGTGCAATTTGTTACACAGAAAAAGGAGCAAAAAACGGAAACACAAAAACCAATGTCGTTAAGGGTTAAAGGTAAAGGGACCATCAACAGGTTTTCCCCACTGATCTTTGTAGAACTTCCTCTATGATGTAAAATTTCCACCAAAAGTCTGGCAAATATGACTCTTCTCCCCTCTACGGGAAGCTCTTTTGAGATGCAGAGAACTTCTCCCCACGATCAGATGGAGACTGAGAGCAGAATCTTAGGTGATCAAAAACTTATGGAAAATCCCTTTAAGAACAAACCGAACAAACCAGCAAATAATGTCAGGGGAAGAAGGGACCAGGCATGATGGGTAAGGGGTGCCGCAGCCTCTGCTGCTCTTCTTGGGCTCCAGTCTTTACTGTATTTCTAGTCTTCAGGTTCTGCCCTAATCCTTACAGAAACTCCAGAGACAAAGCTCAGAGATGAGGCTGCGGCTTCTCACCCACCCGGGACATACCCGGAGCTCACAGGTTCCTGAGCCGGACCCCTAATCTGCAGAACTCTGGGGGGGGGGATTAGCTGCAGCCACTTCAGCCCCTGATACCCCGGGGGGACATGAGATCGGGCCGCGGTCACACAGGAGTCTGGTGAAGAGCAAAGAACTGTTGTGAATGATATTGTTTTATTCCAGTGCTAATCAGGATTACATAGGGGGCGAGGGGCGTCCTGAGATGATGGAGGAGGTGATGGAGGAGGTGATGGAGCAGGTGATGGAGGAGATGATGGAGGAGGTGATGGAGGAGGTGATGGAGGAGGTGATGGAGGAGATGATGGAGGAGGTGATGGAGGAGGTGATGGAGGAGGTGATGGAGGAGGTGATGGATGAGGTGATGGAGGATGTGATGGAGGAGGTGATGGAAGAGGTGATGGAGGAGATGATGGAGGAGGTGATGGAGGAGGTGATGGAGGAGGTGATGGAGGAGGTGATGGAGGAGGTGATGGAGGAGGTGATGGAGGAGATGATGGAGGAGGTGATGGAGGAGGTGATGGAGGAGGTGATGGAGGAGGTGATGGAGGAGATGATGGAGGAGGTGATGGAGGAGGTGATGGAGGAGATGATGGAGGAGATGATGGAGGAGGTGATGGAGGAGGTGATTGAGGAGGTGATGGAGGAGGTGATGGAGGAGATGATGGAGGAGGTGATGGAGGGGGTAATGGAGGAGGTGATGGAGGAGGTGATTGAGGAGGTGATGGAGGAGGTGATGGAGGAGATGATGGAGGAGGTGATGGAGAAGATGATGGAGGAGGTGATGGAGGAGGTGATGGAGGAGATGATGGAGGAGGTGATGGAGGAGGTGATTGAGGAGGTGATGGAGGAGGTGATGGAGGAGATGATGGAGGAGATGATGGAGGAGGTGATGGAGGAGGTGATTGAGGAGTTGATGGAGGAGGTGATGGAGGAGATGATGGAGGAGGTGATGGAGAAGATGATGGAGGAGGTGATGGAGGAGATGATGGAGGAGATGATGGAGGAGGTGATGGAGGAGATGATGGAGGAGGTGATTGAGGAGATGATGGAGGAGGTGATGGAGGAGGTGATGGAGGAGGTGATGGAGGGGGTGATGGAGGAGGTGATGGAGGGGGTGATGGAGGAGATGATGGAGGAGATGGTGGAGGGGGTAATGGAGGAGGTGATTGAGGAGGTGATGGAGGAGGTGATGGAGGGGGTGATGGAGGGGGTGATGGAGGAGGTGATGGAGGAGGTGATGGAGAAGATGATGGAGGAGGTGATGGAGGAGATGATGGAGGAGGTGATGGAGGAGGTGATGGAGAAGATGATGGAGGAGTTGATGGAGAAGATGATGGAGGAAGTGATGGAGGAGGTGATGGAGGAGGTGATGGAGGAGATGATGGAGGAGATGATGGAGAAGATGATGGAGGAAGTGATGGAGGAGGTGATGGAGGAGGTGATGGAGGAGGTGATGGAGGAGGTGATGGAGGAGATGATGGAGGAGGTGATGGAGGAGGTGATGGAGGAGATGATGGAGGAGATGGTGGAGGGGGTAATGGAGGAGGTGATTGAGGAGGTGATGGAGGAGGTGATGGAGGGGGTGATGGAGGGGGTGATGGAGGAGGTGATGGAGGAGGTGATGGAGAAGATGATGGAGGAGGTGATGGAGGAGATGATGGAGGAGGTGATGGAGGAGGTGATGGAGAAGATGATGGAGGAGTTGATGGAGAAGATGATGGAGGAAGTGATGGAGGAGGTGATGGAGGAGGTGATGGAGAAGATGATGGAGAAGATGATGGAGGAGGTGATGGAGGAGATGATGGATAGATAGATAGATAGATAGATAGATAGATAGGAGATAGATAGGAGATAGATAGATAGATAGGAGATAGATACATAGATAGATAGAAGATAGATAGATAGATAGATAGATAGATAGGAGATAGATAGATAGATAGATAGATAGATAGATAGATAGATAGATAGATAGGAGATAGATAGGAGATAGATAGATAGATAGATAGATAGATAGATAGATAGATAGACAGGAACAAAATACCATATTCCACTCATCAAACAAAATGCCAAAAATAGAACAATCAATGTCCAAGGTCCTTTCTGCAGAATTGGTAGTTGCTGGACATTTGCCCAGGGGAAAAACTGAATAAATATAGACACTGGATGATTATGTGCTGAGATAGGGAGAGAGTTTCAAGAAAATTGCATAAATGAACAAAACAGGTGATAATAGTAAACTTTGTTATATACTTTATTGGAGAAATCTGTTCCTGTGTCCTTCTTTTCCCCGGCCTTTCTTCCTATATTAAGCAGTTTGTGTAAATCACCTTTCTGTCCTATAACCACTGACAGATAAGGAGAAGCTGATAAAGTGTCTAAAGACTTAACTCCTTACAGAAAGTCCCTGGATGGTCTAATGACCCTACAGAGCTGAATCTTTCAGGGCTTTCAGATACACTGCTCACTGCAGGAGAAAAAAGCAGGAAAAGACACAGAGAAACTTTTCCCTTATGGAGGTACACTCACCGGCCACTTTATAAGGTACTCCTGTCCAACTGCTCGTTAACACTTAATTTCTAATCAGCCAATCACATGGCGGCAGTACATTTAGGCATGTAGACATGGTCAAGACAATCTCCTGCCGTTCTCCCGAGCATCAGTATGGGGAAGAAAGGTGATTTGTGGCCTGTGAACGTGGCATGGTTGTTGGTGCCAGAAGGGCTGGTCTGAGTATTTCAGAAACTGCTGATCTACTGGGATTTTCACGCACAACCATCTCTAGGGTTTACAGAGAATGGTCCTAAAAAGAAAAACCATCCAGTGAGCGGCAGTTCTGTGGGCGGAAATGCCTTGTTGATGCCAGAGGTCAGAGGAGAATGGGCAGACTGGTTCGAGCTGATAGAAAGGCAACAGTGACTCAAATCGACACCCGTTACAACCAAGGTAGGCAGAAGAGCATCTCTGAACGCACAGTACGTCCAACTCTGAGGCAGATGGGCTACAGCAGCAGAAGACCACACCGGGTGCCACTCCTTTCAGCTAAGAACAGGAAACTGAGGCTACAATTTGCACAAGCTCATCGAAATTGGACAGTAGAAGATTGGAAAAACGTTGCCTGGTCTGATGAGTCTCGATTTCTGCTGCGACATTCGGATGGTAGGGTCAGAATTTGGCGTCAATAACATGAAAGCATGGATCCATCCTGCCTTGTATCAGCGGCTCAGGCTGGTGGTGGTGGTGTCATGGATCCATCCTGCCTTGTATCAGCGGTTCAGGCTGGTGGTGGTGGTGTCATGGATCCATCCTGCCTTGTATCAGCGGCTCAGGCTGGTGGTGGTGTCATGGATCCATCCTGCCTTGTATCAGCGGCTCAGGCTGGTGGTGGTGGTGTCATGGATCCATCCTGCCTTGTATCAGCGGCTCAGGCTGGTGGTGGTGGTGTCATGGATCCATCCTGCCTTGTATCAGCGGCTCAGGCTGGTGGTGGTGGTGTCATGGATCCATCCTGCCTTGTATCAGCGGCTCAGGCTGGTGGTGGTGTCATGGATCCATCCTGCCTTGTATCAGCGGCTCAGGCTGGTGGTGGTGGTGTCATGGATCCATCCTGCCTTGTATCAGCGGGTCAGGCTGGTGGTGCTGGTGTCATGGATCCATCCTGCCTTGTATCAGCGGGTCAGGCTGGTGGTGGTGGTGTCATGGATCCATCCTGCCTTGTATCAGCGGCTCAGGCTGGTGGTGGTGGTGTCATGGATCCATCCTGCCTTGTATCAGCGGCTCAGGCTGGTGGTGCTGGTGTCATGGATCCATCCTGCCTTGTATCAGCGGGTCAGGCTGGTGGTGCTGGTGTCATGGATCCATCCTGCCTTGTATCAGTGGCTCAGGCTGGTGGTGGTGGTGTCATGGATCCATCCTGCCTTGTATCAGCGGGTCAGGCTGGTGGTGGTGGTGTCATGGATCCATCCTGCCTTGTATCAGCGGGTCAGGCTGGTGCTGGTGGTGTCATGGATCCATCCTGCCTTGTATCAGCGGCTCAGGCTGGTGCTGGTGGTGTCATGGATCCATCCTGCCTTGTATCAGTGGCTCAGGCTGGTGGTGGTGGTGTCATGGATCCATCCTGCCTTGTATCAGCGGCTCAGGCTGGTGGTGCTGGTGTCATGGATCCATCCTGCCTTGTATCAGCGGGTCAGGCTGGTGGTGGTGGTGTCATGGATCCATCCTGCCTTGTATCAGCGGGTCAGGCTGGTGGTGGTGGTGTCATGGATCCATCCTGCCTTGTATCAGCGGGTCAGGCTGGTGGTGGTGGTGTCATGGTGTCTTTGGGCCCCTTGGTACAACGCCACAGCCTACCTGAGTATTGTTGCTGCCCATGTCCATCCCTTTATGAGCACAATGTACCCTGTAACATCTGATGGCTACTTTCAGCAGGATAATGCGCCATGTCATAAAGCTGGAATCATCTCAGACTGGTTTCTTGAACATGACAATGAGGTCACTGGACACAAATGGAGTCCACAGTCACCAGATCTCAATCCAATAGAGCATCTTTGGGATGTGGTGGAACGGGAGATTCGCATCATGGATGTGCAGCCGACAAATCTGCGGCAACTGTGTGATGCCATCATGTCACTATGGAGCAAAATCTCTGAGGAGCTTCCAGCACCTTGTTGTATCTATGTCACGAAGAATTGAGGCAGTTCTGAAGGCAAAAGGGGGTCCAACCCGTTACTAGCATGGTGGATGGATCCATGACACCACCAACACCAGCCTGACCCGCTGATACAAGGCAGGATGGATCCATGACACCAGCACCACCAGCCTGACCCGCTGATACAAGGCAGGATGGATCCATGACACCACCACCACCAGCCTGACCCGCTGATACAAGGCAGGATGGATCCATGACACCACCACCACCAGCCTGAGCCGCTGATACAAGGCAGGATGGATCCATGACACCACCAGCACCAGCCTGAGCCGCTGATACAAGGCAGGATGGATCCATGACACCACCACCACCAGCCTGAGCCGCTGATACAAGGCAGGATGGATCCATGACACCAGAACCAGCCTGAGCCGCTGATACAAGGCAGGATGGATCCATGACACCAGCACCACCAGCCTGAGCCGCTGATACAAGGCAGGATGGATCCATGACACCAGCACCACCAGCCTGAGCCGCTGATACAAGGCAGGATGGATCCATGACACCAGCACCACCAGCCTGAGCCGCTGATACAAGGCAGGATGGATCCATGACACCACCACCACCACCAGCCTGAGCCGCTGATACAAGGCAGGATGGATCCATGACACCACCACCACCAGCCTGACCCGCTGATACAAGGCAGGATGGATCCATGACACCACCACCACCAGCCTGAGCCGCTGATACAAGGCAGGATGGATCCATGACACCAGCACCACCAGCCTGAGCCGCTGATACAAGGCAGGATGGATCCATGACACCACCACCACCAGCCTGACCCGCTGATACAAGGCAGGATGGATCCATGACACCACCAGCACCAGCCTGACCCGCTGATACAAGGCAGGATGGATCCATGACACCACCACCACCAGCCTGAGCCGCTGATACAAGGCAGGATGGATCCATGACACCACCACCACCAGCCTGAGCCGCTGATACAAGGCAGGATGGATCCATGACACCACCACCACCAGCCTGAGCCGCTGATACAAGGCAGGATGGATCCATGACACCACCACCACCAGCCTGAGCCGCTGATACAAGGCAGGATGGATCCATGACACCACCACCACCAGCCTGACCCGCTGATACAAGGCAGGATGGATCCATGACACCACCACCACCAGCCTGAGCCGCTGATACAAGGCAGGATGGATCCATGACACCAGCACCACCAGCCTGAGCCGCTGATACAAGGCAGGATGGATCCATGACACCACCACCACCAGCCTGACCCGCTGATACAAGGCAGGATGGATCCATGACACCACCACCACCAGCCTGAGCCGCTGA
The DNA here is from genome assembly GCF_040894005.1 of Engystomops pustulosus. Lineage (NCBI taxonomy): Eukaryota > Metazoa > Chordata > Amphibia > Anura > Leptodactylidae > Engystomops > Engystomops pustulosus. The sequence continues at coordinate 123,117,889 of NC_092418.1, read as the reverse complement.
TACAAGGCAGGATGGATCCATGACACCAGCACCACCAGCCTGAGCCGCTGATACAAGGCAGGATGGATCCATGACACCACCAACACCAGCCTGACCCGCTGATACAAGGCAGGATGGATCCATGGCACCACCACCACCAGCCTGAGCCGCTGATACAAGGCAGGATGGATCCATGACACCAGCACCACCAGCCTGACCCGCTGATACAAGGCAGGATGGATCCATGACACCACCACCACCAGCCTGACCCGCTGATACAAGGCAGGATGGATCCATGACACCACCACCACCAGCCTGACCCGCTGATACAAGGCAGGATGGATCCATGACACCACCAGCACCAGCCTGAGCCGCTGATACAAGGCAGGATGGATCCATGACACCACCACCACCAGCCTGACCCGCTGATACAAGGCAGGATGGATCCATGACACCACCAGCCTGAGCCGCTGATACAAGGCAGGATGGATCCATGACACCACCACCACCAGCCTGACCCGCTGATACAAGGCAGGATGGATCCATGACACCACCACCACCAGCCTGAGCCGCTGATACAAGGCAGGATGGATCCATGACACCACCACCACCAGCCTGAGCCGCTGATACAAGGCAGGATGGATCCATGACACCACCACCACCAGCCTGAGCCGCTGATACAAGGCAGGATGGATCCATGACACCACCACCACCAGCCTGACCCGCTGATACAAGGCAGGATGGATCCATGACACCACCACCACCAGCCTGAGCCGCTGATACAAGGCAGGATGGATCCATGACACCACCACCACCAGCCTGAGCCGCTGATACAAGGCAGGATGGATCCATGACACCACCACCACCAGCCTGAGCCGCTGATACAAGGCAGGATGGATCCATGACACCACCACCACCAGCCTGACCCGCTGATACAAGGCAGGATGGATCCATGACACCACCACCACCAGCCTGACCCGCTGATACAAGGCAGGATGGATCCATGACACCACCACCACCAGCCTGACCCGCTGATACAAGGCAGGATGGATCCATGACACCAGCACCACCAGCCTGAGCCGCTGATACAAGGCAGGATGGATCCATGACACCAGCAGCACCAGCCTGAGCCGCTGATACAAGGCAGGATGGATCCATGACACCACCACCACCAGCCTGAGCCGCTGATACAAGGCAGGATGGATCCATGACACCACCACCAGCCTGACCCACTGATACAAGGCAGGATGGATCCATGGCACCACCACCAGCAGCCTGACCCGCTGATACAAGGCAGGATGGATCCATGACACCAGCACCACCAGCCTGAGCCGCTGATACAAGGCAGGATGGATCCATGACACCAGCACCACCAGCCTGACCCGCTGATACAAGGCAGGATGGATCCATGACACCACCACCACCAGCCTGACCCGCTGATACAAGGCAGGATGGATCCATGACACCACCAGCACCAGCCTGAGCCGCTGATACAAGGCAGGATGGATCCATGACACCACCACCACCAGCCTGAGCCGCTGATACAAGGCAGGATGGATCCATGACACCACCACCACCAGCCTGACCCGCTGATACAAGGCAGGATGGATCCATGACACCACCAGCACCAGCCTGAGCCGCTGATACAAGGCAGGATGGATCCATGACACCACCACCACCAGCCTGAGCCGCTGATACAAGGCAGGATGGATCCATGACACCACCACCACCAGCCTGACCCGCTGATACAAGGCAGGATGGATCCATGACACCACCACCACCAGCCTGAGCCGCTGATACAAGGCAGGATGGATCCATGACACCACCACCACCAGCCTGACCCGCTGATACAAGGCAGGATGGATCCATGACACCACCACCACCAGCCTGACCCCCTGATACAAGGCATGATGGATCCATGACACCACCACCACCAGCCTGACCCGCTGATACAAGGCAGGATGGATCCATGACACCACCACCACCAGCCTGACCCGCTGATACAAGGCAGGATGGATCCATGACACCACCACCACCAGCCTGAGCCGCTGATACAAGGCAGGATGGATCCATGACACCACCACCAGCAGCCTGAGCCGCTGATACAAGGCAGGATGGATCCATGACACCACCACCACCAGCCTGACCCGCTGATACAAGGCAGGATGGATCCATGACACCACCACCACCACCAGCCTGAGCCGCTGATACAAGGCAGCATGGATCCATGACACCACCACCACCAGCCTGACCCACTGATACAAGGCAGGATGGATCCATGACACCACCACCACCAGCCTGACCCGCTGATACAAGGCAGGATGGATCCATGACACCAGCACCACCAGCCTGACCCGCTGATACAAGGCAGGATGGATCCATGACACCACCACCACCAGCCTGAGCCGCTGATACAAGGCAGGATGGATCCATGACACCACCACCACCAGCCTGACCCGCTGATACAAGGCAGGATGGATCCATGACACCAGCACCACCAGCCTGAGCCGCTGATACAAGGCAGGATGGATCCATGACACCACCACCACCAGCCTGACCCGCTGATACAAGGCAGGATGGATCCATGACACCAGCACCACCAGCCTGACCCGCTGATACAAGGCAGGATGGATCCATGACACCACCACCACCAGCCTGAGCCGCTGATACAAGGCAGGATGGATCCATGACACCACCACCACCAGCCTGAGCCGCTGATACAAGGCAGGATGGATCCATGACACCACCACCACCAGCCTGAGCCGCTGATACAAGGCAGGATGGATCCATGACACCACCACCACCAGCCTGAGCCGCTGATACAAGGCAGGATGGATCCATGACACCACCACCACCAGCCTGAGCCGCTGATACAAGGCAGGATGGATCCATGACACCACCAGCACCAGCCTGACCCGCTGATACAAGGCAGGATGGATCCATGACACCACCACCACCAGCCTGAGCCGCTGATACAAGGCAGGATGGATCCATGACACCAGCACCACCACCAGCCTGACCCGCTGATACAAGGCAGGATGAATCCATGCTTTCATGTTGTTGTACCAAATTCTGACCCTACCATCCGAATGTCGCAGCAGAAATCGAGACTCATCAGACCAGGCAACGTTTTTCCAATCTTCTACTGTCCAATTTTGATGAGCTTGTGCAAATTGTAGCCTCAGTTTCCTGTTCTTAGCTGAAAGGAGCGGCATCCGGTGTGGTCTTCTGCTGCTGTAGCCCATCTGCCTCAAAGTTGGACGTACTGTGCATTCAGAGATGCTCTTCTGCCTACCTTGGTTGTAACGGGTGGCGATTTGAGTCACTGTTGCCTTTCTATCAGCTCGAACCAGTCTGCCCATTCTCCTCTGACCTCTGGCATCAACAAGGCATTTCCGCCCACAGAACTGCCGCTCACTGGATGGTTTTTCTTTTTCAGACCATTCTCTGTAAACCCTAGAGATGGTTGTGCGTGAAAATCCCAGTAGATCAGCAGTTTCTGAAATACTCAGACCAGCCCTTCTGGCACCAACAACCATGCCACGTTCACAGGCCACAAATCACCTTTCTTCCCCATACTGATGCTCGGGAGAACTGCAGGAGATTGTCTTGACCATGTCTACATGCCTAAATGCACTGAGGTGCCGCCATGTGATTGGCTGATTAGAAATTAAGTTTTAATGAGCTGTTGGACAGGTGTACCTAATAAAGTGGCCGGTGAGTGTATATGTGTGTGTCTATGTGTGTATGTATTTGCACATGTACTGTACTATGTGTATGTATGTATATGTGTGTATGTATGTGTGTATATGTGTGTATGTATGTATGTATATGCACGTGTACTGTACTATGTGTATGTATGTGTGTATATGTGTGTATATGTCCTGTACTGTACTATGTGTGTGTATGTATGTATGTATATGTGTGTATATGTGTGTATATGTGTGTATGTATTTGCACATGTACTGTACTATGTGTGTGTATGTATGTATGTATATATATATGTATGTATGTATATGCACGTGTACTGTACTATGTGTATGTATGTGTATATATGTGTGTATATGTCCTGTACTGTACTATGTGTATGTATGTATATGTGTGTATGTATGTATGTATATGTGTGTATGTATGTATGTATGTATATGCACGTGTACTGTACTATGTGTATGTATGTGTGTATATGTGTGTATATGTCCTGTACTGTACTATGTGTATGTATATGTGTGTATATGTCCTGTACTGTACTATGTGTGTGTATGTATGTATGTATGTATGTATATGCACGTGTACTGTACTATGTGTATGTATGTGTGTATATGTCCTGTGCTGTACTATGTGTATGTATGTGTGTATATGTGTGTATATGTCCTGTACTGTACTATGTGTATGTATATGTGTGTATATGTGTGTATATGTGTGTATATGTGTGTATATGTGTGTATATGTCCTGTACTGTACTATGTGTATGTATATGTGTGTATATGTCCTGTACTGTACTATGTGTATGTATATGTGTGTATATGTGTGTATATGTCCTGTACTGTACTATGTGTGTGTATATGTGTGTATATGTGTGTATATGTCCTGTACTGTACTATGTGTGTGTATATGTGTGTATATGTCCTGTACTGTACTATGTGTATGTATGTGTGTATATGTGTGTATATGTCCTGTACTGTACTATGTGTATGTATATGTGTGTATATGTCCTGTACTGTACTATGTGTATGTATATGTGTGTATATGTGTGTATATGTCCTGTACTGTGACAACCCTTCTCCTTGAGCCTCCATTATGTCATACGTCCTCTGTGGCCTTTTTCCATTGTGATGTTTTACCCTTTAAGAATAAACTGTGGTCACATCTGGAGAACTTTCTGACCCTGGAGACAGAGGACAAGTCTGTGATTTGGGTAACTGTTTCCCTTTTCACTTTTACCCAATTATCGCTCCTTGTGCAATAAGCAAACAACAAGTAAAATGTGTCAGCGCCGGGGAATCAGCGCGGATTTCATCAAATGAGTGGAGCAAAAGCCTCCAGCAGTTTATGCAACGTCCCCTGAGGACACCACGAGACCTCCGAGAGAAGGTGGAAGAGGATTATTTATATTATTTATATTATTTATATTATTTTCTTTCCCTTTGGTTATTTGTGGGAGTTTCAGCGATGGGTAAGTATCAGCAGTTTTACATCCATTACAGGGAATCTGCGACGTATACAGATGTCTGCGGAGACCGGGGAAAGGTCAATAACCAACTCCATATGTGACTTAAAGGGGAGGACTAATAAAGAAAATCCGTTCTACTTCGGATCCCAATCTAAGACAACCCAATCTATAGGTCTCTAGGATTTTATTTCCTACATTATGTTTTATAATGGATCATGGAGGATCCCAGCATCGTATGGATGGATTATAGACAGAAGACCGGCTCATAGAAACAAGAAATAGATGGAGCAACAAAGTAACATATTGATGACGACTGATACCCACATACCCAGACACAGGACATGTACACATACATACACAGACACAGGACATGTACACATACATACACAGACACAGGACATGTACACATACATATACCCACATACCCAGACACAGGACATGTACACCTACATACACAGACACAGGACATGTACACATACATATACCCACATACCCAGACACAGGACATGTACACATACATATACCCACATACCCAGACACAGGACATGTACACATACATACACAGACACAGGACATGTACACATACATATACCCACATACCCAGACACAGGACATGTACACCTACATACACACACACAGGACATGTACACATACATATACCCACATACACAGGCACAGGACATGTACACATACATATACCCACATACACAGACCCAGGACATGTACACATACATATACCCACATACACACACACAGGACATGTACACATACATATACCCACATACACACACACAGGACATGTACACATACATATACCCACATACACAGACACAGGACATGTACACATACATATACCCACATACACAGACACAGGACATGTACACATACATATACCCACATACACAGACACAGGACATGTACACATACATATACCCACATACACACACACAGGACATGTACACATACATATACCCACATACACAGACACAGGACATGTACACATACATATACCCACATACACAGACACAGGACATGTACACATACATATACCCACATACACAGACACAGGACATGTGCACATACATATACTCACATACACAGACACAGGACATGTACACATACATATACCCACATACACAGACACAGGACATGTACACATACATATACCCACATACACACACACAGGACATGTACACATACATATACCCACATACACACACAGGACATGTACACATACATATACCCACATACACAAACACAGGACATGTACACATACATATACCCACATACACAGACACACAGGACATGTACACATACATATACCCACATACACAGACACAGGACATGTACACATACATATACCCACATACACAAACACAGGACATGTACACATACATATACCCACATACACAGACACACAGGACATGTACACATACATATACCCACATACACAGACACAGGACATGTACACATACATATACCCACATACACAGACACAGGACATGTACACATACATATACCCACATACACAGACACAGGACATGTACACATACATATACCCACATACACACACACAGGACATGTACACATACATATACCCACATACACAGACACAGGACATGTACACATACATATACCCACATACACAGACACAGGACATGTACACATACATATACCCACATACACAGACACAGGACATGTACACATACATATACCCACATACACACACACACAGGACATGTACACATACATATACCCACATACACAGACACAGGACATGTACACATACATATACCCACATACACAGACACAGGACATGTACACATACATATACCCACATACACAGACACAGGACATGTACACATACATATACCCACATACACAGACACAGGACATGTACACATACATATACCCACATACACAGACAGGACATGTACACATACATATACCCACATACACAGACACAGGACATGTACACATACATATACCCACATACACAGACACAGGACATGTACACATACATATACCCACATACACAAACAGGACATGTACACATACATATACCCACATACACAGACACAGGACATGTACACATACATATACCCACATACACACACAGGACATGTACACATACATATACCCACATACACAGACACAGGACATGTACACATACATATACCCACATACACAGACACAGGACATGTACACATACATATACCCACATACACACACACAGGACATGTACACATACATATACCCACATACACACACACAGGACATGTACACATACATATACCCACATACACACACACACAGGACATGTACACATACATATACCCACATACACAGACACAGGACATGTACACATACATATACCCACATACACACACACACAGGACATGTACACATACATATACCCACATACACAGACACACAGGACATGTACACATACATATACCCACATACACACACACAGGACATGTACACATACATATACCCACATACACACACACACAGGACATGTACACATACATATACCCACATACACAGACACAGGACATGTACACATACATATACCCACATACACAGACACAGGACATGTACACATACATATACCCACATACACACACAGGACATGTACACATACATATACCCACATACACAGACACAGGACATGTACACATACATATACCCACATACATACACACACAGGACATGTACACATACATATACCCACATACACACACAGGACATGTACACATACATATACCCACATACACAGACACAGGACATGTACACATACATATACCCACATACATACACACACAGGACATGTACACATACATATACCCACATACACACACAGGACATGTACACATACATATACCCACATACACACACAGGACATGTACACATACATATACCCACATACACAGACACAGGACATGTACACATACATATACCCACATACACAGACACAGGACATGTACACATACATATACCCACATACACAGACACAGGACATGTACACATACATATACCCACATACACACAGGACATGTACACATACATATACCCACATACACAGACACAGGACATGTACACATACATATACCCACATACACAGACACAGGACATGTACACATACATATACCCACATACACAGACACAGGACATGTACACATACATATACCCACATACACAGACACAGGACATGTACACATACATATACCCACATACACAGACACAGGACATGTACACATACATATACCCACATACACACACAGGACATGTACACATACATATACCCACATACACAGACACAGGACATGTACACATACATATACCCACATACACACACACACAGGACATGTACACATACATATACCCACATACACAGACAGGACATGTACACATACATATACCCACATACACAGACACAGGACATGTACACATACATATACCCACATACACACACACAGGACATGTACACATACATATACCCACATACACAGACACAGGACATGTACACATACATATACCCACATACACAGACACAGGACATGTACACATACATATACCCACATACACAGACACAGGACATGTACACATACATATTCCCACATACACAGACACAGGACATGTACACATACATATACCCACATACACACACACACAGGACATGTACACATACATATACCCACATACACACACAGGACATGTACACATACATATACCCACATACACAGACACAGGACATGTACACATACATATACCCACATACACAGACACAGGACATGTACACATACATATACCCACATACATACACACACAGGACATGTACACATACATATACCCACAGACACAGGACATGTACACATACATATACCCACATACACACACAGGACATGTACACATACATATACCCACATACACAGACACAGGACATGTACACATACATATACCCACATACACACACACACACAGATCATGTACACATACATATACCCACATACACAGACACAGGACATGTACACATACATATACCCACATACACAGACACAGGACATGTACACATACATATACCCACATACACAGACACAGGACATGTACACATACATATACCCACATACACACACACACAGGACATGTACACATACATATACCCACATACACAGACACAGGACATGTACACATACATATACCCACATACACACACACAGGACATGTACACATACATATACCCACATACACACACAGGACATGTACACATACATATACCCACATACACAGACACAGGACATGTACACATACATATACCCACATACACACACACACAGGACATGTACACATACATATACCCACATACACAGACACAGGACATGTACACATACATATACCCACATACACAGACACAGGACATGTACACATACATATACCCACATACACACACAGGACATGTACACATACATATACCCACATACACAGACACAGGACATGTACACATACATATACCCACATACACACACACACAGGACATGTACACATACATATACCCACATACACACACACAGGACATGTACACATACATACACAGACACAGGACATGTACACATACATATACCCACATACACAGACACAGGACACGTACACATACATATACCCACATACATACACACACAGGACATGTACACATACATATACCCACATACACAGACACAGGACATGTACACATACATATACCCACATACATACACACACAGGACATGTACACATACATATACCCACATACACAGACACAGGACATGTACACATACATATACCCACATACACACACACACAGGACATGTACACATACATATACCCACATACACAGACACAGGACATGTACACATACATATACCCACATACACAGACACAGGACATGTACACATACATATACCCACATACACAGACACAGGACATGTACACATACATATACCCACATACACACACACAGGACATGTACACATACATATACCCACATACACAGACACAGGACATGTACACATACATATACCCACATACACAGACACACAGGACATGTACACATACATATACCCACATACACACACACAGGACATGTACACATACATATACCCACATACACAGACACAGGACATGTACACATACATATACCCACATACACACACAGGACATGTACACATACATATACCCACATACACAGACACAGGACATGTACACATACATATACCCACATACACAGACACAGGACATGTACACATACATATACCCACATACACACACACAGGACATGTACACATACATATACCCACATACACAGACACAGGACATGTACACATACATATACCCACATACACAGACACAGGACATGTACACATACATATACCCACATACACACACACAGGACATGTACACATACATATACCCACATACACACACACAGGACATGTACACATACATACACAGACACAGGACATGTACACATACATATACCCACATACACAGACACAGGACACGTACACATACATATACCCACATACATACACACACAGGACATGTACACATACATATACCCACATACACAGACACAGGACATGTACACATACATATACCCACATACACAGACACAGGACATGTACACATACATATACCCACATACACAGACACAGGACATGTACACATACATATACCCACATACACACACACAGGACATGTACACATACATATACCCACATACACAGACACAGGACATGTACACATACATATACCCACATACACAGACACACAGGACATGTACACATACATATACCCACATACACACACACAGGACATGTACACATACATATACCCACATACATACACAGGACATGTACACATACATATACCCACATACACAGACACAGGACATGTACACATACATATACCCACATACACAGACACAGGACATGTACACATACATATACCCACATACACAGACACAGGACATGTACACATACATATACCCACATACACAGACCCAGGACATGTACACATACATATACCCACATACACAGACACAGGACATGTACACATACATACACAGACACAGGACATGTACACATACATATACCCACATACACAGACACAGGACATGTACACATACATATACCCACATACACACACACAGGACATGTACACATACATATACCCACATACACAGACACACAGGACATGTACACATACATATACCCACATACACAGACACAGGACATGTACACATACATATACCCACATACACACACACACACACAGGACATGTACACATACATATACCCACATACACACACACAGGACATGTACACATACATACACAGACACAGGACATGTACACATACATATACCCACATACACAGACACAGGACACGTACACATACATATACCCACATACATACACACACAGGACATGTACACATACATATACCCACATACACAGACACAGGACATGTACACATACATATACCCACATACATACACACACAGGACATGTACACATACATATACCCACATACACAGACACAGGACATGTACACATACATATACCCACATACACACACACACAGGACATGTACACATACATATACCCACATACACAGACACAGGACATGTACACATACATATACCCACATACACAGACACAGGACATGTACACATACATATACCCACATACACAGACACAGGACATGTACACATACATATACCCACATACACACACACAGGACATGTACACATACATATACCCACATACACAGACACAGGACATGTACACATACATATACCCACATACACAGACACACAGGACATGTACACATACATATACCCACATACACACACACAGGACATGTACACATACATATACCCACATACACAGACACAGGACATGTACACATACATATACCCACATACACAGACACAGGACATGTACACATACATATACCCACATACACAGACAGGACATGTACACATACATATACCCACATACACAGACACAGGACATGTACACATACATATACCCACATACACACACACAGGACATGTACACATACATATACCCACATACACACACACAGGACATGTACACATACATACACAGACACAGGACATGTACACATACATATACCCACATACACAGACACAGGACACGTACACATACATATACCCACATACATACACACACAGGACATGTACACATACATATACCCACATACACAGACACAGGACATGTACACATACATATACCCACATACACAGACACAGGACATGTACACATACATATACCCACATACACAGACACAGGACATGTACACATACATATACCCACATACACACACACAGGACATGTACACATACATATACCCACATACACAGACACAGGACATGTACACATACATATACCCACATACACAGACACACAGGACATGTACACATACATATACCCACATACACACACACAGGACATGTACACATACATATACCCACATACATACACAGGACATGTACACATACATATACCCACATACACAGACACAGGACATGTACACATACATATACCCACATACACAGACACAGGACATGTACACATACATATACCCACATACACAGACACAGGACATGTACACATACATATACCCACATACACAGACCCAGGACATGTACACATACATATACCCACATACACAGACACAGGACATGTACACATACATACACAGACACAGGACATGTACACATACATATACCCACATACACAGACACAGGACATGTACACATACATATACCCACATACACACACAGGACATGTACACATACATATACCCACATACACACACAGGACATGTACACATACATATACCCACACACACACACACACGTAGGTGAAATGAATTGTAAAATAAAAACCTGCATCAAAAATAAGAACAAGAACAGGCAGCGCACAGATCAACCCGACACTAAAGCCTGCAGGGTGCAGGGAGCAGGGGGCAGGGTGCAGGGGGCAGGGAGCAGGGTGCAGAGAGCAGGGGCCAGGGAGCAGGGGGCATGCTGCAGGCGGCAGAGAGTAGGGGGCAGGGTGCAGGGAGCAGGGTGCAGGGAGCAGAGTACAGGGGGCAGGGGGCAGTGTGCAGGTGGCAGAGAGTAGGGGGCAGGGTGCAGGGGGCAGGGTGCAGAGAGCAGGGTGCAGAGTGCAAGGGGCAGGGAGAAGGGGGCAGGGTGCAGGGAGCAGGAGGAAGGGAGCAGGGGGCAGGGAGCAGGGGGCAGGGAGCAGGGGGCAGGGTGCAGGGAGCAGGAGGCAGGGAGCAGGGTGCAGGGTGCAGAGAGCAGGGGGCAGGGGGCAGGCGGCAGGGCACGTAACAATATTTCCGTGTGTTACCTATTTGCTGGTCATTTGTCATTTTAGAGAAAATTCAGTTTAAACATTTTTGCTAATGATCTTCTTGGTGCCCTGAGGGTGGGACAACTATGGGTGGGAGGACTATGGGTGGGAGGACTATGGGTGGGAGGACAATGGGTGGGAGGACAATGGGTGGGAGGACTATGGGTGGGAGGACTATGGGTGGGAGGACAATGGGTGGGAGGACTATGGGTGGGAGGACTATGGGTGGGAGGGCTATGGGTGGGAGGACTATGGGTGGAAGGACAATGGGTGGGAGGACTATGGGTGGGAGGACTATGGGTGGGAGGACTATGGGTGGGAGGACTATGGGTGGGAGGACAATGGGTGGGAGCACTATGGGTGGGAGGACTATGGGTGGGAGGACTATGGGTGGGAGGACTATGGATGGGAGGACTATGGGTGGAAGGACAATGGGTGGGAGGACAATGGGTGGGAGCACTATGGGTGGGAGGACTATGGGTGCTGCCTCCATTGTCTTCTTTACACAAGGGATGTGAATATGAGCAGAACATGTAGAGGGCTCTGGGTGTCACAACAATAAGAGAAGGATTGCACCGGCATCAGGGGCCCCCGGGCATCAATTCTTACCTGAATTTAGTCTAAAATGAGAGATTATTGTGAAACAGAAAATTTATGTTTTGAAGTCGTCTCATCCAACCTTCCTAAATTGGGGGTCTACTTGTAGGTCACTTGGGAGCCGGGAGACTTTGACGGAGGAACAACTGACATTTTCTAAAAATATTTGTATGTTTTTGATGGTTAAATCCTCCTCATTCACTCACCTAAGGGTAAATGGAGTGTAATATTGTTACAGAAGTCGGAGTGGCAGCACTCGGTCCTCGTGATGTTGTTGGAGCTGTGACAGTAAACCTGAGCCTTTAACTCGAGGAGAGAGATACAAGACTTGATGACCTCCTCCTTGCCATTGGTCAGCATCACCGAGGTCCAGCAGGCTCCTTCCGTCTGGCACGTGTAGTTGGTGCTCTCACACATCAGACAGACGCACTGGAGACCTGAAAATGGAGACAAAGAGGCAACAGTTACATATTTTGGTGATGAGTAATACAGTGTGATCAGATTGATTAGATTGTTCCCGGGGAAAGAACATTAACATTAGTCAAATAACATGAAAACAAAATCTAACGAGCAGTTACCAAGGTCCCTGCAGCAGGAGATTTGGCCGCTATCTTTGACCTCATATTGAATCCCGGATCCAACATTTACCATTAATGAGTACTTGCACCATCTCCGCAACTCCCAGGGTCGGCTCCAGGTTTCACTAGGCCCCTGGGCGACAGACCCTCAGTAGGCCCCTTGCAGTGAACTTATATGGCGGCATTATAAATACAGGCACTAAAACAGCCTCCCGTTCCCTAAAATATTCCCTAACAGCCCCTCATGGTTATTTTATATAAAGTCCCCATCACTCCCTATGGATTCTTTACATACAGGCCTATGTGGGCCCCCCAGGAGCTCTGGGCCCCGGCACTTGCCCAGGTATGCCCAGTGCTGGCTCCGGTCCTGACAACTTCAATTCCACCACCTGGCGAATGTGAAGATGAATGTACCATAATGTAGTTGCTCCTTCACATATCATGGGGCACTTTGCATTTTCTTCCTAGCCCCTAAAGTTGTACAGATATCAGTCCCAGTATCTGACCATTAGAAAAAGAAGAGGTTATGGAGCAGAGGAGGATGGGGCATGTGTTATGTTAATCTGTCAGGGTAGATTTACATAACATACACACGCCTCTTCTGTTCCAGCCCCTCCTCTATGACAGAACACAGGATTATATTGGTCAGATATTGGGACTGATATCTCGTGGAGGCTGCAAAGAAGAGTCTTCGTTTTCTACTATGTATTTAGTTGTGAAATCACTTGGTGGAGAGAGGACAAATATGTCAATGGAAATGTGTAAGGAGCTGGGGATTAGGGCAGAAACATCTCATCTCTGGCTGTTACCGCAACGCAGAATGATCTGGATGAAAAGCAGCAGCGGATCCACTGAGCGGGATCCACAAGAGCCTCCTGCATCACCGGTTCCCTTTGTCTATGAACAGGTCTCTGTACTGCAGTAATGGAAGTCTAAATGCTATAAACTTGTATTCAAAATTACAGAGTGCAAGACTGGACCTACAGACGGCACGGAAAAAAGAGGATACAGGGACGTGTAAGACCACCCCGTTCCTGCGCCATAATACAGCAGCATAAATTTACATATTGTAAGTCAACTTTGGATTGAGTTCTAAAGATATAATTGAGAGCAGCCGAGAAAGTGACATAAAATGACCCAAACACCACCTTATTTACAAGAGTAACAGTATAATACATTATAACATCCTCCATTATACAGAGGAAGCGCATGTGATAATATCCTCTGCTCCAGAACACACAATATCAGAACAGCAATAAAGAGAATTGTGTAAATATTTTGTTTTCATTATGTAATTTGGACAAAATAAATCATCTGTTGCCTCCACAGAGCAAGTGACATCATCACATGACATTTTATCTCCAAGCTTTTCTCAACTTTGTACTAACTTTGCAGAAATAAGGAGTCCACCATGTGAATATGAGAAACAACATTCCTTCTGGTCATTATGTGACTTGTAATCTACATTTTTCAGTAGTTCTTATCTCAGTAGTCTGTATCTATTATTTGTTATCCTTTCTGAGATGCTGGGTGGAGACCTACCTGCTGCTGTGACTCACTGCTCCCCCTCCTAGCTGCTGTGACTCACTGCTCCCCCTCCTGGCTGCTGTGACTCACTGCTCCCCCTCCTAGCTGCTGTGACTCACTGCTCCCCCTCCTAGCTGCTGTGACTCACTGCTCCCCCTCCTAGCTGCTGTGACTCACTGCTCCCCCTCCTAGCTGCTGTGACTCACTGCTCCCCCTCCTAGCTGCTGTGAGTCACTGCTCCCCCTCCTAGCTGCTGTGACTCACTGCTCCCCCTCCTGGCTGCTGTGACTCACTGCTCCTCCTCCTAGCTGCTGTGTCTCACTGCTCCCCCTCCTGGCTGCTGTGACTCACTGCTCCCCCTCCTAGCTGCTGTGACTCACTGCTCCCCCTCCTAGCGGCTGTGTCTCACTGCTCCCCCTCCTAGCTGCTGTGACTCACTGCTCCCCCTCCTAGCTGCTGTGACTCACTGCTCCCCCTCCTAGCTGCTGTGAGTCACTGCTCCCCCTCCTAGCTGCTGTGACTCACTGCTCCTCCTCCTGGCTGCTGTGACTCACTGCTCCCCCTCCTAGCTGCTGTCACTCACTGCTCCCCTCCTAGCTGCTGTGACTCACTGCTCCCCCTCCTAGCTGCTGTGACTCACTGCTCCCCCTCCTAGCGGCTGTGACTCACTGCTCCCCCTCCTAGCTGCTGTGACTCACTGCTCCCCCTCCTAGCTGCTGTGACTCACTGCTCCCCCTCCTAGCTGCTGTGACTCACTGCTCCCCCTCCTAGCTGCTGTGACTCACTGCTCCCCCTCCTAGCTGCTGTGACTCACTGCTCCCCCTCCTAGCTGCTGTGACTCACTGCTCCCCCTCCTAGCTGCTGTGACTCACTGCTCCCCCTCCTAGCTGCTGTGACTCACTGCTCCCCTCCTACCTGCTGTGACTCACTGCTCCCCCTCCTAGCTGCTGTGACTCACTGCTCCCCCTCCTGGCTGCCTGGCTGCTGTGACTCACTGCTCCCCTCCTAGCTGCTGTGACTCACTGCTCCCCCTCCTAGCTCCTGTGACTCACTGCTCCCCCTCCTAGCTGCTGTGACTCACTGCTCCCCCTCCTAGCTGCTGTGACTCACTGCTCCCCCTCCTAGCTGCTGTGACTCACTGCTCCCCCTCCTAGCTGCTGTGACTCACTGCTCCCCCTCCTAGCTGCTGTGACTCACTGCTCCCCCTCCTGGCTGCTGTGACTCACTGCTCCCCTCCTAGCTGCTGTGACTCACTGCTCCCCCTCCTAGCTGCTGTGACTCACTGCTCCCCCTCCTAGCTGCTGTGACTCACTGCTCCCCCTCCTGGCTGCTGTGACTCTCTGCTCCCCTCCTAGCTGCTGTGACTCACTGCTCCCCCTCCTGGCTGCTGTGACTCACTGCTCCCCCTCCTGGCAGCTGTGACTCTCTGCTCCCCTCCTAGCTGCTGTGACTCACTGCTCCCCCTACTAGCTGCTGTGACTCCCTGCTCCCCCACCTAGCTGCTATGACTCACTGCTCCCCCTCCTAGCTGCTGTGACTCACTGCTCCCCCTCCTAGCTGCTGTGACTCACTGCTCGCCCTCCTGGCTGCTGTGACTCTCTGCTCCCCTCCTAGCTGCTGTGACTCACTGCTCCCCCTCCTAGCTGCTGTGACTCACTGCTCCCCCTCCTAGCTGCTGTGACTCACTGCCTCCCCTCCTGGCTGCTGTGACTCTCTGCTCCCCTCCTAGCTGCTGTGACTCACTGCTCCCCCTCCTAGCTGCTGTGACTCACTGCTCCCCCTCCTAGCTGCTGTGATTCACTGCTCCCCCTCCTGGCTGCTGTGACTCACTGCTCCCCCTCCTAGCTGCTGTGACTCATTGCTCCTCCTCCTAGCTGCTGTGACTCACTGCTCCCCCTCCTGGCTGCTGTGACTCTCTGCTCCCCTCCTAGCTGCTGTGACTCACTGCTCCCCCTCCAGGCTGCTGTGACTCACTGCTCCTCCTCCTAGCTGCTGGGACTCACTGCTCCCCCTCCTAGCTGCTGTGACTCACTGCTCCCCCTCCTTCCTGCTGTGACTCCCTGCTCCCCCTCCTGGCTGCTGTGACTCACTGCTCCTCCTCCTAGCTGCTGTGACTCACTGCTCCCCCTCCTGGCTGCTGTGACTCACTGCTCCCCCTCCTAGCTGCTGTGACTCACTGCCCTCCTCCGAGCTGCTGTGACTCACTGCTCCTCCTCCTAGCTGCTGTGACTCACTGCTCCCCCTCCTAGCTGCTGTGGCTCACTGCTCCTCCTCCTAGCTGCTGTGACTCACTGCTCCTCCTCCTAGCTGCTGTGACTCACTGCCCTCCTCCTAGCTGCTGTGACTCATTGCTCCTCCTCCTAGCTGCCGTGACTCACTGCTCCCCCTCCTAGCTGCTGAAACTCACTGCTCCTCCTCCTGGCTGCTGTGACTCACTGTTCCCCCTCCTAGCTGCTGTGACTCACTGCTCCCCCTCCTAGCTGCTGTGACTCACTGCTCCTCCTGGCTGCTGTGACTCACTGCTCCCCCTCCTGGCTGCTGTGACTCACTGCTCCTCCTCCTGGCTGCTGTGACTCACTGCTCCTCCTCCCCTCTCCATAGACATCTATGCAACCTGATAAAAAGTGCTGTACATCTTCCTAGACAGAGAGAGTTTGAAATAGATTTCAGATGGCAAACCCCTTTAATGTAGCCATAGGTACGGCGGACAGTATTAGCAATGCTTGTAGGTTTCCAGAATGAGAGGGTCACACCCCATCCCCATGGCTTAAAGGAAATCCTACATAAAGATGTAGAACTCCTGGAAGCCGCTCTGTGCATTCATTACAGCAGGTTCTTTACCCTGACAAACACATAAAATATACATTATAGTCAATGTATCCAAGCTCCCCCTACACATTGGATAGTCGTCCACCCCCCGTGATATAGACCCGGTATAACTCCCCTTACTTGTGTATGTATATGGGTACAGTATAGACTTCGCCTGTGGTCCTTCTTATTTAATTCCCCTTCAAATAGTTTTTATAGAGATTAAAACAAAACTAAATGCAGAAAGTTCATAACTAGAACAAATACAGAGAATATGACGTTGTGTGTATCCAGGGAGACGTATAATAAAGAGCCTCATAAAGGGAGACAATGGAAACCTCCGGTAATAATATCTAACATCGCTGCGGAGTACAATAGAAATGACAGACCGCTCTCAGAGCGGTCCAGCGTATTCATGAGGGGGCGGGGTTGTGGGTGTGATTAGGGGCGGTGTCGCGCAGCAGTCACTGCCCAGCTATGGAACGAGGGGGTGGTCTAGGGAAGAGGCAGTGCCTCGGCGTTCCTTTTGTACTCCGCAGCGGTCTTAGATAGCGTTATTGGAGGTTTCTGATATCGCTATCATTGTGTTGAAATAATACAAGTTTCATATAAAATGTGGGGTTTTCTTTCACATGAGTGACAAGTATGTATTCTACTATAATAAAAGTGACCGTTACTCCTGATTCTACATTGAGGGGCAAAGTTAGACCCCATTACTGTTCCCTTTACTTAGGAAATCTACCACTTAGTGTGGGGCTTGTTTAACCAAAAATACCTTCAGACAGTATTTCTTATGCTGATGCTGGGATCGATCTTGGCTTGTGCTTTAACTTAGCATTTTGTGCAAAAAAAAGGATTATAAGTTTACGCAAATTATACTCTGACCTCCTCATGCTGTCACACAGACGGCTCGGTGCTCTGTTATTATCCTAATTATGCACACCTCCAGCATGCATGTCACACCTCCAGCGTGCATGTCACACCACCCGCGCGCATGTCACTCCTCCAGCGTGCATGTCACACCTCACGCGTGCATGTCACACCGCCAGCGTGCATGTCACACCTCCAGTGTGCATGTCACACCTCCAGCGTGCATGTCACACCACCAGCGTGCATGTCACACCTCCAGCGTGCTTGTCACACCGCCAGCGTGCATGTCACACCTCCAGCGTGCATGTCATACCTCCAGCGTGCATGTCACTCCTCCAGCGTGTTTGTCACACCGCCAGCGTGCATGTCACACCGCCAGCGTGCATGTCATTGCCCGGCCCGCCATCCCTTTCCCCATTCCCAAGTTGGTGATGTCACCGAGCACTTGGGAGCTGTAATGCACATGTCCTAGCACTTGGTTCGGAGACATTCATCAGTTCAGAGGCTTCCGTGTAACCAAACCAGTGCACATCAGCTACAGCTCTGGAGAGCTTGGTAACGTCACCAGCTCTTGGGAATGGAGAAAGAGAGGGCGGACTGGGAAATGACATGCACAATGGAGGAGTGACATGCACATTGGAGGTGTGACATGCACACTGGAGGTGTGCCATGCACTCTGGAGGTGTAACATGCATGCTGGAGGTGTGCCATGCATGCTGGAGGTGTGCCATGCACGCTGGAGGAGTGACATGCACGCTGGAGGAGTGACATGCACGCGTGAGGTGTGACATGCACGCTGGAGGTATGACATGCACGTTGGAGGAGTGACATGCACGCGTGAGGTGTGCCATGCACTCTGGAGGTGTAACATGCACGCTGGAGGAGTGACATGCACGCTGGAGGAGTGACATGCACGCATGAGGTGTGACATGCACGCTGGAGGTGTGCATAATTAGGACAATAACAGAGCACCGAGGCGTCTGTGTGACGGCATGAGGAGGCCAGAGCATAATTTGCCTCAACTTATTATCAATTGCAGAAAATGGTGGGTTACGGCACAAGCCAAGATCAGTCCCAGCATCAGCATAACCAATGCCGTCTGGATGGATGTTTGGTTAATGAAGCCTCATAGTAAGTGGTAGATTTCCTTAAAAACGCCAGTCACAAGACTTCACCCCAACGACTGACAGACCGGTCAGCAGAATGAAGTCAAATTAGTTTTTGTAATTGGGGGAATGAGGGCACCCCTAAATAGTTATATGGTTCCCTAATAGTGGATGAGAGAATAGTTATTAGAATTTTTTATAATTTTTAGCATTCAGTTTATACAATTAGCATTTTTGCTGCTGTTTTACCCCACAGACGACTAATCTCCCGGGGTCCCACGAGGAAGGGACCTGCTATAAGTTACATATATATATTTATATTTAGGAGCCTTAGGGATAAATGTCCAGCACCTTATACCCGGAGGCCTCATCATTAAGACCTTCTGACAGCCAGAAAGTGAAGCAGCTTCTTATTAATCCGCTCCCGCACCCTCCACCGAAAACCCAGAAACGTCTCCTCTATAAACATGTCTGACACTCCGCGCTCTCCGACGCCTCTCCCACAGACAGGGGTCTACGGGTTCTTAGTGCCGGGATGTCGCAGATGTGGAAGAAGCGTCCAATGCGCCACTTCTGACCTCTACAGTCCGGGTCACTGTACAAGGATCGAGGTCACCAAAAAGCTGAAATGCTGTAACCATAGAGGAAACGTTGCAGCTACACAGGATCCTGATGTTGGACTCCGGGGAGAGGCAACATTTTCTAATGTATTTTCTGAACATTGATACAGTCACAAACTAAGGAGGGGAAAGAGATTATTGTCCTTGAAGGCAACAATTGGGATCATAACTGGTGTCTCCAGGTGGAGCTCGCCGCCCCCCATGCTCCAATAATGAAGCTCTAGCCACCAGGGTCTTAAAAATAAGGGACAGAGGCTCAAAGTTATGTTTACCCCCATATGCCCCCGAAAATTCACATGTTTTGTATGAAGATTCATGTAAGGTCAGCTCTATGTAAGATGAATGCCTATAAAATGCTCAACCTTTTCTAGTTTTTTTGGGGTCAATATCTGTGTTTTGTTGCTAAAACACAGGATTTGAGGGCACTTAACTGTTACATCACTGGGGGTAACAGTGGGATAATGAGTTTGGGTAGAGGGTGATGTAAAAGATATCAAATGGCTGGAAGAAGTGATCATGGAGAAGGAGATAAAAAGGAATAGATGTTACTTGGGAGTAAAAACTATGTATATGTGCGATTATAGCTTCTAAATATATGTGTCAGAATCCTCCGAATGGGATCAGGTTTTAGGTTTCTGTGCTTGAAAACCATTCCCAGAGCTGACAGCTGCCATTCAGGATCTGTTCGGTGGGAAAGCTGGGTGTGTTATTTTGAGTTCAGTTTGTGTTCAGCAGTGGAATGAGTGATGGATGACAAAACCAGTCAGCTGCTGGGGGCGGCGTACCGACACTCCTTTACATATCAGACCAGTCCTGATTTCACATTGCTTGTTAATTCTGGTCTTTCTGACACCTATTATCTACTTCTCTTGCTTTTTGCTATTGTTTTGCTTTACTGTGTATCTGAACCTTGTTATTTGACTATTGTCTTGCTATTGGATTCTGTGCCTCGCCAGCACCTTGGATCGGACCCTGTCCTGCCTGACTTTGTTGCTTTGTCTCTCTGGGTCTTGTCATCGCTCCTTGTCAGTGGTAGGGATTGTCCACCACAAGTCCCTGACCATTCGGGTTCGCAAGGCTTGTTATGTAGGTTGTGGGTAAATCAGGGCCTGCAGCCCATTCTCCCTATTGTGACAATAGAAAACTTTACAGATTTTTGTATTATTTATCAATTTGTAGTTCGGTAAAGCAGACAATTCCCTGTGTTGTCCTAGAGTAACTTCAGAAATGAGCTTATCACCGGGGCCAATGCCGCAGCCGCTGAACTGGAGACAAGAGTTCAGATAATAAAATGTCATTAACACATGGAGCCGGTTAATCTTTAACATCCGTCAGGTCTGTAGAATAATCTGAGCCTCCTGCTCCCTATGAAACCTGTGATGAAGGTCTGGTGCACAAATGCTTGGGGACCACATCAGCGGGGACCATTGGGCACCCCCCTACAGATGAGTGAGGACTCTACATGGGGGTCTCCACCGCTCACTATCTGCTCGGATTTATTGTTGGCTCCAGACCGGACGGATCAGGACTTTGAGGAACATCCAGATATATTAATAGTTTTGTGATCACATCCAGTAACTGGGGTCGTGTCTGTTATCCACAATTAAAGGGAAAGTCCAGTTTGGCCGTGTTTGGGAGTTGTATTTCTAGTAATTGTCAGTAATTTCTAGTAATATGTTCCTGGACGGCCGTCGGTAACTTCTATGAATCCAGTGTTGACAGTAAAGTCATTATCCTCCACTTTATGGTCCTGAGTCATATTTAAAGGGAACCTGTCCGGGCGTTTGGGACCAGTAAACCATCAGGGTGTCTTTAGGTCTTTAGGCATTTGGGTTTCCGGGATATGAAATATATATCGCTCCCCTTTTGCCCATTGCTGTAACTTGTGGGAATGGGTCAGAGGTTTAATTATTTGAGACCCCATGTTACCCCAATATCCAGATCTTCTGCAGCGTGTAGCGTCCTAGGCTTCCCCATAGTCCCTGTGCATGCACGGGAGGCTTCACCTGGACCCACATCGGTGGACACCTGCAGCTTTCCATCTGATTTTCTCCAAGTTGCAATGGCCAGATGTGAGCTAAATATATCTGGGACACTAAACCCCATCTGTATAAAGGCATGGGGCGAGATTATTGGTCCCTGACAGATTCCCTATAAGACCCATATACATGGTATAGACATGACAGGCACCGTGACTAGTGACCTGCATAGGATCCATGACGAACATTGCAGGTTCATGAACCCGAAACCAGACTATAACCAGAATTTTGGTGTCAGTGTTTGTCTCGCCCCCCAAAGCCACCGGCAAAGATGTCATGGGGAGCAGCGATCCCTGGAACATGGCATCAGCACCAATTAAAGGAAAACACCCGAGCGTTTGGGTTTGGTCAAACCTCAAGAGAACTTTTCGGTTCAGTCAAATTCGAATGGGTCTGTTCATTCCTCACCCTGATCCAACTCAACAGACCTTACTATAAGTCCATCATGTGGAGGATCTGGTTCTCCATACGTTTCTGCTGCTGTGATGGTTGATAACTTGCACATGTCCCAGAGGCTTCTCCTGGAGCAAAACATAACCTGTAATGGGAACGGGATTCCAGCAACGGGAGGTAGATCCAGGGATTTATTCTGGCTGCCACCCTACTATGGGTCAATTAGTTCTTTTGGGTCAATTAGTTGTTTTCCTTCCTCTGGATCTACACTGTAGGATTATAGTTTGGACTTGATCCACGATGATACCAGAGCGGGGCCAGTGCACGGCACATTATTATATGTAGAGTCCTAAGAGGTTATTGTAGGGAAACTCACCAACAGGATCAAGCCAAAATCTGCAGTAAGATTTTCAGGAACTACGAGGAGCACATCAGTACATGTAGCATTTACTGTATATACTCGACTATAAGCCGACCCGACTATAAGCCAGGGCACTAATTGTACCACAAATAACTGGGGAAATGTTTCGGAAGCTCTAAGTTCTCCATATCCTACAACATCATGCTATGAATGTACTCATTAGTAATCATTAATGGAGATCCTTGCAAAACACACACATTTCTGGCACCGTTTCCATATTAAAGTCTTGATATTACTGATCTGACAAAGATCCAGGCCTTTCCCGTGGCTGCACCATTGCCAATATCCATTGGATGGTTCCCATTATTGGGGCCCCCTCTGCCAAGCCCGGGGCATTCTAGGACATTTCTTGGTAACGTGATGATTTATCTGAGAAAAGCAAACGACTGTCAGTAACCAAAGCAATGGTCAAATACGTGAAGAATAAAAAGCTTCCAAACTATTACTGGCCAGAGGGTCTGGGGCCGTGTCTGATCAGAGGTTTTTGGGCTGCGTCCGGCCAGGGGGTTTGGGGCTGCGTCCGACCAGAGGTTTTGGGGCTGTGTCTGACCAGGGGGTTTGGGGCTGCGTCCGACCAGAGGTTTTGGGGCTGTGTCTGACCAGGGGGTTTGGGGCTGTGTCTGACCAGGGGGTTTGGGGCTGTGTCTGACCAGGGGGTTTGGGGCTGCGTCCGACCAGAGGTTTTGGGGCTGTGTCTGACCAGGGGGTTTGGGGCTGTGTCTGACCAGGGGGTTTGGGGCTGTGTCTGACCAGGGGGTTTGGGGCTGCGTCCGACCAGAGGTTTTGGGGCTGTGTCTGACCAGAGGTTTTTGGGCTGCGTCCGGCCAGAGGTTTTGGGGCTGCGTCCGACCAGGGGGTTTGTGGCTGCGTCTGACCTGAGGTTTTGGGGCTGCGTCTGACCTGAGGTTTTGGGGCCGCGTCCGACCAGGGGGTTTGGGGCTGTGTCTGACCAGAGGTTTTGGGGCTGTGTCTGACCAGGGGGTTTGGGGCTGTGTCTGACCAGAGGTTTTGGGGCTGTGTCTGACCAGAGGTTTTGGGGCTGTGTCTGACCAGGGGGTTTGGGGCTGTGTCTGACCAGAGGTTTTGGGGCTGTGTCTGACCAGGGGGTTTGGGGCTGCGTCCGACCAGAGGTTTTGGGGCTGTGTCTGACCAGAGGTTTTGGGGTTCTGTTGGGCCTGGCCCTGGCTCTCTGGGGTTCCCATGGGTAACATCACTATAGAAGATGACTATATATGAACCTCATGGTGACTACAGATGTGACTACACCCTGTGACATTCAATCCAAATGAGCAATTTGGCTTTTCACATCCAGGGGAGGTCATTGGGGTCTTTCTATACATCTAAAAATCCCTAAATATCTACTTGTGAATATATGTTTGGAGAGCAGCTCGTATGGAAGGGCTGCAGCTGTCGTGAGCTGATAAGTAACCGCAGTTTATTAGCTCTAGTACAGGGGTAAAGGTCGGAGGTTTACATAGAGAAGAGCACGGTCTTATGTATCTTTCTGTGACTTTCTTCAGGCGGCCACAGATGGCAGCTCTACAGGCGCCGTCACCCAGTGACCCAATGTCCAGAACCTACAGCTCTGGCCTGTATACAGGTCATACACGCGCGGCAGAAATATCACATTTTCACTATAATGTTTGGAAGGAATCGACCTCACGTATGGAGCAATGTCCTGGGGAATTGCCAAAACGCTCCGACCCGATGACTTCCGGCACACATTCTCATTTCAAGAACAATCACCAGAAAAGAGACCATTATTAACCCCCAACACATGAACGTCTGCAGGCTGCAAGCAACGAGCCGCGCGTCCGACATCGGCGGGTAAACGCTGCCCCCTCCACCAATGTCCATAGGAAATTACTGCTGCCCAAGGACAAACAGTCAGGGATCTAGGAAAATAATGTTTGAAAAAGATCAATAGGATTTTTATATGGATAATCGATCCTTTAATGGGTTTTCCAGTAATTATTGATGATAGGATATTTGACACCTGGACCTCACACCAATTTATGTGGAGCTCAAAAGATGGTGTCAGCCCCCCCATACCAACTATTGGTGGTCTACCATGAGGATTAGGCCATCAAGAGCAATTCCTGGAAAACCAGGGGGGTCGGACCACACACAATCCCACTGATCAGCTGATATTGGGAGACCCCTGGGCCAAACCAATAATAGCGAGCAGAAAGCTCCATACAACGAGATCTACCCTAAGACTGTCATGTATATCAAAATCCTGGGAACCCTTTAAATAATTGTATACATAAAATGTGCCAAACGGGGGCACTGAGCAGTGGATGTGATTATAATTGGGTGCTCCAGGAAGGCAGGCCTGGGGGACCTGAGCAGGGAGCGACACATGCAGAATATCGGACGCACGATCTTAGTGACTCCCCGCACAGCGCATTATACACAGACAATGCACTTACATGCACCAGGAAGAAGAAGGTGAACTCCGGGGACCTGAGCGGGGAAGCGACACATGCAGAATATCGGACGCACGATCTTAGTGACTCCCCGCACAGCGCATTATACACGGACAATGCACTTACATGCACCAGGAAGAAGAAGGTGAACTCCGGGGACCTGAGCGGGGAAGCGACACATGCAGGATATTGGGTGCAGGATCTTAGTGATTCCCCGCACAGCGCATTATACACAGACAATGCACTTACATGCACCAGGAAGAAGAAGGTGAACTCCGGGGACCTGAGCGGGGAAGCGACACATGCAGGATATTGGGCACAGGATCTTAGTGACTCCCCGCACAGCGCATTATACACGGACAATGCACTTACATGCACCAGGAAGAAGAAGGTGAACTCCGGGGACCTGAGCGGGGAAGCGACACATGCAGGATATCAGGTGCAGGATCTTAGTGACTCCCTGCACAGCGCATTATACACGGACAATGCACTTACATGCACCAGGAAGAAGAAGGTGAACTCCGGGGACCTGAGCAGGGAAGCGACACATGCAGGATATCGGGCGCACGATCTTAGTGACTCCCCGCACAGCGCATTATACACGGACAATGCACTTACATGCACCAGGAAGAAGAAGGTGAACTCCGGGGACCTGAGCGGGGAAGTGACACATGCAGGATATCGGGCGCACGATCTTAGTGACTCCCCACACAGCGCATTATACACGGACAATGCACTTACATGCACCAGGAAGAAGAAGGTGAACTCCGGGGACCTGAGCGGGGAAGCGACACATGCAGGATATCGGGCGCAGGATCTTAGTGACTCCCCGCACAGCGCATTATACACGGACAATGCACTTACATGCACCAGGAAGAAGAAGGTGAACTCCGGGGACCTGAGCGGGGAAGCGACACATGCAGGATATCGGACGCAGGATCTTAGTGACTCCCCGCACAGCGCATTACACACGGACAATGCACTTACATGCACCAGGAAGAAGAAGGTGAACTCCGGGGACCTGAGCGGGGAAGTGACACATGCAGGATATCGGGGCAGGATCTTAGTGACTCCCCGCACAGCGCATTATACACGGACAATGCACTTACATGCACCAGGAAGAAGAAGGTGAACTCCGGGGACCTGAGCGGGGAAGCGACACATGCAGGATATCGGGTGCAGGATCTTAGTGACTCCCTGCACAGCACATTATACACGGACAATGCACTTACATGCACCAGGAAGAAGAAGGTGAACTCCGGGGACCTGAGCGGGGAAGTGACACATGCAGGATATCGGGGCAGGATCTTAGTGACTCCCCGCACAGCGCATTATACAAGGACAATGCACTTACATGCACCAGGAAGAAGAAGGTGAACTCCAGGGACCTGAGCGGGGAAGTGACACATGCAGGATATCGGACGCAGGATCTTAGTGACTCCCCGCACAGCGCATTATACACGGACAATGCACTTACATGCACCAGGAAGAAGAAGGTGAACTCCGGGGACCTGAGCGGGGAAGTGACACATGCAGGATATCGGGTGCAGGATCTTAGTGACTCCCCGCACAGCGCATTATACACGGACAATGCACTTACATGCACCAGGAAGAAGAAGGTGAACTCCGGGGACCTGAGCGGGGAAGCGACACATGCAGGATATCGGACGCACAATCTTAGTGACTCCCCGCACAGCGCATTATACACGGACAATGCACTTACATGCACCAGGAAGAAGAAGGTGAACTCCGGGGACCTGAGCGGGGAAGCGACACATGCAGGATATCGGGTGCAGGATCTTAGTGACTCCCTGCACAGCGCATTATACACGGACAATGCACTTACATGCACCAGGAGGAAGAAGGTGAACTCCGGGGACCTGAGCGGGGAAGCGACACATGCAGGATATTGGGCGCAGGATCTTAGTGACTCCCCACACAGCGCATTATACACGGACAATGCACTTACATGCACTAGGAGGAAGAAGGTGAACTCCGGGGACCTGAGCGGGGAAGCGACACATGCAGGATATCGGGCGCAGGATCTTAGTGACTCCCCGCACAGCGCATTATACACGGACAATGCACTTACATGCACCAGGAAGAAGAAGGGGAACTCCGGGGACCTGAGCGGGGAAGTGACACATGCAGGATATCGGGGGCAGGATCTTAGTGACTCCCCGCACAGCGCATTATACATGGACAATGCACTTACATGCACCAGGAAGAAGAAGGTGAATTCCGGGGACCTGAGCGGGGAAGTGACACATGCAGGATATCGGGGGCACGATCTTAGTGACTCCCCGCACAGCGCATTATACACGGACAATGCACTTACATGCACCAGGAAGAAGAAGGTGAACTCCTGGGACCTGAGCGGGGAAGCGACACATGCAGGATATCGGCGCATGATGTTAGTGACTCCCCGCACAGCGCATTATACACGGACAATGCACTTACATGCACCAGGAAGAAGAAGGTGAACTCCGGGGACCTGAGCGGGGAAGCAACACATGCAGGATATCGGGCGCAGGATCTTAGTGACTCCCCGCACAGCGCATTATACACGGACAATGCACTTACATGCACCAGGAGGAAGAAGGTGAACTCCAGGGACCTGAGCGGGGAAGCGACACATGCAGGATATCGGGCGCAGGATCTTAGTGACTCCCCGCACAGCGCATTATACACGGACAATGCACTTACATGCACCAGGAAGAAGAAGGTGAATTCCGGGGACCTGAGCGGGGAAGTGACACATGCAGGATATCGGGGGCAGGATCTTAGTGACTCCCCGCACAGCGCATTATACACGGACAATGCACTTACATGCACCAGGAAGAAGAAGGTGAACTCCTGGGACCTGAGCAGGGAAGCGACACATGCAGGATATCGGCGCATGATGTTAGTGACTCCCCGCACAGCACATTATACACGGACAATGCACTTACATGCACCAGGAAGAAGAAGGTGAACTCCGGGGACCTGAGCGGGGAAGCAACATATGCAGAAAATCGGGTGCACAATCTCAGTGAATTGCGCCGGAGGCCATGATCGCCGGACAACGCACAGCGGGGATCGCGCAAGGGACAGGTAAGTAAATGAGCCCCAATATCTAAAATCTTCAGAAATGACGGATACACTGTTACATACACAAATGTGCTGCATCTTTTGTCCCTTTTACCTTCTTCAGACATTGGGAGATACGGATCTTCCCTACACACAAGTCCTGGTCAGTAGCAGATACAACGTTACCCGGTGTAGACAATGGGACTAGTTGTAATGTATCTCTATGTATCCATGTAGCATCGCAGATACAATTGTGTCCACTCCTCGTAGATCTTCCAGGTCTGAGCTTCTCTACATTACACAATGTTTTCACCTTTTCAAAAACTTAAGAAACTTTTTGGAATGATACAAATTCATAAAAAGGAAACTCAGGACCTTGTGTACGGTACATGGTGGACACTTACTGCGGTTAATACTCGCGCTATCATCTCCAGGCAGGAGCTCAGGTTCTGGAGGGGCTGGAGATAAGCCGCCTTAGATAATAGGACTAGGACTGTGTGATGCAGTTATGATGCCGGTCCCTGCCGTCAGCTCTGTCACCTTGTCACTAGAAGGGAACATCTGCGCAGGGTCCGGACAGTTACACTATACACCGAATATGTGAGAATGGAGGCTCCGGGACATGAGAATTGTAGGAATCGCTCAGAAGGACCAACAGGAAAGGAGAATTCTGGGGAATCTGAAGGTTTGTAGGACACAGAGTCCGTAAGGTCCTGGTGAGGGACGTCCCTGGTCACATATATAACATCTGTAGGCGCTGGTTCTGCAGCTCGGCCCGATCCATCGTTTCTAGCTCCAATCTAGGTTGCCTTGTGTGTGGCCATTGCTGGTCAAGTAAAACAGGTTAAGAACCGTAGCCTGTGCCCTGCTTCTGCCCCGCGGTGATGTGATACACAAGAGATCGGCGTAGATAAGGACGTATCAGACGATAAGGAGGAGACGCTGCCAGAATACAAAAGTCTCTAACTCCTCTGTCTATAGTTATATACACTAGTCCACCAGGGCTAAGGAAATACCATAGGGGAATAATGGATAGTGTTATACCCAGGGGCACCGCAGACCCCGGGGCATCATGTATTGGTGGGATGCAGGTTACCCAGACTGGTTGCTAAAATTGCGTCCGATTTGGAGAATCAAGGAGAAGAAGCATCGCCCCCTGGTCACCCTATCACAGTTCATCACAGCCCCAAAAACCTCATCCCTTTGGTCTTGTTTTTTTCTGCCATGAAAATCATGAAAATCCATCCTGATAAACCCGGGACATTACCCATAGATCCAGGAGGCACCGGGACTGTGGGATCTTCTTATATTTGTTATCCATGGCCTCCTTCCTTCTAAAATCAACTTTTAAAATTATGCTTATGGCCAGATAGGCTCCTGGGGGTGTTACCAGAGCCCTACGCTGCTATAGCTTCAGAGGTTGTTACTCTGTCTCCACCTCCCACTATGTTAGATTAAATCAGGCAGAGGGATGGGGGAACGTGCAGAGGGAGGGGAGAATGCGTGTAACAGCCTATGATATTGCAGCATGGAGGGGCTCTGCTAAAAATGCCAAAAAGCCCTTCAGGTTCATTTGCATAATTTTAAAAGTTGATTTTAAAAGGAAGCAGTCCATGGATAACAAATATAAGAAGATTCCCATAGTCACAGTGCCTGGAGCTATGAGGAATGTTCCTGGTGATGGATTTTGATGGTAGAGAACCGGTCACCCCATTAAATTACCCACCCCTCAGGTCGAGAGTAAAATGTCCTTTCTAGAATTCCTTCCTTCATGAAAAATCTCTCCAGTTTACCTTATAAAAAGTCATATTTTGCATGACATGAGTCACGTTTAGAGGCTGCAGGGAGTGTCACTTCAGGCGACTCGATCTTTGGTTCTGTAGCACCTGAAAACATGCTGCTGGTGTCATATTAAATATAAGAATCTCTCATGCTTTGTGGTTATATCATCCAGAGTCACTGGCAGTTGGATATTAAGCTACAGCTCACATTCCCAACTATGTTTTTAACAGCCCATATCTCCTGTTCTCTAGCCTCATAGAACCACAAGTACTGAGCAATGAGATTCTTATCTTGACTATGACACCAGCAGCATGTTGTTAGGTGCTATAGAACTGAAGATGGGGGTGTCTGCAGTGACGCTCCCTTCAAGCTTCTAAACTTGATTCATCTCAGGTAAAATATGACTCTTCTAACCAACAAAAAAATGAGGGCTCTTAAATACAGGCGGTCCCCTACTTAAGGACACCCGACTTACAGACAACCCATAGTTACAGACAGACCCCTGTGACCTCTCTGGATGTTACTATAGTCCCAGACTGCACTGATCAGCTGTAAGGTGTCTGTGGTGAAGCTTTATTCATAATCCTTGGTCCCATTACAGTAAAAAATGTTTAAACTCCAATTGTCACTGGGGCCAAAATTTTTTTTTGTCTGGATCTACAATTATCAAATATACAGTTTCGAATTACATACAAATTCAACTTAAGAACAAACCTCCGGACCCTATCTTGTACGTAGCCTGGGGACTGCCTGTATATCCAACAAACATTCGGTATCTAAAAGTTCTATACTTCTTATTCACAGATGCAATATACAAAAGAGAAGGCTTGGAGAGCGAGTCTATACATCCAGCATCAGAAACCTTCCACCCTCCAAAATAAAAAGATAGAACTTTACCTTCCCGGTGACCAAATATATAATAAAAAACGATACGTAACATGCTAACAGCCCACCAGGGAATATACACAAATGTATGAACTAACTAGATATTAGCAGAACAAATGTCCAAATTTGGGTTCAGTGTTCGGGTTCAGCCCCCTGACCATAACAACTGGCCAATCATTTGCTAGATTGTTCAACCGCCAAACCCAAACAATAAACCCGAACTCTAATGGTGACCATCCCCATCCCTGCCCCAGAACCGAAACACCAATCAGAACCCAACATGGGAGATTTGTCCGTTATTAGGAGGCTCCTCCCTGCAACAAAGTATCAATAATCTAATAACACAAATAAATATAAGAAACTTCTTTCTCTATTTATTTATCTCTGCTGAAGGTGTCAGATTATACAGAGGTCTCTGCAGAGGGGTGGGGGAAGCAGTGACTTACAGCAGCTAGGAGGGGGAGCAGTGACTCAGAGCAGCTAGGAGAGGGAGCAGTGAGTCACAGCAGCCAGGAGGGGGAGCAGTGACTCACAGCAGCTAGGAGGGGGAGCAGTGAGTGACAGCAGCTAGGAGGGGGAGCAGTGAGTCACAGCAGCTAGGAGGGGGAGCAGTGAGTCACAGCAGCCAGGAGGAGGAGCAGTGAGTCACAGCAGCTAGGAGGGGGAGCAGTGAGTCACAGCAGCTAGGAGGGGGAGCAGTGAGTCACAGCAGCTAGGAGGGGGAGCAGTGAGTCACAGTAGCTAGGAGGGGGAGCAGTGACTCACAGCAGCTAGGAGGGGGAGCAGTGAGTCACAGCAGCCAGGAGGGGGAGCAGTGAGTCATAGCAGCTAGAAGGGGGAGCAGTGAGTCCCAGCAGCCAGGAGGGGGAGCAGTGAGTCACAGCAGCTAGGAGGGAGTCACAGCAGCCAGGAGGGGGAGCAGTGAGTCACAGCAGCCAGGAGGGGGAGCAGTGAGGCACAGCAGCTAGGAGGGGGAGCAGTGAGTCACAGCAGCTAGGAGGGGGAGCAGTGAGTCACAGCAGCTAGGAGGGGGAGCAGTGAATCACAGCAGCTAGGAGGGGGAGCAATGAGTCACAGCAGCTAGGAGGGGGAGCAGTGAGTCACAGCAGCTAGGAGGGGGAGCAGTGAGTCACAGCAGCTAGGAGGGGGAACAGTGAGTCACAGCAGCTAGGAGGGGGGTCAGTGAGTCACAGCAGCTAGGAGGGGGAGCAGTGAGTCACAGCAGCTAGGAGGGGGAGCAGTGAGTGACAGCAGCTAGGAGGGGGAGCAGTGAGTCACAGCAGCTAGGAGGGGGAGCAGTGAGACACAGCAGCTAGGAGGGGGAGCAGTGAGTCACAACAGCCAGGAGGGGGAGCAGTGAGTCACAGCAGCCAGGAGGGGGAGCAGTAAGTCACAGCAGACAGGAGGGGGAGCAGTGAGTTACAGCAGCCAGGAGGGGGAGCAGTGAGTCACAGCAGCTAGGAGGGGGAGCAGTGAGTCACAGCAGCTAGGAGGGGGAGCAGTGAGTTACAGCAGCCAGGAGGGGGAGCAGTGAGTCATAGCAGCTAGAATGGGGAGCAGTGAGTCCCAGCAGCCAGGAGGGGGAGCAGTGAGTCACAGCAGCTAGGAGGGGGAGCAGTGACTCACAGCAGCTAGGAGGGGGAGCAGTGACTCAGAGCAGCTAGGAGGGGGAGCAGTGAGTCACAGCAGCCAGGAGGGGGAGCAGTGAGTCACAGCAGCTAGGAGGAGGAGCAGTGAGTCACAGCAGCTAGGAGGGGGAGTAGTGAGTCACAGCAGCTAGGAGGGGGAGCAGTGAGTCACAGCAGCTAGGAGGGGGAGCAGTGAGACACAGCAGCTAGGAGGGGGAGCAGTGAGTCACAACAGCTAGGAGGGGGAGCAGTGAGTGACAGCAGCTAGGAGGGGGAGCAGTGAGTCACAGCAGCCAGGAGGGGGAGCAGTGAGTCACAGCAGCCAGGAGGGGGAGCAGTGAGTCACAGCAACTAGGAGGGGGAGCAGTGAGTCACAGCAGCCAGGAGGGGGAGCAGTGAGTCACAGCAGCTAGGAGGGGGAGCAGTGAGTTATTGTATGTACACAACGTGCTGCACATTATTGTAAAGGGGCTTTACTTGTCCTTGTACTGAGCTTTTATCTGATAGAGGACAGGATGGAGAATAGGAAACAAATATCAAACCCAGCCTTTGCTCTTTTCTTGTGCTTTACATTTGCAAAACTTTATTCCAATTTTTCTTTGCAAATTACCAATTAGATTTTATAATGAGAGAATATTTGAGCATAATGCAGTGAATGTGCCCATAATAAGAGCCGCCTCCCCCTCCCCTCCTGTACCTGACTACAGGGTGATGTGACCTCGCAATGTCCACGGATCTGCGTAATGATGTCCGTGATTTTACCTGCCGAGCGGCAAAAATGGCATCAATGTCAACAAATTGTATCTTATTGAAAAAGAGCAATCAAAAGGAATTCGATATGTAAACATTTTAGACATTTTTATGTTTTGATTAAAAAGCTTCTTAAAGTTTAACTTTTCTAATAACTTTTAAACCGTTTTTAACCTTTCAATAACCTTTTCACAAATCACTGGTACATTGGGGCTCATTTACTAAGGGTCCGCGGACCACACAAACGGCGGATGTTTTCTGACGATAACCGATTGGCGCTGCATTGTGGCGCATGCGTGCAGATTTTGGCATTGGATGATCCGACGAATTTGGACTGAGTGCAGGATTTAACTTTCAAATTGTGTCGCAAGATCAAGCACTTATATGCACCAGGAAGAAGGTGAAACCGGGGAAGCATTAAGCGATATTCCTCTGTACACGCTCTGTATGTGATTCTCTGCTCTGGTGGGATGAGGCTTAGCTGCTGCGACTCCTTCCTTAGCGGAAATCTAACGTCCATCATGATAAACCAGGGACATTACTCATAGATCCGGGCACCAGGATTTTACTAATATTCCTATATTTCTTATCCTTCTTCCTTCTACAATTTACTTTTGAAATTATGCTAATGAGACACAAAGACTCTGGAGTGCTACCAGAGCTCTGCTGTGCTACAGATTCACAGGCTGTTACACTGTACTCGAGGAGTTCCCCCCTCCCACTGTGTAAGATGGCAAGAAGGAGAGGGAGGGGTGAAGTGAGAAGGGAGCAGAGAGTAGGGTAAGACAGTGAGCCAAAAGGACTCCTCAGGGTGTAACCAGAGCCCCTTCCTGCTGCAGATCTACAGGCTGTTACACTGTGAAAGAGCAGAGGGAGGGGAGACTATGTAACAGCCCGTGAAGCTATACCACAGAAGGGCTCTGGTAATGCCCCCTGAACCCTTCAGGTTTAATTAGGGTAATTTTAAAAATTGATTTTATAAGGAAGGAGACCATGGATAACAGATATAAGAAGATCCCACAGTCCCGGGGCCGGGAGCTATGAGGAATCAAGATGGAGTTTGATTATAAAAGAGGTTTAAGGGAATTTCCTTTGTAAGTTTCTGTCTAGTTGGAAGCCATCGGAGATTAGAGTGGAAGGAAGCGCTTTGTCCTGATGTATCACAATGTTTCCCGCATTCACCTGTTCTATTGTTTATGGAAAGTTTGTTGCAAATGGAGCGACCATGTAAAGGGAATCCTCCACCTCCTCCAGCAGAGAAACGCTCTGTGATCCCATCATCCGGGGAGTGTCCTCAGAATCCGGAGCTCTGTGATTCCATCATCCGGGGAGTGTCCTCAGAATCCGGAGCTCTGTGATTCCATCATCCGGGGAGTGTCCTCAGAATCTGGAGCTCTGTGATTCCATCATCCGGGGAGTGTCCTCAGAATCCGGAGCTCTGTGATTCCAGCATCCGGGGAGTGTCCTCAGAATCCGGAGCTCTGTGATTCCATCATCCGGGGAGTGTCCTCAGAATCCGGAGCTCTGTGATTCCATCATCCGGGGAGTGTCCTCAGAATCCGGAGCTCTGTGATTCCATCATCCGGGGAGTGTCCTCAGAATCCGGAGCTCTGTGATTCCATCATCCGGGGAGTGTCCTCAGAATCCGGAGCTCTGTGATTCCATCATCCGGGGAGTGTCCTCAGAATCCGGAGCTCTGTGATTTCATCATCCGGGGAGTGTCCTTAGAATCCGGAGCTCTGTGATTCCATCATCCGGGGAGTGTCCTCAGAATCCGGAGCTCTGTGATTCCATCATCCGGGGAGTGTCCTCAGAATCCGGAGCTCTGTGATTCCATCATCCGGGGAGTGTCCTCAGAATCCGGAGCTCTGTGATTCCATCATCCGGGGAGTGTCCTCAGAATCCGGAGCTCTGTGATTCCATCATCCGGGGAGTGTCCTCAGAATCCGGAGCTCTGTGATTCCATCATCCGGGGAGTGTCCTCAGAATCCGGAGCTCTGTGATTTCATCATCCGGGGAGTGTCCTTAGAATCCGGAGCTCTGTGATTCCATCATCCGGGGAGTGTCCTCAGAATCCGGAGCTCTGTGATTCCATCATCCGGGGAGTGTCCTCAGAATCCGGAGCTCTGTGATTCCATCATCCGGGGAGTGTCCTCAGATCCCGGAGCACTGTGATTCCATCATCCGGGGAGTGTCCTCAGAATCCGGAGCTCTGTGATTCCATCATCCGGGGAGTGTCCTCAGAATCCGGAGCTCTGTGATTCCATCATCCGGGGAGTGTCCTCAGAATCCGGAGCTCTGTGATTCCATCATCCGGGGAGTGTCCTCAGAATCCGGAGCTCTGTGATTCCATCATCCGGGGAGTGTCCTCAGAATCTGGAGCTCTGTGATTCCATCATCCGGGGAGTGTCCTCAGAATCCGGAGCTCTGTGATTCCATCATCCGGGGAGTGTCCTCAGAATCCGGAGCTCTGTGATTCCATCATCCGGGGAGTGTCCTCAGAATCCGGAGCTCTGTGATTCCATCATCCGGGGAGTGTCCTCAGAATCCGGAGCTCTGTGATTCCATCATCCGGGGAGTGTCCTCAGAATCCGGAGCTCTGTGATTCCATCATCCGGGGAGTGTCCTCAGAATCCGGAGCTCTGTGATTCCATCATCCGGGGAGTGTCCTCAGAATCCGGAGCTCTGTGATTCCATCATCCGGGGAGTGTCCTCAGAATCCGGAGCTCTGTGATTCCATCATCCGGGGAGTGTCCTCAGAATCCGGAGCTCTGTGATTCCATCATCCGGGGAGTGTCCTCAGAATCCGGAGCTCTGTGATTCCATCATCCGGGGAGTGTCCTCAGAATCCGGAGCTCTGTGATTCCATCATCCGGGGAGCGTCCTCAGAATCTGGAGCTCTGTGATTCCATCATCCGGGGAGTGTCCTCAGAATCCGGAGCTCTGTGATTCCAGCATCCGGGGAGTGTCCTCAGAATCCGGAGCTCTGTGATTCCATCATCCGGGGAGTGTCCTCAGATCCCGGAGCACTGTGATTCCATCATCCGGGGAGTGTCCTCAGAATCCGGAGCTCTGTGATTCCATCATCCGGGGAGTGTCCTCAGAATCCGGAGCTCTGTGATTCCATCATCCGGGGAGTGTCCTCAGATCCCGGAGCTCTGTGATTCCATCATCCGGGGAGTGTCCTCAGATCCCGGAGCACTGGGATTCCATCATCCGGGGAGTGTCCTCAGAATCCGGAGCTCTGTGATTCCATCATCCGGGGAGTGTCCTCAGAATCCGGAGCTCTGTGATTCCATCATCCGGGGAGTGTCCTCAGAATCCGGAGCTCTGTGATTCCATCATCCGGGGAGTGTCCTCAGAATCCGGAGCTCTGTGATTCCATCATCCGGGGAGTGTCCTCAGAATCCGGAGCTCTGTGATTCCATCATCCGGGGAGTGTCCTCAGAATCCGGAGCTCTGTGATTCCATCATCCGGGGAGTGTCCTCAGAATCCGGAGCTCTGTGATTCCATCATCCGGGGAGTGTCCTCAGAATCCGGAGCTCTGTGATTCCATCATCCGGGGAGTGTCCTCAGAATCTGGAGCTCTGTGATTCCATCATCCGGGGAGTGTCCTCAGAATCCGGAGCTCTGTGATTCCATCATCCGGGGAGTGTCCTCAGAATCCGGAGCTCTGTGATTCCATCATCCGGGGAGTGTCCTCAGAATCCGGAGCTCTGTGATTCCATCATCCGGGGAGTGTCCTCAGATCCCGGAGCACTGTGATTCCATCATCCGGGGAGTGTCCTCAGAATCCGGAGCTCTGTGATTCCATCATCCGGGGAGTGTCCTCAGAATCCGGAGCTCTGTGATTCCATCATCCGGGGAGTGTCCTCAGAATCTGGAGCTCTGTGATTCCAGCATCCGGGGAGTGTCCTCAGAATCCGGAGCTCTGTGATTCCATCATCCGGGGAGTGTCCTCAGAATCCGGAGCTCTGTGATTCCATCATCCGGGGAGTGTCCTCAGAATCCGGAGCTCTGTGATTCCAGCATCCGGGGAGTGTCCTCAGAATCCGGAGCTCTGTGATTCCATCATCCGGGGAGTGTCCTCAGAATCCGGAGCTCTGTGATTCCATCATCCGGGGAGTGTCCTCAGAATCCGGAGCTCTGTGATTCCATCATCCGGGGAGTGTCCTCAGAATCCGGAGCTCTGTGATTCCATCATCCGGGGAGTGTCCTCAGAATCCGGAGCTCTGTGATTCCATCATCCGGGGAGTGTCCTCAGAATCCGGAGCTCTGTGATTCCATCATCCGGGGAGTGTCCTCAGAATCCGGAGCTCTGTGATTCCATCATCCGGGGAGTGTCCTCAGAATCCGGAGCTCTGTGATTCCATCATCCGGGGAGTGTCCTCAGAATCCGGAGCTCTGTGATTCCATCATCCGGGGAGTGTCCTCAGAATCCGGAGCTCTGTGATTCCATCATGTTATTAGTTCTGTACAATATCCCGGCTATTCCCAGTGTGATAATCCATATACTAATGAGACGGTCACCCGGGGAGTGTCCTCAGAACCCGGAGCACTGGGATTCCAACCCAAATCCATTCCCTCTTCTCCCAGTGTCACCTCCCTGTCCTGCTGATCCTATGGACAGGGAAGGGTCCAGTAAATAGTGAACCCCCAGTGCAAAGGACATGACATGAGAGCAGCAGCCGCCTCTGTGTCTTTGTGCATGATATTGCCTGGAGAGGGTGCACCCCCTCCCCTTTAAGCTCGTGTAGGTAGGTACCCACTATATGGGTCGCCATAGATGGACTGTATCATCAGAGTCGCAGCGCAGGTCAGATGACATTGCCTGGAGAGGGTGCACGGCCCAGCCCCCCCCCCCCACTATAGGCTTGTGTAGGTAGGTACCCACTATATGGGTCACCATAGATGGACTGTATCATTAGAGTTCAGATGACGCCGGCAGATTGCATTGCCTGGTGCAGGTGCAGACAAGGTTTATAGTAACGTCAATGTCACCATTACTTATTATTAATAGAAACAATTACTGTCCCCACAATGTTTCTGCTGTTTGCACTGATGACACTGGAGCCACAATAAACCTTGGGCTTATTTGCATCATCTGATCTGTGACTCTCGGGGAGATACATTATATAGTAATGTTATGGTTCCAGAATACAGGCGGTCCCCTACTTAAGGACACCTGACTTACAGACAACCCCTAGTTACAGACGTAACTGTGACCTCTGGTGACCTCTCTGTAGTGTCTGTAATGAAGTTTTATGGATAATGCTTGATCCAATTACAGCAAAAAAAATTTAAACTCCAATTGATAATTGGGTGATAATTTTTTTTGCCTGAAGCTACAATTATAAGCTATACAGTCCCGACTTACATACAAATTCAACTTAAGAACAAACCTATGGAACCCATCTTGTATGTAACCCGGGGACTGGCTGTATAGACTCTGTATACAGCATATGTAGTAGATACATAAGTACATAGTATATAGATACATAAGTACATAGTATATAGATACATAGTATATAGATACATAAGTACATAGTATATAGATATATAAGTACATAGTATATAGATACATAGTATATAGATACATAAGTACATAGTATATAGATACATAAGTACATAGTATATAGATACATAAGTACATAGTATATAGATACATAAGTACATAGTATATAGATATATAAGTACATAGTATATAGATACATAGTATATAGATATATAAGTACATAGTATATAGATACATAAGTACATAGTATATAGATATATAAGTACATAGTATATAGATACATAGTATATAGATACATAAGTACATAGTATATAGATACATAAGTACATAGTATATAGATACATAAGTACATAGTATATAGATACATAAGTACATAGTATATAGATACATAAGTACATAGTATATAGATATATAAGTACATAGTATATAGATACATAGTATATAGATATATAAGTACATAGTATATAGATACATAGTATATAGATACATAAGTACATAGTATATAGATACATAAGTACATAGTATATAGATACATAAGTACATAGTATATAGATATATAAGTACATAGTATTTAGATACATAGTATATAGATACATAAGTACATAGTATATAGATACATAGTATATAGATACATAAGTACATAGTATATAGATATATAAGTACATAGTATATAGATATATAAGTACATAGTATATAGATATATAAGTACATAGTATATAGATACATAGTATATAGATACATAAGTACATAGTATATAGATACATAAGTACATAGTATATAGATACATAAGTACATAGTATATAGATACATAAGTACATAGTATATAGATATATAAGTACATAGTATATAGATACATAGTATATAGATATATAAGTACATAGTATATAGATACATAAGTACATAGTATATAGATATATAAGTACATAGTATATAGATACATAGTATATAGATATATAAGTACATAGTATATAGATACATAAGTACATAGTATATAGATATATAAGTACATAGTATATAGATATATAAGTACATAGTATATAGATACATAAGTACATAGTATATAGATACATAAGTACATAGTATATAGATACATAAGTACATAGTATATAGATACATAGTATATAGATATATAAGTACATAGTATATAGATACATAAGTACATAGTATATAGATACATAGTATATAGATACATAAGTACATAGTATATAGATATATAAGTACATAGTATATAGATACATAGTATATAGATATATAAGTACATAGTATATAGATACATAAGTACATAGTATATAGATACATAAGTACATAGTATATAGATACATAGTATATAGATACATAAGT
Organism: Engystomops pustulosus; assembly: GCF_040894005.1. Lineage (NCBI taxonomy): Eukaryota > Metazoa > Chordata > Amphibia > Anura > Leptodactylidae > Engystomops > Engystomops pustulosus. The sequence goes on along the minus strand of NC_092418.1, from coordinate 123,075,953 downwards.
ACATAGTATATAGATACATAGTATATAGATATATAAGTACATAGTATATAGATACATAAGTACATAGTATATAGATACATAAGTACATAGTATATAGATACATAGTATATAGATACATAAGTACATAGTATATAGATACATAGTATATAGATATATAAGTACATAGTATATAGATACATAAGTACATAGTATATAGATACATAAGTACATAGTATATAGATACATAAGTACATAGTATATAGATACATAAGTACATAGTATATAGATACATAGTATATAGTATATAGATACATAGTATATAGATACATAAGTACATAGTATATAGATATATAAGTACATAGTATATAGATACATAGTATATAGATACATAAGTACATAGTATATAGATACATAAGTACATAGTATATAGATACATAAGTACATAGTATATAGATACATAAGTACATAGTATATAGATACATAGTATATAGTATATAGATACATAGTATATAGATACATAAGTACATAGTATATAGATATATAAGTACATAGTATATAGATACATAGTATATAGATACATAAGTACATAGTATATAGATACATAAGTACATAGTATATAGATACATAAGTACATAGTATATAGATATATAAGTACATAGTATATAGATACATAGTATATAGATACATAAGTACATAGTATATAGATACATAAGTACATAGTATATAGATACATAAGTACATAGTATATAGATACATAAGTACATAGTATATAGATATATAAGTACATAGTATATAGATACATAAGTACATAGTATATAGATACATAGTATATAGATACATAAGTACATAGTATATAGATATATAAGTACATAGTATATAGATACATAGTATATAGATACATAAGTACATAGTATATAGATACATAAGTACATAGTATATAGATACATAAGTACATAGTATATAGATACATAAGTACATAGTATATAGATATATAAGTACATAGTATATAGATACATAGTATATAGATACATAAGTACATAGTATATAGATACATAAGTACATAGTATATAGATACATAAGTACATAGTATATAGATATATAAGTACATAGTATATAGATACATAGTATATAGATATATAAGTACATAGTATATAGATACATAAGTACATAGTATATAGATATATAAGTACATAGTATATAGATACATAGTATATAGATATATAAGTACATAGTATATAGATATATAAGTACATAGTATATAGATACATAGTATATAGATATATAAGTACATAGTATACAGATATATAAGTACATAGTATATAGATACATAAGTACATAGTATATAGATATATAAGTACATAGTATATAGATACATAGTATATAGATATATAAGTACATAGTATATAGATATATAAGTACATAGTATATAGATACATAAGTACATAGTATATAGATATATAAGTACATAGTATATAGATACATAGTATATAGATACATAAGTACATAGTATATAGATACATAAGTACATAGTATATAGATACATAAGTACATAGTATATAGATACATAAGTACATAGTATATAGATACATAAGTACATAGTATATAGATACATAAGTACATAGTATATAGATACATAAGTACATAGTATATAGATACATAAGTACATAGTATATAGATACATAAGTACATAGTATATAGATACATAAGTACATAGTATATAGATACATAAGTACATAGTATATAGATACATAAGTACATAGTATATAGATATATAAGTACATAGTATATAGATACATAGTATATAGATACATAAGTACATAGTATATAGATACATAAGTACATAGTATATAGATACATAAGTACATAGTATATAGATACATAAGTACATAGTATATAGATACATAAGTACATAGTATATAGATATATAAGTACATAGTATATAGATACATAGTATATAGATACATAAGTACATAGTATATAGATACATAAGTACATAGTATATAGATACATAAGTACATAGTATATAGATATATAAGTACATAGTATATAGATACATAGTATATAGATATATAAGTACATAGTATATAGATACATAGTATATAGATATATAAGTACATAGTATATAGATACATAAGTACATAGTATATAGATATATAAGTACATAGTATATAGATACATAGTATATAGATATATAAGTACATAGTATATAGATATATAAGTACATAGTATATAGATACATAAGTACATAGTATATAGATACATAAGTACATAGTATATAGATACATAGTATATAGATACATAAGTACATAGTATATAGATACATAAGTACATAGTATATAGATATATAAGTACATAGTATATAGATACATAGTATATAGATATATAAGTACATAGTATATAGATACATAAGTACATAGTATATAGATATATAAGTACATAGTATATAGATACATAGTATATAGATATATAAGTACATAGTATATAGATATATAAGTACATAGTATATAGATACATAAGTACATAGTATATAGATACATAAGTACATAGTATATAGATACATAAGTACATAGTATATAGATACATAGTATATAGATACATAAGTACATAGTATATAGATACATAGTATATAGGTATATAAGTACATAGTATATATAGTGCAGTATAGATATATATATATACTCTGTCACACTATTTGTAGAGACACCTGATCACTAGTGTTGAAGAGGTTGAGGTTCCCTGGACCCGACCCCGAATCTCATTAGAAGTTTGAGGCCGGGTTCTGCTCATGCCCCAACACCTCCCGGCCGGTAACAGCCGTGATCAGTCCAGGCACCAATTGCAGGTTTTAACAATTTAAATGCTGATGGCAAAGTAGCTAGGGGCTTTCAATCGCGGCAGCCGTGTGCACCGGTATGAAGGGGCAACGCTGTGTTGGGGGGATCACCGACTCTACCCAAAATCCATGTTTGCGTGGGTTTCCTCTGGGTCCTCCGGTTTCCTCCCACACTCCAAAACATACTGGTTGGTGATTAGATTGTGAGCCCCATTGTGGACAGGGACAAGGTCTGTGCAGCGCTGCGGTATATGTGAGCGCTATATACATGGAATGGAATTATTATTATTATTGTTAAAATGCTGCAGAGATCACGGACAATCATTTTAATGACTTTGCTGGCAGCATTTAAACAGTTAATACCTGTGATCATTGTTATGGGTTCGGTACAAGGTCCCGAACAGATTTTTAAAGTTCGGGTTTAGCTGAGACAAAATTTTGATGGGTTCACTCATCTCTACTAATTACATTACCCCAACAATATGTTCCCTACAAAGGACACAGCCCTCGCTAATCATCACTGATAGATCCATGTACAGGATGAGCCGTGGTCACAGATCAGAGGTCAGACAGGGACCGCAATATTAACCCTCGCTGTTCATGCTCATATGTGATCGGGAGCCCCGGCGATATGAGGAGAAACATCTACAATCATCCAGTCATTCACTTGTGTCTCCCTCTAAGTGATGGATAATCCTTTTCCTTCTTTCTTTCTGTATTTGCAGATTTAAAGGCTGTTACATTGTGCAAGAGCAGGGGGAGGGGAGACTGTGTAGCAGCATGTGAATCTATAGCACGGAAAAGCTCTGATAACCCTTCTGGCTCATTAGCATAATTTTAAAAGTTGATTTTAGAAGAAAGGAGGCCATGGTTAACACATATAATAAGATTCCCACAGCCCCGGTGCCTGGATCTATGAGTAATGTCCCTGGTTTATCATGATGGATTTTCTTAAAGCATTTTTCCCTAAATTAACTTTCTGTCTCATATCACTGCTGAGAGAACTCTCGTTAGTGGTCTAAATCATCAAGGGAAATATGCTCAGGGTATGTAATGAGTTAATCTTTCACCTCCTCTCCCCGTTTCTATGCTGTACTTCAGATACACTGCTCACCACAGGAGAAAGAAGAACCAAAAAAGGCACAGAGAAAAGTTGTAGCTATCCTGATAGTGACAGATACAGGGGGGAGACGGCTGCCACCTGCGAGTTGTAGGTCACCAGGTATTTTTTATGTTTTATTGCAATTTTTATTTGGTTTATATACAAAACATTAAGTATTATATATAAATAAAGACATTTGAGCTTCTGGTGGAGAAGCATTTTTATTGCCATAGGTGGAAGAAGTGAGCAGAATATTATATGGGGCACTGCTTCCACAAACCCCGCCCCCTTCAAACCCCCCACATTGGGCTAATTTACAATGGGTCCGCGGAGTGCACTTTTGTCGGGTTTCCCCAATATTTCCGTTTTGCGCTGAATTGCCCCGGGATTTTGGTGTGCGCGATTGGATTTTGGCACATCGGCGCCGGCTTGCACACAACAGGAATCGGGGGGCGTGGCCATCAGACAACCCGACGGATTCGGACAAACCGCAGAATTTAAAAAAGGATTTATGTCGCAAGATCAGCACTCACATGCACCGGGAAGAAGAAGCAGGTGAACTCCGGCGGACCTCAGCGCAGCAGCGACACCTGCAGGAACTCAGGCGCACGATCTTAGTGAATTGCGCCAGACCCGAATCCACGTTGGACAACGCACCGCGGGGTCGCGACAGGACCGGGTAAGTAAATCTGCCCCATTATATCAATTGTATCTATTTTATTACAATATTCAGATACAATCTCTAGACTAAAGCTTCAGCTCAAAGTAAAGAAAACACCTAAACATTTCTGAAGGCTTCGATACACGACAGCGCGGAGTTAAACATTTTGAAGGTCCGGGATGAGACTGAGGAGCATCCTCCACCATTCACTGCAATGGAAAGTTCTTTTCGGGGGATGTTTTTTTTTCTGCTATAAATATGTAACATTTCCATTATTTGTAAACTTCCAAAAATGATCCTAATGAAGGAGCCCAGAAGAAAACACCCGTGTCGCTGGATTTTGGTTCTGAACGGTGAATGGTTAAAAAAAAGCAGCATAAATCAAGTCGTCTGCAGGGTCAAGGCTGCAGGAGGCCGCATGGAGACATCACACAGCCTCATAGGGGATGTACCAAGTGTTATCCTCTGTCCACAAGAGAAAATCCGATGCTGGGACCCCCAAAGATCTCGCTGCACAGTCCTCATGTGCTGGAGTGCACCCCTCACTAATGGATGGAGAGGCAGGGGGTGCGTGTGTCCCTCCATACAGTACTGTGCCAGTGTCAGAGGTGGAGCGGCAGGGGGTGCGTGTGTCCCTCCATACAGTACTGTGCCAGTGTCAGAGGTTGAGCGGCAGGGGGTGCGTGTGTCCCTCCATACAGTACTGTGCCAGTGTCAGAGGGGGAGCGGCAGGGGGTGCGTGTGTCCCTCCATACAGTACTGTGCCAGTGTCAGAGGTTGAGCAGCAGGGGATGCGTGTGTCCCTCCATACAATACTGTGCCAGTGTCAGAGTTTGAGCAGCAGGGGGTGCGTGTGTCCCTCCATACAGTACTGTGCCAGTGTCAGAGGTGGAGCGGCAGGGGGTGCGTGTGTCCCTCCACACAATACTGTGCCAGTGTCAGAGGTGGAGTGGCAGGGGGTGCGTGTGTCCCTCCATACAATACTGTGCCAGTGTCAGAGGTGGAGCGGCAGGGGGTGCGTGTGGCCCTCTGCTCCATACAGTACTGTGCCAGTGTCAGAGGTGGAGCGGCAGGGGGTGCGTGTGTCCCTCCATATAATACTGTGCCAGTGTCAGAGGTGGAGCGGCAGGGGGTGCGTGTGGCCCTCTGCTCCATACAATACTGTGGCAGTGTAAGAGCTGGAGTGGCAGGGGGTGCGTGTGTCCCTCCATACAATACTGTGCCAGTGTCAGAGGTGGAGCGGCAGGGGGTGGGTGTGTCCCTCTGCTCCATACAGTACTGTGCCAGTGTCAGAGGTGGAGCGGCAGGGGGTGCGTGTGTCCCTCCATACAATACTGTGCCAGTGTCAGAGGTGGAGCGGCAGGGGGTGCGTGTGTCCCTCTGCTCCATACAGTACTGTGCCAGTGTCAGAGGTGGAGCGGCAGGGGATGCGTGTGTCGCTCCATGCAATACTGTGCCAGTGTCAGAGGTTGAGCAGCAGGGGATGCGTGTGTCGCTCCATACAATACTGTGCCAGTGTCAGAGGTGGAGCGGCAGGGGGTGCGTGTGTCCCTCCATATAGTACTGTGCCAGTGTCAGAGGTGGAGCGGCAGGGGGTGCGTGTGTCCCTCCATACAGTACTGTGCCAGTGTCAGAGGTGGAGCGGCAGGGGGTGCGTGTGTCCCTCCATACAGTACTGTGCCAGTGTCAGAGGTGGAGCGGCAGGGGGTGCGTGTGTCCCTCCATACAGTACTGTGCCAATGTCAGAGGGGGAGCAGCGCGAAGCATCTCCAACACTCTAATAGACAGTGAATGGGGGTCTCGGAGCGAGCCGAGTGCTGTCCAGAAGCTGGACCCCTCCTGTGGATGGAATATAACAATAATACCTCTGAATTAAAGGGATTGTCCACTTTAAGCACATTCTACCAAATAATTGATATTGTTTGTGTAATAAAAACTTATACAATTTTCTAATATACTTTCTATAGCAATTCTTAAGGGTTTTTTCTAGATCTCTGCTTGCTGTCATGCAACGGAAACTTCACTCTTTAGTTCCTGTAAATAAGCACCGGTCCATGGTCATGTGATGTCACACAGGTGCAGAGCTTGTTATATATCCCTGGTCATGTGATGTCACACAGGTGCAGAGCTTGTTATATATCCCTGGTCATGTGATGTCACACAGGTGCAGAGCTTGTTATATATCCCTGGTCATGTGATGTCACACAGGTGCAGAGCTTGTTATATATCCCTGGTCATGTGATGTCACACAGGTGCAGAGCTTGTTATATATCCCTGGTCACGTGATGTCACACAGGTGCACGGCTCGTTATATATCCCTGGTCACGTGATGTCACACAGGTGCACGGCTCGTTATATCCCTGGTCATGTGATGTCACACAGGTGCACGGCTCGTTATAGTACTCAGTGTAATCACAGCCATGTGATACTAACAAGCCCTGCACCTGTGTGACATCATGTGACCATTAGCCTGTGTTTATCTATAGGAAGTAAAGAATTAAGAGTAGAGATGAGCGAGCACTAAAATGCTCGAGTACTCGTTATTCGAGACGAACTTTTCCCGATGCTCGAGTGCTCGTCTCGAATAACGAACCCCATTGAAGTCAATGGGAGACTCGAGCATTTTTCAAGGGGACCAAGGCTCTGCACAGGGAAGCTTGGCCAAACACCTGGGAACCTCAGAAAAGGATGGAAACACCACGGAAATGGACAGGAAACAGCAGGGGCAGCATGCATGGATGCCTCTGAGGCTGCTTAATCGCACCATTATGCCAAAATTATGGGCAACAGCATGGCCATGACAGAGTGACAGAATGAAGCTAGATAGCATCTAAAACATCTAATAATTGACCCTGACACTATAGGGGACGGCATGCAGAGGCAGCGGCAGCAGGCTAGAGAGTGGCATGGCGACATACTCTAAATGGACTCAGGCTTCAAACCAATGGGTGGCAGAGAGGAACCAAAGGAGGTGAGCAAGAAGCGCTCAAATAATATCGCTACATGATAAAAGTTTCCCAGTATATTTTGTGGATTACACAGCAGGGTGGCGACAAAGTTAACATGGAAGCCATGAAAACAACCCCAAATTCTGCCTGACACAGCTCGTTTGATAAGGGGACCATGTATGGAGGCAGCTATATGGACTACTTTTGGAGGCAGCTATGGCGATGACGTGTGGAGGTAGCAATGGAGACAACGTGTGGAGGCTGCTATGGAGACAATTTAATTTGGATAGTGCCTGTATGTGGCAGTCCAAAAAAGTTTTCAAACCAGAGGAGCAGGTAGCTGGTCCTCCAGAAAAATTACATAGATTGAGTGCCTGTATGTGGCAGACCAAAAAAGTTTTCAAACCAGAGGAGCAGGTAGGTGTCCCTCCAGAAAAATTACATAGATTGAGTGCCTGTATGTGGCACTCCCAAAAATTGTTTAAAACAGAGGACAGGGTAGTTGGCCCTCCAGAAAATTAAATGCATAAAGTACTATAGCTAGAGCCAGTGGGCCCTGTCAAAAAATAGCCAGTTTCCTCTGCTTTAGTGTACAAAGAGGAGGAGAAGGAGGAAAATGAGGAGGAGGAGGAGTGGATAAATTATTCAGGTTGAGCTTCCTTCACCTGGTGGAGATTGGAAATTAGGAGAAATCCAGGCTTTTTTCATCTTAATAAGTGTCAGCCTGTCAGCGCTGTCAGTCGACAGGCGTGTACGCTTATCGGTGATGATGCCACCAGCTGCACTGAAAACCCGCTCGGACAAGACGCTAGCGGCAGGGCAGGCAAGAACCTCCAAGGCGTACAGCGCCAGTTCGTGCCACATGTCCAGCTTTGAAACCCAGTAGTTGTAGGGAGCTGTGTGATCATTTAGGACGATGGTATGGTCAGCTACGTACTCCCTCACCATCTTTCTGTAAAGATCAGCCCTACTCTGCCGAGACTGGGGACAGGTGACAGTGTCTTGCTGGGGTGACATAAAGCTGGCAAAAGCCTTGTAAAGCGTACCCTTGCCAGTGCTGGACAAGCTGCCTGCTCGCCTACTCTCCCTCGCTACTTGTCCCGCAGAACTACGCCCTCTGCCGCTAGCGCTGTCAGAAGGGAAATACTGTTTCAGCTTGTGCACCAGGGCCTGCTGGTATTCATGCATTCTCACACTCCTTTCCTCTGCAGGGATGAGAGTGGAAAGATTTTGCTTGTACCGTGGGTCCAGGAGAGTGAACACCCAGTAATCGGTGCTGGAATAAATTCTTTGAACGCGAGGGTCACGGGATAGGCAGCCTAGCATGAAATCTGCCATATGCGCCAGAGTACCAACGCGTAAGAATTCACTCCCCTCACTGGCCTGACTGTCCATTTCCTCCTCCTCCAACTCCTCCAACTCCTCTTCTTCTGCCCATACACGCTGAACAGTGAAGGACTCAACAATGGTCCCCTCTTGTGTCTCGCCAACATTCTCCTCCTCTTCCTCCTCATCCTCCTCCACCTCCACCTCCTCCGATATGCGCTGAGAAACAGACCTCAGGGTGCTTTGGCTATCAACAAGGGAATCTTCTTCCCCCGTCTCTTGTGACGAGTGCAAAGCTTCCGACTTCATGCTGATCAGAGAGTTTTTCAACAGGCCAAGCAGCGGGATGGTGAGGCTGATGATGGCGGCATCGCCACTGACCATCTGTGTTGACTCCTCAAAGTTACTCAGCACCTGACAGATATCAGACATCCACGTCCACTCCTCATTGTAGACTTGAGGAAGCTGACTGACCTGACTACCAGTTCTGGTGGAAGTTGACATCTGGCAGTCTACAATCGCTCTGCGCTGCTGGTAAACTCTGGATAACATGGTCAGTGTTGAATTCCACCTCGTGGGCACGTCGCACAACAGTCGGTGAGCGGGCAGTTGGAGGCGGCGCTGCGCTGCCCTGAGAGTGGCAGCATCTGTGCTGGACTTCCTGAAATGCGCACAGATGCGGCGCACCTTCGTGAGCAAATCTGACAGATTGGGGTATGTCTTGAGGAAACGCTGAACTATCAGATTTAACACATGGGCCAGGCATGGCACATGTGTCAGTCTGCCGAGTTGCAGAGCCGCCACCAGGTTACGGCCGTTGTCACACACAACCATGCCTGGCTTCAGGTTCAGCGGTGCCAGCCACAGATCAGTCTGCGCCGTGATGCCCTGTAATAACTCTTGGGCGGTGTGCCTTTTATCGCCTAGGCTCAGCAGTTTGAGCACCGCCTGCTGTCGCTTAGCGATGGCACTGCTGCTGTGCCTAGAGCTACCGACTGATGGCGCCGTGCCCACGGATGGTAGTTCGGAGGAGGAGGTGGAGGAGGGGTGGGAGGAGGAGGAGGCATAGTAGGCCTTTGAGACCTGGACCGAGGTAGGCCCCGCAATCCTCGGCGTCGGCAGTATATGAGCAGCCCCAGGGTCAGACTCGGTCCCAGCCTCCACCAAGTTAACCCAATGTGCCGTCAGCGATATATAGTGGCCCTGCCCGGCAGCACTCGTCCACGTGTCCGTGGTCAGGTGGACCTTGTCAGAAACGGCGTTGGTCAGGGCACGGATGATGTTGTCTGACACGTGCTGGTGCAGGGCTGGGACAGCACATCGGGAAAAGTAGTGGCGGCTGGGGACCGAATACCGAGGGGCGGCCGCCACCATGAGGTTTCGAAAGGCCTCGGTCTCTACCAGCCTATAGGGCAGCATCTCCAGGCTAAGCAACTTGGAGATGTGGACGTTGAGGGCTTGGGCGTGTGGGTGGGTTGCGCTATACCTCCTTTTGCGCTCCAGCGTCTGGGGTATGGAGAGCTGAACGCTGGTGGATGCTGTGGAGGATCGTGGAGGCGAAGATGGGGTTTTCGCACGGGAGGTGTTTGGGCCGGGGTCCTGGGCAGGGGGCTGACTAGCAGATGACACAGGGGAAGGAGCAATGGTGTGCCCGGCTGGAGGTGAACGGGCTTGGTGCCACTGAGTGGGGTGCTTAGCATTCATATGCCTGTGCATACTGGTGGTGGTTAAGCTAGTAGTGGTGGAACCCCTGCTGATCCTGGTTTGGCACAGGTTGCACACCACAGTCCGTCGGTCATCCGGTGTTTCTTTAAAGAACCTCCAGACTTCTGAAAATCTAGCCCTCGCCGCAGGAGCCCTCGCCACGGGAGCTTGACTACGGGCAACATTTGGCGCTGATGCACCAGCTCTGGCCCTGCCTCTCCGTCTGGCCCCACCACTGCCTCTTCCAACCTGTTCTGGTCGAGGACTCTCCTCCGTCTCAGAAGCACTGTGTTCACCCGGCCTCTCAACCCAGCTTGGGTCTGTCACCTCATCATCCTCCGATCCCTCAGTCTGCTCCCCCCTCGGACTTCCTGCCCTGACAACAACTTCCCCACTGTCTGACAACCGTGTCTCCTCATCGTCGGACACCTCTTTACACACTTCCACTACGTCAAGAAGGTCATCATCACCCACAGACTGCGACTGGTGGAAAACCTGGGCATCGGAAAATTGCTCAGCAGCAACCGGACAAGTGGTTTGTGACTGTGGGAAGGGTCCAGGAAACAGTTCCTCAGAGTATGCCGGTTCAAATGCCACATTTTGGTGGGAGGGGGCAGACTGGGGGGGAGGAGGCTGAGGTGCAGAAGCTGGAGGAGTGGGGATTTCGGTGACATGGGTGGACTGCGTGAAAGACTGACTGGTGGACAAATTGCTCGAAGCATTGTCAGCAATCCACGACATCACCTGTTCGCACTGTTCTGGCCTCAACAGTGCTCTACCACGAGTCCCAGTAACTTCAGACATGAACCTAGACGTGTAGCTCTGCGGCGTTCCCCTGCTCCCTCATCAGCAGGTGGTGTCTCACCCCACCCAGGACCACCCAGGACCACGGCCTCTGACCCCTGCAGTAGTTGGACGCCCACGTCCCCGCCCTCGTCCTCTACCCCTAGCCCTCGGGTTAAACATTTTCCAAATTAAAGTGTAAACTTGAAAAAAAAAATTTTTGTGTTTATTTTTTTTTTAACAAAACGATGCTATCCTATTGCTATGGCTAGTTTCTAACCTACACTGACAGCACACAACTGGATTTTGTGCTTTGCAAGAAGAGTTTGAGCTATAAAATTAAATAAAGGTAAAAAAAAAAAAAAATCAGCAGACTGCCTAATTCTACTCAAACCCCTAATAAATTTTCCCACTTTGGTGTTTGAGGTGGATATGTGCGTCACTAAGCGCTAAACACAACGGTCGCAAGTCCCCCTGCTAATTCCTCACAATATGGTACTAGCTGCACTACTAGTGCCAGCAAGCCCAGCCACAAGCAAACAAAAAAAAAAAAAAGTATAACGTTATTGTAGCCCTAAGAAGGGCTGTTGGGTTCTTGGAGAATCACTCCTGCCTAACAGTAAGCTAATAGAACACCCTAACGCTTTCCCTGACCAGCAGCAGCTCTCTCCCTAGCGGCATCCAGACACAGAATGATCCGAGCAGCGCGGGCAGCGGCTAGTCTATCCCAGGGTCACCTGATCTGGCCAGCCAACCACTGCTATCCACGTGTAAGGGTACCACGTCATGCTGGGTGGAGTGCAGAGTCTCCTGGCTTGTGATTGGCTCTGTTTCTGGCCGCCAAAAAGCAAAACGGCGGGAGCTGCCATTTTCTCGAGCGGGCGAAGTATTCGTCCGAGCAACGAGCAGTTTCGAGTACGCTAATGCTCCAACCAGCATCAAGCTCGGACGAGTATGTTCGCTCATCTCTAGTGAAGAGAACTGTAAAGAATTGATACATAAAGTAAATTGGAAATTTGTATAACTTTTCTTTACACAAACCATATCAATTATTTGCTGTAATGTGCTTAAAGTGGACGACCCCTTTAAGGTACAACTAAGAGTAACTGTATTCCACTGACTTAAGGTTTCTGGGATGATGATTCTTTAAAGAAAATCGATCAACAAAATTGATCATGATAAGCACTTACCAATAGATCCAGGCACCGGGACTGTGGGATCTTCTTATATTTGTTATCCATGGTCTCCTTCCTTCTAACAGCAACTTTCATAATTATGTTAATTAGCCAGAAGGCTCTTGAGGTTGTTACCAGAGCCCCTTAGTGTTGTAGCTTCACAGACTGTTACACTTTCTCAACCTCCCCTCTACTAGCACTTCTCCCCTTCCTCTGGCTGCTGTAATCTCAAACAGTGGGAGGGGGAAGAGCTTCTGCACAGTGTAACAGCTACAGAATGGGGGGCTCTGGTAAAGCCCCAGAGCCCTACTGCCTCATTAGCATAATGATAAAAGTTGATTTTAGAAGGAAGGAGCCCGTGGATGACAAATATAAAATTATCAGGATGGATTTTCATGGTGGATTTCCTCATCGCACTGTCCTCTTTTGTTCCTCCTGGAAATCTATCTGTACATCGCTTACCAATTCCTGTATCGCAGGGTTATGTATGACGGATCAGCGCTGTCTGGACCGGAACTGCAGGTCCTGGTTATCAGTAAACTCAAAGATTTCCAGGAGGAACAACAGAGAAACTGCACAATGTGGAAAGTGCTGCAGAATATGATGTTCTATAAATAAAGATTAATTGTGAGAATTAAAGGACCAGCAGGAATGGGGGGGGGTGGAAATGAAGGACCAGCAGGAATGGGGGGGGGGGGGGTGGAAATGAAGGACCAGCAGGAATGGGGAGGGGCTGGAAATGAAGGACCAGCAGGAATGGGGGGGGGGTGGAAATGAAGGACCAGCAGGAATGGGGGGGGGTGGAAATGAAGGACCAGCAGGAATGGGGGGGGGGGTGGAAATGAAGGACCAGCAGGAATGGGGAGGGGCTGGAAATGAAGGACCAGCAGGAATGGGGGGGGTGGAAATGAAGGACCAGCAGGAATGGGGGGGGGGGGGGTGGAAATGAAGGACCAGCAGGAATGGGGAGGGGCTGGAAATGAAGGACCAGCAGGAATGGGGGGGGGGTGGAAATGAAGGACCAGCAGGAATGGGGGGGGGTGGAAATGAAGGACCAGCAGGAATGGGGGGGGGTGGGAAATGAAGGACCAGCAGGAATGGGGAGGGGCTGGAAATGAAGGACCAGCAGGAATGGGGGGGGGTGGAAATGAAGGACCAGCAGGAATGGGGGGGGGTGGAAATGAAGGACCAGCAGGAATGGGGGGGGGTGGAAATGAAGGACCAGCAGGAATGGGGGGGGGTGGAAATGAAGGACCAGCAGGAATGGGGGGGGGGGTGGAAATGAAGGACCAGCAGGAATGGGGGGGGGCTGGAAATGAAGGACCAGCAGGAATGGGGGGGGGCTGGAAATGAAGGACCAGCAGGAATGGGGGGGGGGCTGGAAATGAAGGACCAGCAGGAATGGGGGGGGGCTGGAAATGAAGGACCAGCAGGAATGGGGGGGTGGAAATGAAGGACCAGCAGGAATGGGGGGGGGTGGAAATGAAGGACCAGCAGGAATGGGGGGGGCTGGAAATGAAGGACCAGCAGGAATGGGGGGGGGTGGTGGAAATGAAGGACCAGCAGGAATGGGGGGGGCTGGAAATGAAGGACCAGCAGGAATGGGGGGGGGTGGAAATGAAGGACCAGCAGGAATGGGGGGGGGGTGGAAATGAAGGACCAGCAGGAATGGGGGGGGGGCTGGAAATGAAGGACCAGCAGGAATGGGGGGGGGTGGAAATGAAGGACCAGCAGGAATGGGGGGGGGGTGGAAATGAAGGACCAGCCTCCCATTCCTAGGTCAGCGTGCTCTGGGTGCCCAGCCAATGTATCAGATAGCAGAGCACCAGGCGGAGCGGAGGTGGAGCGCTGGGTATTTCCAGGACTTGAGATTGATGATCTATCCACTGGATAAGTCATGAGAAGGAGATATTGGGGGGGGGTCTGTCATCTGGGACCCCCCCCCCAGCTATCAGCTGCTTTCAGATTAACTATACAATGTATGGAGCCACAGGGCAGCAATCAGATCCCACTGAGCCTAAGCCTCTCTATATAAACTCCACAGGTCGTGACCTTTTACACTTGATGGTTTGATAAAGCATTTTGCTTGGGTGAAACTATTAACCATTTCAACCATCAATTTTTATACACTTATAAAAAAAAATTCATTTATTGCAAAATTGCATGAGGGTTCATGTGTTTCTGAGCGGCTGCGTGGTATTTTGGTGGGTGCCAGGTTTCTACTTTCCCAAAAATTTCTGAATATGTTTCTTTTTTTTTTTTATCATTTGTAACCTAAATGCTAAAATCCTCCTCGTTACACAAAATATCCGAAACCCCGTGGCAGTGAAAGGGTCTATGTTATAACGCGTTACCACTAATGACATCCGTATCTGCGCCGCTCATTGCGTTTTTGGGAGGCGTTTGATGTAGAACTTTCATTGTATCCACTTTGTATCGGCTCCTATCTGTTCCATTGCCTTTACGTAATCACATGTCCATGGACGGCGTCTCCTTGCTCGGATATTTCTGACCTTTTTTTAGCTCTCGCCCATAAGAAGATTACACGAGGGCTCAGAGTTCACCCGCAGCAGCAGATTTAATCATGACGAGCTAAAGCCTCCGACACAACGTTCATACGACGGGAAATATCCCCCAGGGACAACACTGACCCAGAGGTTTCCTCAAACATCCCCAAAATACGGGACTGACCCGTGCAGATGCCTCCAGCACCCAAGAGACCGACCCCCCGCCCCCTTAAGTAGGCGCCCACTGGGCTTAATGCTGATGGAGTGTGTAATGCCAGCCGGATGGCGCCAGTCCGCAGCAGCACAAAGCAATCTGTTACCTGCGGTTATATAAAGGAGGATACACGGGAGTATATATATATACACATTCCATGCTTACCTTGTCCTAATGTTTCTATTTAGCCAATACTTAAAGGGATATTCCGAGGATCACAACTTATCACCTATCCGCAGTCTGATTGGCAGATTAATGCACATTTAGATTCACCATTCAGGACTCTAGGGAAGCTGGATGAAAGCACCTGTAATAGCTACACTGTGAGCCATAATAACTGTCACCCAGCTTTGCCAGAAAATGGTGAATCTTAAAGGGGTATTTCTAGTAAACCCACTTAACTATCCAGCTGCCATTCAACTCCATGAACACCGGGCATGACCCAGTTGTCTCATAGCCTTGTACAGAGCTGCAGACCCCTCTGCGTCCAAACAGGTGACCCCAATACTGAGATCAATGGGGGGTCTGGTGTAGATAAGGAATAACTTGTCATTTTAGTATTTCCTTTATTAGTTATATCTGTTTCCTGCACAGCTGGGGACTATGAGCATACCCAGCTTTTCTGAGGCTCTGACTGGCAAAATCAATTAGGCACTAAACACACTATTGTATTTTTGCTAACTAGATCAAATTGCCATTCAGGAGTGTAGGAAAGTTGAATGGTCACAGGTTCTTGTACTGTAACACGTAATAATATTTTAGGACACATTGAATATATTAATAACTGAGTATAAGGAAAGTATAAGGTGATCCCAATATGGTGCACTCCTATACAGAGCATGTGTGTGTATGATGTGTCTATATGATGTGTGGAAATACACAGATACTTTATATTCTGTATCGGTGAATAGTTTTGTATATTATTTATGTGATACATTTACTGCAGCAACAACTATATACATCCCATAAATGCATGAAATATTCACTACATCCAGATATTACACATGTGCACAGACTCATGGATGGTCTGGATATGGATATAATATCCATGTATCATAGAAGAACATTTACTGTATTCACCTACATAATAATATGTACATCTAGTGGATACATATATACTGGACTGTAGTCTATCAGTGTGCAGTACATGTATATATCATGTAACATGTGAATGTATACAATGTAATATCCAATACACAACATGTACACAAGGAGAACATAAATATATAGGTGTAATCCTCCATAGCACATTATATATATATATATATATAATCCAGGCAAAGCTTTATATAGAGAGTAGTGAATGTATGGAATGTGTCTCCTGGACAGTAAATGTATATATATAGTGTATCCTGTATGTACATGGATATTTTGTTTCATCTTCTACTGTAATAATATACTATATATTGTTATACTACCATATATTATATAGTGTAAAGTGCACAAGTAATTTATTCTTTTGCACCTGTATATAAGGTGTATCCCTGTATAACACAGGCTTCTATGGTATATCACTGTATACATGTGTGTGATGTGCACTTCTTCAGTAAATATAGTGTATTCCCCTATATAATGTGCACAGTACATGTGTATGTATAGAACAGATCATGTAGAATAGAATAAAATGTCTTGTTCCCAAGTTAACATATGAATAGATATTTACTCACAGAGCGTATGTCACGTGTATTTCTATATGTACATGTCCCTTAGCAGGACATGCATGTATAAGGTCTCCCTTTATATAAGGTGTATCTCTGTACAACACATGGGAATATACAGTGTGCGGCTTTATCATACCTGCATATCTAATGCGTCCTTATAATGCGTATATAGCAGATATATTATATACATCACAGGTATATAATGTTCTTATATGTATAATTCATGTATTATATATATACACTGTATAATAAATGTCTAAAATATAAATGTATTTACAATGCATCTAATATAGGGCTGTATGTATAGCTTGTGTATATATATTTGTACATATATAGCTCATCCAAGTTCAGTATATGTATATACTGTATCCCTGTTTAGTACATGTATACATTCTGAATCTCTTTACATTACATCTAAATATAGTACTGTATGTATAGTTTGTGTGTGTATACAGCGTATCCCAGTGCAGTATGTACAGTGTATATAAATATTTTTTTTACAGTGCAGTACATGTATGTATAGTCTATGAATATAATGTATATATAGTGCATGTATAGTCTGTATACTATGTATACAGTGTATATAATGGTGTGTATATAGTGTAGGTAAACTCTGTGTCTGTATATATAATGTATATAGTGTATGTATAGTCTGTGTATATCATGTATATATAGTGCAGTATATGTAAGTCTGTGTATACAGTGTATATAATAGTGTGTATATAGTCTGTGTCTGTGTATATATAGTGTATGTGTAGTTGGGGATATAATGTATATATAGTGCATGTGTAGTTGGGTATATCGTCTGTGTCTGCATATAGTGTATATAATAGTGTGTATATAGTGTATGTATAGTCTATGTATAGAATGTATATATAGTGCAGTATATGTATAGTCTGAGTATATAGTGTAGGTATACTCTGCATCTGTATATATAATGTATAAATAGTGTATGTGTAGTTGGGTATATAATGTATATAGTGTAGGTATACTCTGTACATGTATATAGTCTGTATCTGCATACAGTGTATATAATAGTGTATATAGTGTAGGTATACTCTGTATATGTATATACTCTGTGTCTGTATACAGTGTCTGTGAAGCGTGTGTCGGGTCGGTACCTGTGCACAGGCTGGTGGCCCCCAGCAGCAGGAGCAGGAGCCGGGCAGTGGCCCGGGGGGAGAGCCCGGAGCTCCGCATTCTGCACGCTCATCTGCAGGCGGCTGCCTCCCGGCCCGGGGCGGATGCGGTGTCCGAGCAGAGGGACAGGACACGGGGGAAGCGGCTCTGCAGCTCCCGGCAACTCTCCGACAGGAGAACCTCAGCCAGCAGCTCCGCCTCCTCCCGGGGCTGTCACCTGCACCCCCGGCTGTCACCCAGAGAGAGAGAGAGAGAGAGGAGCAGAGAGAGAGAGACAGAGAGAGAGGGAGAGGGAGAGAGAGAGGGAGAGAGAGAGAGAGAGAGAGAGGGAAAGACAGGGAGAGAGAGACGGAGAGACAGAGAGGGAGAGAGAGAGGGAGAGAGCAAGAAAGAGAGAGAGAGAGACAGAGAGAGGGAAAGACAGGGAGAGAGAGAGAGGGAGAGAGCAAGAAAGAGAGAGGGAAAGACAGGGAGAGACAGAGAGAGACAGAGAGAGAGGGAAAGACAGGGAGAGAGAGACGGAGAGACAGAAAGAGAGACTGCTCCTACTACAGAGAGAGAGAGGGGGAAAGACAGAGAGAGAGGGAGAGAGAGAGAGGGAGAGACAGAGAGAGCAAGAAAGAGAGAGGGAGAGAGACAGAGAGGGAGAGAGGGAAAGACAGAGAGAGGGAGAGAGACAGAGAGAGAGGGAGAGAGAGACAGAGAGAGAGAGAGGGAGAGAGCAAGAAAGAGAGAGGGAGAGAGAGAGAGACAGAGAGAGAGGGAAAGACAGAGAGAGAGAGGGAAAGACAGAGAGAGAGAGGGAGAGATAGAGAGAGCAAGAAAGAGAGAGAGAGAGACAGATAGAGAGGGAAAGACAGAGAGAGGGAGAGAGCAAGAAAGAGAGAGAGAGACAGAGAGAGAGGGAAAGACAGAGAGAGAGAGGGAGAGAGAGACAGAGAGAGAGACTGCTCCTACTACAGAGGGAGAGAGAGAGGGAGAGAGAGAGAGCAAGAAAGAGAGAGGGAGAGAGAGAGAGAGAGACAGAGAGAGAGGGAAAGACAGAGAGAGAGAGGGAGAGACAGAGAGAGCAAGAAAGAGAGAGAGACAGAGAGAGAGAGAGACGGAGAGACAGAGAGGGAGAGACAGAGAGAGAGACTGCTCCTACTACAGAGAGAGGGAGAGGAAGACACAGAGAGAGAGAGAGAGAGAGAGGGAGAGAGAGGAACAGAGAGAGGGAGACAGAAAGAGAGAGGGAGAGACAGAGGAAGACAGAAAGAGAGAGAGAGACGGAGAGAGAGAGATAGACAGAGAGGGAGAGACAGAGAGAGAGGGAGAGAGACTGCTCCTAACTCAGAGAGAGAGGGAGAGAGACTGCTCCTAACTCAGAGGGAGAGAGAGAGGGAGAGAGAGAGAGGGAGAGAGACTGCTCCTAACTCAGAGAGAGAGGGAGAGACAGAGAGAGAGGGAGAGAGAGGAGGAGGAGAGAGAGAGGGAGATAAAGAGAGAGAGACTGCTCCTACTACAGAGAGAGAGGGAGAGAGAGAGATAGACAGAGAGGGAGTGAAACTGCTTCTACTACACAGAGAGAGAGGGGGATAGAGAGAGACAGAGAGAGAGGGAGAGAGAGAGACTGCTCCTAACTCAGAGAGAGAGATGGAGAGACTGCTCCTACTACAGAAAGAGAGAGAGAGAGAGACTGCTCCTAACTCAGAGAGAGAGAGGGAGAGACTGCTCCTACTACAGAGAGAGAGAGGGGGAGATAGACAGAGAGACTGCTCCTACTACAGAGAGGGAGAGAGACTGCTCCTATTACAGAGAGAGAGACTGCTCCTACTACAGAGAGAGAGGGAGAGAGACTGCTCCTACTACAGAGAGAGAGACTGCTCCTACTACACAGAGAGAGAGAGGGAGACTGCTTCTACTACAGAGAGAGAGACTGCTCCTACTACAGAGAGAGATAGAGACTGCTCCTACTACACAGAGAGAGAGGGGGAGAGACTGCTCCTACTACAGAGAGAGAGAGACTGCTCCTACTACACAGAGAGAGAGAGGGAGACTGCTCCTACTACACAGAGAGAGAGAGGGAGAGAGACTGCTCCTACTACAGAGAGAGAGGGAGAGACTGCTCCTACTACAGAGAGAGAGACTGCTCCTACTACAGAGAGGGAGACTGCTCCTACTACAGAGAGAGAGACTGCTCCTACTACAGAGAGAGAGATAGAGAGACTGCTCCTAACTATATACACCACAGACCATATACATTATCGTTTCCATTCTGATAAAATAGAGCAGATACAGTCTGACCCCGGGTAGTTATGGGCATGAGATTTGGCATCTCGGGGGCCTGCCCCATGTCTGCCTGGTACCGCTAATACACAGCCCGGACCCTGTGCACAGTGGGTGAATCGCTCACATTTGGTGGGAGCCCCTTTTAGGGCAAAGTGGTGGGGGCCCTGTGGCGTGCGCCCCGGGCACCCCCCTATAATTCGTCCCTGTTTCAGGGGGCAAATGGCTTCTCTACTGGATAGAAGTAAATAACAGGTTAAACTGCCTAAGCAAATACAAGGTTCTCCCACATCACAATGTCCCAAATCTGATACGGGCATCAGCAACAGGTAATTGGTGTTTTCAAAGGGTTAAATACAAAGCGTATCCAAAGGGATTATGAGCATGAAAACCGGCACCACAATGGACAGATATAAACTTTTTATTGATTGTAACATGAGGTTTCAAAGGGTTAAATGAACTCTGAGCAACAAAGATGGAGCCGTCTCACATTAACTGGTGTGGACCGGTGCTGTCCAGATTGGTTCTGGTTATAAAAACTGGCATCATGAAGGGCACTTTTATTATTGTGTAACTGAACCATCTAAAGGGTTAAATGGCTTTGGCTGCTGATCTAATACGAAGCTCTGCAGAAAATTCAGTCAAGTCCGAGCTGGTCCAAAGTGGTTCTGTGCAAAAGGCGTCATAAAAGGCGTCTGATTTTTTTTTATAAATGTCATCCATAATTGTTATTTTTACAGCGTTACATTACTTTGGGACAATTATCTCTATTAGACAACGCAAAAATAGGGGCGTCCCACTCCAAAATTAGAAGGTCCATTAGGGTCCAACGTTATAAAAGGGATAAAAGAATCAAAAAATATTTCAGACAGAAATATAAATAATATAAACCATTTTGAACAAGGAATTTTAAAATAGTTGAATTATTATGATCCTCTTGATCCTCTTCCATTCTGCCGATTCACAGATTGGAGCCACACAACTCCCCCCCCCCCCCCCCCCCTACACCCTCTCTTGGCACCCACATAATTGTACATTCCCATGATGCCTCAAGCCAACATCACACGAGCATAAAGTGAGTAAACATATCTCATAGCTGGGGGTGCCCTGAGATGATCTACATAATCCATACCATAAGTATACAGTCAGGAAGGCTGAGCTATAGCTCACAACTCAGCCTCCCTGACTGTATACTTATGGTCTGGATTATGTCCCTGTTTGACAGGAACCTGTCTGATTATTCATAGTGATAGTAGTATATACTTCCCTGTGGAGAGTCTGTGTAGTAGAGTCTATCACACAGCAAGACCTGATGTCTGTGGAGTCTATCATACAGCAAGACCTGATGCCTGTGGAGTCTATCACTCAGCAAGACCTGAGGTCTGTGGAGTCTATCATACAGCAAGACCTGAGGTCTGTGGAGTCTATCATACAGCAAGACTTGATGTCTGTAGAGTCTATCACACAGCAAGACCTGAGGTCTGTGGAGTCCATCACACAGCAAGACCTGAGGTCTGTGGAGTCTATCACACAGCAAGACCTGAGGACTGTGGAGTCTATCACACAGCAAGACCTGAGGTCTGTGGAGTCTATCACACAGCAAGACCTGAGGTCTGTGGAGTCTATCACACAGCAAGACCTGAGGTCTGTGGAGTCTATCACACAGCAAGACCTGAGGTCTGTGGAGTCTATCACTCAGCAAGACTTGATGCCTGTAGAGTCTATCGCACAGCAAGACCTGAGGTCTATGGAGTCTATCACACAGCAAGACCTGATGTCTGTGGAGTCTTTCACACAGCAAGACCTGATGTCTGTGGAGTCTATCACACAGCAAGACCTGAGGTCTATGGAGTCTATCGCACAGCAAGACCTGAGGTCTGTGGAGTCTATCACACAGCAAGACCTGATGTCTGTGGAGTCTTCCATTCTGCCGATTCACAGATTGGAGCCACACAACTCCCCCCCCCCCCTACACCCTCTCTTGGCACCCACATAATTGTACATTCCCATGATGCCTCAAGCCAACATCACAAGAGCATAAAGTGAGTAAACATATCTCATAGCTGGGGGTGCCCTGAGATGATCTACATAATCCATACCATAAGTATACAGTCAGGAAGGCTGAGCTATAGCTCACAACTCAGCCTCCCTGACTGTATACTTATGGTCTGGATTATGTCCCTGTTTGACAGGAACCTGTCTGATTATTCATAGTGATAGTAGTATATACTTCCCTGTGGAGAGTCTGTGTAGTAGAGTCTATCACACAGCAAGACCTGATGTCTGTGGAGTCTATCATACAGCAAGACCTGATGCCTGTGGAGTCTATCACTCAGCAAGACCTGAGGTCTGTGGAGTCTATCATACAGCAAGACCTGAGGTCTGTGGAGTCTATCATACAGCAAGACTTGATGTCTGTAGAGTCTATCACACAGCAAGACCTGAGGTCTGTGGAGTCCATCACACAGCAAGACCTGAGGTCTGTGGAGTCTATCACACAGCAAGACCTGAGGACTGTGGAGTCTATCACACAGCAAGACCTGAGGTCTGTGGAGTCTATCACACAGCAAGACCTGAGGTCTGTGGAGTCTATCACACAGCAAGACCTGAGGTCTGTGGAGTCTATCACACAGCAAGACCTGAGGTCTGTGGAGTCTATCACACAGCAAGACCTGAGGTCTGTGGAGTCTATCACACAGCAAGACCTGAGGTCTGTGGAGTCTATCACACAGCAAGACCTGAGGTCTGTGGAGTCTATCACTCAGCAAGACCTGAGGTCTGTGGAGTCCATCACACAGCAAGACCTGAGGTCTGTGGAGTCTATCACACAGCAAGACCTGAGGACTGTGGAGTCTATCACACAGCAAGACCTGAGGTCTGTGGAGTCTATCACACAGCAAGACCTGAGGTCTGTGGAGTCTATCACACAGCAAGACCTGAGGTCTGTGGAGTCTATCACACAGCAAGACCTGAGGTCTGTGGAGTCTATCACTCAGCAAGACTTGAGGTCTGTAGAGTCTATCACACAGCAAGACCTGATGTCTGTGGAGTCTATCACACAGCAAGACCTGAGGTCTGTAGAGTCTATCACACAGCAAGACCTGAGGTCTATGGAGTCTATCACACAGCAAGACCTGAGGTCTGTGGAGTCTATCACACAGCAAGACCTGAGGTCTGTGGAGTCTATCACACAGCAAGACCTGAGGTCTATGGAGTCTATCGCACAGCAAGACCTGAGGTCTATGGAGTCTATCACACAGCAAGACCTGATGTCTGTGGAGTCTTTCACACAGCAAGACCTGATGTCTGTGGAGTCTATCACACAGCAAGACCTGAGGTCTATGGAGTCTATCGCACAGCAAGACCTGAGGTCTGTGGAGTCTATCACACAGCAAGACCTGATGTCTGTGGAGTCTATCACACAGCAAGACCTGATGTCTGTGGAGTCTATCACACAGCAAGACCTGAGGTCTATGGAGTCTATCGCACAGCAAGACCTGATGTCTGTGGAGTCTTTCACACAGCAAGACCTGATGTCTGTGGAGTCTACCACACAGCAAGACCTGATGTCTGTGGAGTCTATCACACAGCAAGACCTGAGGTCTGTAGAGTCTATCACACAGCAAGACCTGAGGTCTGTAGAGTCTATCACACAGCAAGACCTGAGGTCTACGGAGTCTATCGCACAGCAAGACCTGATGTCTGTGGAGTCTTTCACACAGCAAGACCTGATGTCTGTGGAGTCTATCACTCAGCAAGACCTGAGGTCTATGGAGTCTATCACACAGCAAGACCTGATGTCTGTGGAGTCTATCATACAGCAAGACCTGAGGTCTGTGGAGTCTATCACACAGCAAGACCTGAGGTCTGTGGAGTCTATCACACAGCAAGACCTGAGGTCTATGGAGTCTATCGCACAGCAAGACCTGATGTCTGTGGAGTCTATCATACAGCAAGACCTGAGGTCTGTGGAGTCTATCACACAGCAAGACTTGATGTCTGTAGACTCTATCACACAGCAAGACCTGAGGTCTGTGGAGTCTATCATACAGCAAGAACTGAGGTCTGTAGAGTCTATCACACAGCAAGACCTGAGGTCTATGGAGTCTATCACACAGCAAGACCTGAGGTCTGTGGAGTCTATCACACAGCAAGACCTGAGGTCTGTGGAGTCTATCACACAGCAAGACCTGAGGTCTATGGAGTCTATCGCACAGCAAGACCTGATGTCTGTGGAGTCTTTCACACAGCAAGACCTGATGTCTGTGGAGTCTATCACACAGCAAGACCTGATGTCTGTGGAGTCTATCACACAGCAAGACCTGATGTCTATGCAGTCTATCACTCAGCAAGACCTGATGTCTGTGGAGTCTTTCACACAGCAAGACCTGATGTCTGTGGAGTCTATCACTCAGCAAGACCTGAGGTCTGTAGAGTCTATCACACAGCAAGACCTGAGGTCTACGGAGTCTATCGCACAGCAAGACCTGAGGTCTGTGGAGTCTTTCACACAGCAAGACCTGATGTCTGTGGAGTCTATCACTCAGCAAGACCTGAGGTCTATGGAGTCTATCACACAGCAAGACCTGATGTCTGTGGAGTCTATCATACAGCAAGACCTGATGCCTGTGGAGTCTATCACACAGCAAGACCTGATGTCTGTGGAGTCTATCATACAGCAAGACCTGATGCCTGTGGAGTCTATCACACAGCAAGACCTGATGTCTGTGAAGTCTATCATACAGCAAGACTTGATGTCTGTAGAGTCTATCACACAGCAAGACCTGAGGTCTGTGGAGTCCAACACACAGCAAGACCTGAGGTCTGTGGAGTCTATCACACAGCAAGACCTGAGGTCTGTGGAGTCTATCACACAGCAAGACCTGAGGTCTGTGGAGTCTATCACACAGCAAGACCTGAGGTCTGTGGAGTCTATCACACAGCAAGACCTGAGGTCTGTGGAGTCTATCACACAGCAAGACCTGAGGTCTGTGGAGTCTATCACACAGCAAGACCTGAGGTCTGTGGAGTCTATCACTCAGCAAGACTTGATGCCTGTAGAGTCTATCACACAGCAAGACCTGATGTCTGTGGAGTCTATCACACAGCAAGACCTGAGGTCTGTAGAGTCTATCACACAGCAAGACCTGAGGTCTGTAGAGTCTATCACACAGCAAGACCTGAGGTCTGTGGAGTCTATCACACAGCAAGACCTGATGCCTGAGGAGTCTATCACACAGCAAGACCTGATGTCTGTGGAGTCTATCATACAGCAAGACCTGAGGTCTGTGGAGTCTATCACACAGCAAGACTTGATGTCTGTAGAGTCTATCACACAGCAAGACCTGAGGTCTGTGGAGTCTATCATACAGCAAGACCTGAGGTCTGTAGAGTCTATCACACAGCAAGACCTGAGGTCTATGGAGTCTATCACACAGCAAGACCTGAGGTCTGTGGAGTCTATCACACAGCAAGACCTGAGGTCTGTGGAGTCTATCACACAGCAAGACCTGAGGTCTATGGAGTCTATCGCACAGCAAGACCTGAGGTCTATGGAGTCTATCACACAGCAAGACCTGATGTCTGTGGAGTCTTTCACACAGCAAGACCTGATGTCTGTGGAGTCTATCACACAACAAGACCTGAGGTCTATGGAGTCTATCGCACAGCAAGACCTGAGGTCTGTGGAGTCTATCACACAGCAAGACCTGATGTCTGTGGAGTCTTTCACACAGCAAGACCTGATGTCTGTGGAGTCTATCACACAGCAAGACCTGATGTCTGTGGAGTCTATCACACAGCAAGACCTGAGGTCTATGGAGTCTATCGCACAGCAAGACCTGATGTCTGTGGAGTCTTTCACACAGCAAGACCTGATGTCTGTGGAGTCTATCACACAGCAAGACCTGAGGTCTATGGAGTCTATCGCACAGCAAGACCTGATGTCTGTGGAGTCTATCACACAGCAAGACCTGATGTCTGTGGAGTCTATCACACAGCAAGACCTGATGTCTGTGGAGTCTACCACACAGCAAGACCTGATGTCTGTGGAGTCTATCACAAAGCAAGAC
Source organism: Engystomops pustulosus (assembly GCF_040894005.1). NCBI lineage: Eukaryota > Metazoa > Chordata > Amphibia > Anura > Leptodactylidae > Engystomops > Engystomops pustulosus. Next base: position 123,049,581 of record NC_092418.1, on the reverse strand, counting down.
CTGAGGTCTGTAGAGTCTATCACACAGCAAGACCTGAGGTCTGTAGAGTCTATCACACAGCAAGACCTGAGGTCTACGGAGTCTATCGCACAGCAAGACCTGATGTCTGTGGAGTCTTTCACACAGCAAGACCTGATGTCTGTGGAGTCTATCACTCAGCAAGACCTGAGGTCTATGGAGTCTATCACACAGCAAGACCTGATGTCTGTGGAGTCTATCATACAGCAAGACCTGATGCCTGTGGAGTCTATCACACAGCAAGACCTGATGTCTGTGGAGTCTATCATACAGCAAGACCTGAGGTCTGTGGAGTCTATCACACAGCAAGACTTGATGTCTGTAGAGTCTATCACACAGCAAGACCTGAGGTCTGTGGAGTCTATCATACAGCAAGACCTGAGGTCTGTAGAGTCTATCACACAGCAAGACCTGAGGTCTGTGGAGTCTATCACACAGCAAGACCTGAGGTCTGTGGAGTCTACCACACAGCAAGACCTGATGTCTGTGGAGTCTATCACTCAGCAAGACTTGATGCCTGTAGAGTCTATCACACAGCAAGACCTGAGGTCTATGGAGTCTATCACACAGAAAGACCTGATGTCTGTGGAGTCTATCACACAGCAAGACCTGATGCCTGTGGAGTCTATCACACAGCAAGACCTGATGTCTGTGGAGTCTATCATACAGCAAGACCTGAGGTCTGTGGAGTCTATCACACAGCAAGACCTGATGTCTGTGGAGTCTATCACACAGCAAGACCTGATGTCTGTGGAGTCTATCACACAGCAAGACCTGATCATACAGACCTCTATCATACAGCAAGACCTGAGGTCTGTGGAGTCTATCACACAGCAAGACCTGATGTCTGTGGAGTCTATCACACAGCAAGACCTGATGTCTGTGGAGTCTATCACACAGCAAGACCTGATGCCTGTGGAGTCTATCACACAGCAAGACCTGATGTCTGTGGAGTCTATCACACAGCAAGACCTGAGGTCTATGGAGTCTATCACACAGAAAGACCTGATGTCTGTGGAGTCTATCACACAGCAAGACCTGATGCCTGTGGAGTCTATCACACAGCAAGACCTGATGTCTGTGGAGTCTATCATACAGCAAGACCTGAGGTCTGTGGAGTCTATCACACAGCAAGACCTGATGTCTGTGGAGTCTATCACACAGCAAGACCTGATGTCTGTGGAGTCTATCACACAGCAAGACCTGATGCCTGTGGAGTCTATCACACAGCAAGACCTGATGTCTGTGGAGTCTATCACACAGCAAGACCTGATGTCTGTGGAGTCTATCACACAGCAAGAACTGATGCCTGTGGAGTCTATCACACAGCAAGACCTGATGTCTGTGGAGTCTATCATACAGCAAGACCTGAGGTCTGTGGAGTCTATCACACAGCAAGACCTGATGTCTGTGGAGTCTATCACACAGCAAGACCTGATGTCTGTGGAGTCTATCACACAGCAAGACCTGATGCCTGTGGAGTCTATCACACAGCAAGACCTGATGTCTGTGGAGTCTATCATACAGCAAGACCTGAGGTCTGTGGAGTCTATCACACAGCAAGACCTGAGGTCTGTGGAGTCTATCACACAGCAAGACCTGATGTCTGTGGAGTCTATCACACAGCAAGACCTGAGGTCTGTGGAGTCTATCACACAGCAAGACCTGATGTCTGTGGAGTCTATCACACAGCAAGACCTGAGGTCTGTGGAGTCTATCACACAGCAAGACCTGATGTCTGTGGAGTCTATCACACAGCAAGACCTGAGGTCTGTGGAGTCTATCACACAGCAAGACCTGATGCCTGTGGAGTCTATCACACAGCAAGACCTGATGTCTGTGGAGTCTATCATACAGCAAGACCTGAGGTCTGTGGAGTCTATCACACAGCAAGACCTGAGGTCTGTGGAGTCTATCACACAGCAAGACCTGATGTCTGTGGAGTCTATCACACAGCAAGACCTGAGGTCTGTGGAGTCTATCACACAGCAAGACCTGATGTCTGTGGAGTCTATCACACAGCAAGACCTGAGGTCTGTGGAGTCTATCACACAGCAAGACCTGATGCCTGTGGAGTCTATCACACAGCAAGACCTGATGTCTGTGGAGTCTATCATACAGCAAGACCTGAGGTCTGTGGAGTCTATCACACAGCAAGACCTGATGTCTGTGGAGTCTATCACACAGCAAGACCTGAGGTCTGTGGAGTCTATCACACAGCAAGACCTGATGTCTGTGGAGTCTATCACTCAGCAAGACTTGATGCCTGTAGAGTCTATCACACAGCAAGACCTGAGGTCTATGGAGTCTATCACACAGAAAGACCTGATGTCTGTGGAGTCTATCACACAGCAAGACCTGATGCCTGTGGAGTCTATCACACAGCAAGACCTGATGTCTGTGGAGTCTATCATACAGCAAGACCTGAGGTCTGTGGAGTCTATCACACAGCAAGACCTGATGTCTGTGGAGTCTATCACACAGCAAGACCTGATGTCTGTGGAGTCTATCACACAGCAAGACCTGATGCCTGTGGAGTCTTATCACACAGCAAGACCTGATGTCTGTGGAGTCTATCATACAGCAAGACCTGAGGTCTGTGGAGTCTATCACACAGCAAGACCTGATGTCTGTGGAGTCTATCACACAGCAAGACCTGATGTCTGTGGAGTCTATCACACAGCAAGACCTGATGCCTGTGGAGTCTATCACACAGCAAGACCTGATGTCTGTGGAGTCTATCATACAGCAAGATCTGAGGTCTGTGGAGTCTATCACACAGCAAGACCTGATGTCTGTGGAGTCTATCACACAGCAAGACCTGATGTCTGTGGAGTCTATCACACAGCAAGACCTGATGCCTGTGGAGTCTATCACACAGCAAGACCTGATGTCTGTGGAGTCTATCATACAGCAAGACCTGAGGTCTGTGGAGTCTATCACACAGCAAGACCTGAGGTCTGTGGAGTCTATCACACAGCAAGACCTGATGTCTGTGGAGTCTATCACACAGCAAGACCTGAGGTCTGTGGAATCTATCACACAGCAAGACCTGATGTCTGTGGAGTCTATCACACAGCAAGACCTGATGCCTGTGGAGTCTATCACACAGCAAGACCTGAGGTCTGTGGAGTCTATCACACAGCAAGACCTGATGTCTGTGGAGTCTATCACACAGCAAGACCTGATGTCTGTGGAGTCTATCACACAGCAAGACCTGAGGTCTGTGGAGTCTATCACACAGCAAGACCTGATGCCTGTGGAGTCTCTAGATCTTCCTAGAACCTGTCACAGACAGCGTGGTGTCACCAGAGGCAGATACTTGGATGAAATGTGTCGGTCTAATGCTGGATGAGATGGATAGATGAAGGAGCTGGAGGAATGCAGGTTCTGTTTCCCTCAGTCCATCTCATAATCACAAGACGGATTTATAACTGACACTTGTGCTGCTCATATGCTTCAGCTTTTACCACCATCCAGGCTGACACCTTGTCCTCGTTACTGTGGAAGCTTCTTCCATGGACATCATTCATTTATCTTAAGGTCCCACATAACATAAAAATCGGTGAATCGGCGTGTTGGCCGTCCGTGCCGTCTCCCAACCTCAATAATGGACATTCAGCTTATGTGGTTGTGCACAATGGGGTCAGGAAAGATATTTGTCGGCCAATGTATAAGGAGCTCCAGGGCTCAGGCCAACATCCATAATATGGCTCCGTACAACCCCAGAGCCTTACAGAACCAAAACCTAGAAGCTATATATATATATATATACCCCGGTCCGGCCTCCGGTGGATCCATTACATTGCCGGACTCTGCCTTGGCCTCTTGGGTCTTCTGCCCCGATCCTGTATGACCAATGCTAACCCCAAACCTCGGAGCGCAGGACCTCCTGGGGTCTTCATGTTATGCCACATCTCGTGTTGTTGCTGATGTCCGGGTCATCGCGAGACTTTCCTGCTGTGAAGTTACACAAAGTAAATCAATTCCCTAATTAAATGGGATGAAGGGACATGGAGAAAGGTCGGAGTCCGGATCAAAGCTGAGATCAATTCCATGTAATTGCCTTCCATATGTTTCATTTTGTGAAGACTATGAAGCGCTGAAGAACTCTTCTGGATACTTGGACCTTTGGCGTCTTCCCAGAACATTCGAGGAAATCCACCATCAAAATCCAAACTTTAAATTAAAACCAAAAAATCTTGCACCAGGATTTATTCTTCTTAGAATCACTCGGCCCTTGTCTGTCTACGCTGGACCTTAGCAGATTCTTCTACTTTGGGGCTTTTGTTTACTCAAACAATCTCAAGAACAGGAACTGGAAATTGAGATAATCTGAGGGATTTTCAGGCCACAGACAAGGGCACCCTCCCCCCTTCCCACCTTCCCCCCTGCCAAGGCCATTTGGGACACATAACCACAAGTTCACAAGGACCTCTGGGCTGAGGTGTAGCTACCTTGGGGGTGGGCAGGGGGTGCAGTGGCTCTGGGGCCCCTGGACGTTGAGGGGCCCACTGAGGAGCTTTCAGCTCTATCTATCCCTAGGAGGAACACCTATAGACTTGTCTCCAGGGAGCAGCACAGCCCTAGTCTCCCCTCTGTAGTAATGCATGCGCCATCTTCTGACACGGATGTAACACTACTGACCTTTTAGGACCTGTGATATGACTTCATCCATGGGTCCTCATTGTAGGGGAGACCAAGCACATGCGTGAGGTAAGTAGTATGTGTTTTCTGTGCATCTGTGTGTTTGTTGTTTCTAGTTGTCTACACTACTACTACACCCATCATTCACTATAATAAAGTACAGAACTATAACACAGCACTCCGATCCTGTATATATGGGCACAGCACAGTACTACTACTCCTATCCTGTATATATGGGCACAGCACAGTACTACTACTCCTATCCTGTATATATGGGCACAGCACAGTACTACTACTCCTATCCTGTATATATGAATACAGCACAGTACTACTACTCCTATCCTGTATATATGGGCACAGCACAGTACTACTACTCCTATCCTGTATATATGGGTACAGCACAGTACTACTACTCCTATCCTGTATATATGGGTACAGCACAGTACTACTACTCCTATCCTGTATATATGGGCACAGCACAGTACTACTACTCCTATCCTGTATATATGGGCACAGCACAGTACTACTACTCCTATCCTGTATATATGGACACAGCACAGTACTACTACTCCTATCCTGTATATATGGGCAGAGCACAGTACTACTACTCCTATCCTGTATATATGGGCACAGCACAGTACTACTACTCCTATCCTGTATATATGGGCACAGTATAGTACTACTACTCCGATCCTGTATATATGGGCACAGCACAGTACTACTACTCCTATCCTGTATATATGGACACAGCACAGTACTACTACTCCTATCCTGTATATATGGACACAGCACAGTACTACTACTCCTATCCTGTATATGTGGACACAGCACAGTACTACTACTCCATCCTGTATATATGGGCACAGCACAGTACTACTACTCCATCCTGTATATATGGGCACAGCACAGTACTACTACTCCTATCCTGTATATACAGCACAGTACTACTACTCCTATCCTGTATATATGGACACAGCACAGTACTACTACTCCTATCCTGTATATATGGACACAGCACAGTACTACTACTCCTATCGTGTATATATGGGCACAGCACAGTGCTACTACTCCTATCCTGTATATATGGGCACAGCACAGTACTACTACTCCTATCCTGTATATATGGGCACAGCACAGTACTACTACTCCTATCCTGTATATATGGACACAGCACAGTACTACTACTCCTATCCTGTATATATGGGCACAGCACAGTACTACTACTCCTATCCTGTATATATGGGCACAGTACTACTACTCCTATCCTGTATATATGGACACAGCACAGTACTACTATGCCTATCCTGTATATATGGGCACAGCACAGTACTACTACTCCTATCCTGTATATATGGGCACAGTATAGTACTACTACTCCGATCCTGTATATATGGGCACAGCACAGTACTACTACTCCTATCCTGTATATATGGACACAGCACAGTACTACTACTCCTATCCTGTATATATGGACACAGCACAGTACTACTACTCCTATCCTGTATATGTGGACACAGCACAGTACTACTACTCCATCCTGTATATATGGGCACAGCACAGTACTACTACTCCATCCTGTATATATGGGCACAGCACAGTACTACTACTCCTATCCTGTATATACAGCACAGTACTACTACTCCTATCCTGTATATATGGACACAGCACAGTACTACTACTCCTATCCTGTATATATGGACACAGCACAGTACTACTACTCCTATCGTGTATATATGGGCACAGCACAGTACTACTACTCCTATCCTGTATATATGGGCACAGCACAGTACTACTACTCCTATCCTGTATATATGGGCACAGCACAGTACTACTACTCCTATCCTGTATATATGGACACAGCACAGTACTACTGCTCCTATCCTGTATATATGGGCACAGCACAGTACTACTACTCCTATCCTGTATATATGGGCACAGTACTACTACTCCTATCCTGTATATATGGACACAGCACAGTACTACTATGCCTATCCTGTATATATGGGCACAGCACAGTACTACTACTCCTATCCTGTATATATGGACACAGCACATTACTACTACTCCTATCCTGTATATATGGGCACAGTACTACTACTCCTATCCTGTATATATGGGCACAGCACAGTACTACTACTCCTATCCTGTATATATGGGCACAGCACAGTACTACTACTCCTATCCTGTATATATGGGCACAGCACAGTACTACTACTCCTATCCTGTATATATAGGCACAGCACAGTACTACTACTCCTATCCTGTATATATGGGCACAGCACAGTACTACTACTCCTATCCTGTATATATGGGCACAGTACTACTACTCCTATCCTGTATATATGGGCACAGCACAGTACTACTACTCCTATCCTGTATATATGGGCACAGCACAGTACTACTACTCCTATCCTGTATATATGAGCACAGCACAGTACTACTACTCCTATACTGTATATATGGGCACAGCACAGTACTACTACTCCTATCCTGTATATATGGGCACAGTACTACTACTCCTATCCTGTATATATGGGCACAGTACTACTACTCCTATCCTGTATATATGGGCACAGCACAGTACTACTACTCCTATCCTGTATATATGGGCACAGCACAGTACTACTACTCCTATCCTGTATATATGGGCACAGTACTACTACTCCTATCCTGTATATATGGGCACAGTACTACTACTCCTATCCTGTATATATGGGCACATCTCCCGCACTCCGATTCAGATTTCAGCTTTCTTGGACTCTGCAGGGCACGTTGTGGATGCCGCTCTGATCTCCCGGCATCACATTCCGGTGGATCTCTCATCTCCTCAGTTAGCGGATAAATCTTATCCTCACTTTGCGGGTCGGAGCCCTTCATAAGGAAAGACTGTCCGTTTATGTGCTGCCACGCTCCACTCTCCTGCTGGGTCTCCTGTGGCTGCAACTCCACGCACCGGTCCTTCACTAGATGGCGGGGGAGGTCCTTCGTTGGGGACCAGAATGTCAGTCCCGCTGCGTGGTGGTGTCTCTACCTGTCCTGGCTTCCTCAGTGACCCCCAAGCCCTTGGAGGGTCTACCTAGTGTTACCAGGACTTTGCCATCGCACCCCCCCTATGATTGTCCTGCGGATCTCCTGCCGGGTGCCTCTCCTCCCCGAGGTCGTGTGTATCCTCTCTCCATTTCAGTGATTGCTGCTATGTCTGAGTTTATTAAAGAGAACCTGCAGAGAGGCTTCAGACGCAAATCCTCCTCTCTGGCTGGCGCAGGCTTCTTTTTTATGACCAAGAAGGATGGTAGCCTGCGTCCCTGCATAGACTATCGCGGGCTTAACATGGTCACTGTTAAGAATCGCTACCCCCTGCCGTGGATCACAGAGCTTTTTGACCGCCTGTGCGCTTCCAAGGTCTTCTCCAAGCTGGATCTTCGTACGGCCTACAGTCTCATCCGGATCCGCAAGGGTGGGAGACGGCGTTTAACACTTGTGATGGACATTTCGAGTACCTTGTGATGCCATTTGGACTGTGTAATGCTCCAGCTGTCTTCCAGGAATTTGTTAATGACATCTTCTGGGATCTGCGGTATACGTGTTGTGGTCTACCTAGACGACATCTTGGTGTTCTCCCCAGACCTCGAGACCCACATTCGGTAAGTTCTTGGCCACCTTTGGGCTAATCGTCTCTACGCCAAGCTCGAGAAATGTCAGTTTCTCCAACGGAGCCTCCCATTCCTCGGCTATATAATCTCCGACAGATGTCCCCAGATGGATCCTGCTAAACTGTCTGCAGGTCTACAGTGGCCGCGCCCAGAAGGTCTACGAGCCATTCAGAGGTTCTTGGGGTTTGTGAACTATTATCAACAGCTCTGCATTTCTCCACTCTAGTGTCTCCCATCGTGGCACTCACCAAGAAGGGTGCCAATCCCCGCCTCTGGCCCTCGGCAGCTGAAGAGGCCTTCTCAAGTGCCTCAGCTCCAGTTCTCTCTAGACCCGACAACCTCATCTTGAGGTTGACGCATCCTCTGTAGGTGCTGGGGCAGTGCTCACCCAGAAGGGGCCTAAAGGCTGAACTCTCACTTGTGGTTTTTTCTCTAAGACTTTTCCCCGGCTGAGAGGAATTACTCTATTGGAGATAGAGAACTGTTGGCCATCAATGAATCTACTGGAAGGAGCTCACCATCCGGTTTGTGTATACACAGACCATAAGAACCTCCTGTATCTCCAGACAGCCCAGCGCCTTAATCCCAGGCAAGCCCGTTGGTCGCTCTTCTTCTCATGCTTCTACCTCTTGATCCATTTCCGTCCAGCAGAGAAGAATATTAAGGCTGATTCCCTCGGATGTCACTGGAAAAGAGCCGGTCCCTCGGCATATTATCTCTCCTGAACAACTAGTTGTTGCCGCGCCGGTGGATCTCCGGCAGTTCCCTCCCAGCAAGACTTATGTCCAATCTGCACTCCGGAAGAGGATCCTGTCTTTGGAACGTTCTTCACGTCTGGCTGGGCACCTTTGGGTGCAACTCTCTGTGGCCCTGATCTCTGCTATTACAGGTGGCCTGACCTGGTCAAAGATGTCCGTGATTTCGTTGGATCCTGTACCTCCTGTGCCCGTAATAAGCCTTCTCGCCTCAAACCGGCCGGCCTGTTGCTTCCGTTGCCTATACCCAGTCGCCCGTGGTCTCACGTGGCTATGGACTTTGTCACAGAACTTCCACCTTCCTCTATCAATACCGTCATCTGTCTGCTGCATGTCTTGCCAGTTTGTTCTTCCAGCGTATCTTCCGGCTGCATGGACTTCCTCAACACTTTTTGTCCGAAGGGTCCAGTTTGTGTGCAAGTTCTGTCACCAGCTGCAAGTCAATCTGGACTTTTCTTCTGCTTACCTCCCACAGTCGAATGGTCAAGTAGAAAGGGAGAATCAGACTCTGGGCTGTTATCTCTGCCACTTCGTCTCTGCCCGTTAAGATGACTGCTCTTATCTGCTACCATGGGCTGAGTCCTACTATAATTCACTGGACCCTGGTTCTGCTGGGACAGCTCCTTCCTTTGTGGTTTATGGACGTATTCCTCGCCCCTCCTCTTCCTCTGTCCATTCCCTCGGATGTCCCTGCTGTAGAGGAACTGGTACAGGACCTCAAATCTATGTGGGAGCAAACCCGTCAGTCTCTCCTCCGAGCCACTGCCCGCACAAAGACCCAGGCTGATAAGAAGCGCAGGACTCCTCCTGTCTTCTCTCCGGGTGACAAGGTGTGGTTATCTTCCAGATACGTCCAGCTGAAGATTCGTAGCTACAAGCTTGGTCCACGCTTCCTAGGTCCCTTTGAGGTGATTAGACGCATATATCCGGCGGCGTACAAGCTCCACCTTCCTCCTCCGATGCGCCTCCTGAACTCCTTCAATGTCTTCCTCCTGAAGCCTGTCATCTTGAGCCGCTTCTGTCAGCAATCTCCTCCTCCTGCCCCAGATGCTGATTCTACGGATATCTACGAGGTTAAGGTTGTTACTGGACATGAAGACTGTGAGAGGTAAGTGGTTCTTCCTTGTTGACTGGAAGGGGTTCGGTCCTTAGGAGAGATCCAGGGCGACTGAAAAGAATATTCTGTATCGTAGTCTCCTCTAAAGATTTCTTCAGACCAAGAAGAGGGAGAGGCCGAAGGGGGTTATTGGCACTGGTGTCCACATTTCGGATCCCAGGCACCCCCGTTCCCCTCTCTGTGGCGGCGCCCAAGCTCACTTACCTCTTCAAGCTCCTGCACCTGTCCCGGCTGGCCAGTGCGCGCGTCCCTGTTACCTAGGGCGTGCAAGCCGGCACTCGCAGATGTGAAGGGCCAGTGAACCACTGATTGGTTCTGGACACTTCCGGGTTTTCTTTATAAGCCGGCTTCTCCCAGCAACCCCTGCCGGCTCTTTGAGCGCATGCCAATGAGAAAGCTTTACCTGCGATGTTCTGATCTCCAGTTGTAACCTCGAACCTGACCCTGACTCCGTATCTCTGCTGCCAGCCCTGATCTCCTGCTCCGTTCCCGACTTTGCATCCTTGCTGCCTGCCTTGACCATCTGCATGTCCCCGATTACGAGATTCCCTACTGTTCCTGTACCTCAACCTTGGCTGCCAACGTGGGCAAGTTGCACCCATGGAACGACCTGGTGCACCACAGCAAGACCATCCTGCTTTGCGTCAGGCTCTGGTGAAGACCGGGGGCCATTTAGACTGCGCTCCCAGGTGTCGGCTTGTGTCATCGTCCGCGGTGGTCCAGGGGGTTCACTGACCCCGAGCCCTGACAGACAGGACATAAAATGATTGACAATATGGCTGTAGAAAGGTGCAAGGTGATCAGGGGAGCCCCTTCTTTATAACAATCGATGGGGTTTCTGAAGTACTTACCTCTTAGGATAATCTAACATGTCTCTCTGACAAGATTTACAAAGCTCCGTTCACATATGGAGGTATTCACTGCCGCTGCTGTCAGGGAACCTTCCAGTTTTCTATGGTTCTCAGTCTTAACTGTAAGATAAATGTTCATTTTAGGCACTTTACATCCTCCGCGTGGAGAACAGAATGTGTTGTGGATTTTTTTTCTTGCTTTGATTTCTCTGTTTTCTATTTTGCTTTTATACTTTTATTTTACTTCTGCAACCTGTTTACTTCATTCTGCCTAATAAGGTCATTAGAAAACTTTGAAAACCTTGTTAAAAAGTTTCAAAAGCATAAAAGTATCGCCAGGGGTCGGAGGGCGGATGAGAAATCGGTGGAAAGTGTCTGCAATGCCTCTTTATCTCAGGCCTGTAACTATATTGATGTATCCTTGATGCACCTCGGAGCTCATATCTTTTGCTAATTTGTACCTGTATTTTACATGCCCGGAGCGTCGCACTTTTAAGCCATTGGTCCTTTTAGAGGGAATATCGTGCTTCTTAGTTTGTTTTTTTTGCAGTTTATACGTATTAGGAGAAGGCTGTTTCCCTGGTAACTATTAGCTTCATGGAAAAGCTTTTACTTCATTTGTTAAGATGAATTATCTGTGTTATTCCAAAACACCAAAACTTCCCAGAATATACTTTTACATCAATACTGGAATTAAGCAGATATTTGTTTTGCAAAGCTTTTATATATGCGTCTATCTGACACGAGAAAACGGAAATAACCCTCTACAACACTAATACATATCAAAAATGAGAAAAATAAATGATGGTCCTTAGAAAATCTTAAAGTTTGGTAAATACAAACACAGATGGATGTGATTTATTTATCAGAAATAGTCCAAAAACTTGTGTAACATTAGATGCGCCCTAGAGATTCAGATGGTTAGTAGTTGTCCTCGATTTTGTGACCATCGGTAAGTGTGACCACCTCTATAAAAGCAGATGTTTTGGCAGTGATCTGGCTGGAGCATTCTTCTGTCTTAGATGGGTGGCCCTGGGGTGCAGCAGCTTGTGGTTTAGCCCATCTAACAATAGGGAACAAAAACTAGTGGCAATCATTAATTGGGAATAATGGGAGCTTAAGAGCTTAAAATTCTAAGTATGTCACAATCAGTGGAACATTGTCTATTAATAGTTGTGGAAGGGTCCTCTTTAAATATTGAAAGTCATGGCAGCAAAATTGGAAAAAGACCGGGCGGGTCTTGAGAATCTGTGGTGGATGTTATGAAGAGTCTGGGAATGTACACGCGACACAGACAGAGACTAATCCTCCTTTCCATCTGTCCCTGCCCGATTGCCTCGCCTGCCCAAAGTGGAAGGGGACAACTAGTCAATGTTCCCTTCCTGTACCAAGGTGCAAAATACAGAGATGAAGACAAGACGAAACAGAGATAGTTGTCAGAATGAAGAGGGCAAACACCGTACAAAGTCACAAGACAAAAGGATAGTCTGAATACAAGCAAAAGGTCAAGATACCAGAATACAGAGTAACAGGAGCTTAATAAGTACTTATAGTATAGTGGGCATAGAATAAAGGGCATGCAAACATCTTAAGTGAGAGTCCCGTCCGAGAGAACCTTGAAATCCAGACAAGACAAAAGAGCATGGGAGTCATGTGAGTGGAGGGAGATTCTGTCAGTTACATTGGTTTAACTGAACTGGAGCAGAGCTACAGGTGACTGACAGGTGTGGTGACATTCAATTAAAGGTGTCAGGGGAAGGAATACACCAGTGTTCACACCAACAAAAAAAAGTCACGAACATCCTGAGCCGTACCTTACATAAAACCTTAAGAGAGTTGTGCAATTCAAATGCCCACAAAGTTTAAAGTAAATTTACTCAAAATCAAGCCCGATCAACCAGGCCCCTTCCCTCTAATGTCTATTTTTAAAATTATGCTAATGTGTTGAGCACATGACTGATATAGAAGGCTCACCGCACAAGCTTTTCATGTGCCGTGAGCCGACGTCATGAGGGGGAAGGGATGGGCAGAGGAAGGATGGGGGAGGAGTTGTGTTGAATAAAGATGAGCGGAGGCTGAGGAAATAAAATATGGTAATTAGGATGAAATTCAGCTGCCCCCAGGACTTTCAGGAAGAAGCTGCCATGGAGCCGCTAAAGTTCTTTTATTAGATGAAGGTATAAGGTATGATAAAAGCACGTGTGTACTGTACAGCGTGTATAGGAACAGTACCAAACGAAATATAGCCCTCTGCTGATAGGTTCCCTTTAATGACGACTTTTGAGTTTTCCTTGCCTGTAGCAATAATCATCAACAGGAATAAACATTAGAAAAACATTCAGGGGCAGATTTACTTACCCGGCCCATTCGCGATCCAGCGGCGTGTTCTCTGCGGTGGATTCGGGTCCGGCCGGGATTTATTAAGGCAGTTCCTCCGCCGTCCACCAGGTGGCGCTGCTGCGCTGAAAAGCATCGGAACGCGCTGGAATACACCGAGCCGGGCTGAGTGAAGGTAAGTGCAATTTTCGCTACACATTTTTTGTTTAAAAATGCGGCGGTTTTTCCGAATCCATCGGGTTTTCGTTCGGCCACGCCCCCCGATTTCCATCGCGTGCATGCCAGCGCCAATGCACCACAATCCGATTGCGTGCGCCAAAATCACAGGGCAATTCAGGGGAAATCGGCGCAAATCGGAAATATTCAGGTAACACGTCGGGAAAACGCGAATCGGGCCCTTAGTAAATGACCCCAATTGACGCAATATAATTTATGAGCATTAACTTTCAGGACTGAAATTACTAAAAATAAAATAAGGGGAATGACGGGTGATGTTTGTATCGTATGAGCCGCTACTAGTGGACATGGAGAGACAAACAAGATGTTCTGAAACCTGCAAGAATCCTTAGGGAACAAGAGTCATCTGCAAAAATAGCTTTTATAACAAACATCCGGCACGTCCCCTAAAAACTCTGGAGAATTAGGCTGATAGTGGCCCTTCCCATCACCTGGAATATAGAGAGGAACTTTTATTAAAGGATATTTTATTGTGTAGCTTATGGATGCAGATAATCGTTACTGCATAGTCACAGTCCCTGGCCCACAGCCAAGAATTGCAACTATGTTCCCCAAAGCCTTCACATCGAGTAGGCTCGGGGGAGTATCGAGTGGGACGCGTCAGACTGAGGAGGCCGTGGGTGCCCCATGTTGGGCCATGAGCTCTAACCTGCACCGGTTCCTGGCCCTTCCTGAAGTGTCCAGGCATCGGAGGTTGGAGCCTCTTGCTATATCCAGCACAACGGATGGGGGGGAATAACACAATGTAATAACATGTAATAAATTCTTCTAAATATTCCTAAAAAAATTTTCTAGAGTTAAGAATTCGCCCTAATCTTTGCAAAAATTGTCCACTGTCTGTTATGGTATAAGGCACTGGTGCCAGAGGTGGCACTCGGATCCCTCTCTGTGGGCACCCAGGACATCACCCCAGCATGAAGTTCCCCAGACAGGACTCAAAGAATCTTCCTACAATGATAAGAGAATTTGCCCTCCTCCTTTCAGCTGCGTTGGTGTCTTTAGGAGGCTGAACGACTGACAGTTGTCAAAGAACAATGAAAAATAAATTACTCCTTAAATTGCTGCCCTGGCACTTTGCAATAATTAAGTGGCTTTTGGTTGAAGTTTAGGCACTGAGGCTCTAAAAGGTTCGCCATCACTGTAATAAGGGATGATGATCCGATGTATCACATTTCCCAAACTGACCATAAAAGGGGCGGCTAAAGACATTATGGGGGTCATTTACTAAGGGCCCGATTCGCGTTTTCCCGATGTGTTACCCGAATATTTCCGATTTGCGCCGATTGTACCTGAATTGCCCTGGGATTGTGGCGCACGCGATCGGATTGTGGCGCATCGGCGCCGGCATGGGCGCGACGGAAATCGGGGGGCGTGGCCAAACGAAAACCCGACGTATTCGGAAAAACCGCCGCATTTAAAAACCGCAAAAGTGCCGCTTGGGGAGCGCTTACCTTCACCTGGTCCGAGGTGGTGCATTCCGGCGCGTTCAGATGACTTTCAGCGCAGCAGCGCCACCTGGTGGACGGCGGAGGAACTACCTTCATAGATCCCGGCCGGACCCGAATCCAGAGCAGAGAACGCGCCGCTGGATCGCGAATGGGCCGGGTAAGTAAATCTGCCCCGATGTGTCTTCTACAAATAGTGCCCCTTCTTCCAATGGTTTGGGGTGGACCTCTAGCGCGATGCACCTGATTGGGCTCCGCAGTCTGATTAAGACTTACACAATATTCGGAAGCTTGCCCTTCCTGATTTACAGTCAGCAGCTACCTGTGCGTCTGTGCTCCTCAGGTTGGATGGTGACCAAAAGATGATCCTGCTCCAAGCTCCCAGTTTACTCCTCTCTGATCCTGCCCAAGAATTGGGAGCTGCTTCACATTAAAATGGGGTTCTCTACCCTCTCTCCAATGTATTTATCAACTATGTGCACAATTCCTTACAATGTTGTGCTCCACCCCCTTGACTTCACTGTTAAACTCTCCGCCTCCCTGATTTTATGTATCTTACTTCAGAATTGATTTTTCGGATGATGCCACCAAGTTGAGCCACGAAAAAAACATCACGTAGAAGCTGCTCATCTGCCTGACCACACACTGGCAGCGGTTTATTAGGACAATTTCTGATGACAGGTTCCCTTTAACAATGGGGGGTCCTATTCCCCTGCGACAGTAACTGCTCTACCTCCCAGTGTGAATCCTTTCCATGTTCATCCAGTTTTATCCTTTTCCTAGGGCTCTGTGTCCTTGTGATACCTTCTCTTTTAGAGTAACTTTTTTTTTATACTTTTTTTTTTTCTTTGTGCCTTAATTGAACTCGCTGGAGAGAATGTCTCGGAGGTTTACGTTACAACCTGTTTCCTCGCTTCATGTTCTGTTTCTAATTTGCCATTTGTTATATTCTATTGTGCGACTGAACCTGCAGATTATTTGCTTCGGAAATATTTGCTCCTGATATTATGAGCAATGTACACTGTCCAATTAAGGGCAATAGGCGGCGGATGGACTCGTTGTGTTGTGCTCCCTGTGACTCGTTTTGTTGTGCTCCCTGTGACTCGTTGTGTTGTGCTCCCTGTGACTCGTTGTGTTGTGCTCCCTGTGACTCGTTGTGTTGTGCTCCCTGTGACTCGTTGTGTTGTGCTCCCTGTGACTCGTTGTGTTGTGCTCCCCGTGACTCGTTGTGTTGTGCTCCCCGTGACTCGTTGTGTTGTGTTACCTGTGACTCGTTGTGTTGTGCTCTCTGTGACTCGTTGTGTTGTGCTCCCTGTGACTCGTTGTGTTGTGCTCCCTGTGACTCGTTGTGTTGTGTTACCTGTGACTCGTTGTGTTGTGCTCCCTGTGACTCGTTGTGTTGTGCTCCCTGTGACTCGTTGTGTTGTGTTACCTGTGACTCGTTGTGTTGTGCTCCCTGTGACTCGTTGTGTTGTGTGCCCTGTGACTCGTTGTGTTGTGCTCCCTGTGACTCGTTGTGTTGTGCTCCCTGTGACTCGTTGTGTTGTGTTACCTGTGACTCGTTGTGTTGTGCTCTCTGTGACTCGTTGTGTTGTGCTCTCTGTGACTCGTTGTGTTGTGCTCCCTGTGACTCGTTGTGTTGTGCTCCCTGTGACTCGTTGTGTTGTGTTACCTGTGACTCGTTATGTTGTGCTCCCTGTGACTCGTTGTGTTGTGCTCCCCGTGACTCGTTGTGTTGTGCTCCCCGTGACTCGTTGTGTTGTGTTACCTGTGACTCGTTGTGTTGTGCTCTCTGTGACTCGTTGTGTTGTGCTCCCTGTGACTCGTTGTGTTGTGCTCCCTGTGACTCGTTGTGTTGTGTTACCTGTGACTCGTTGTGTTGTGCTCCCTGTGACTCGTTGTGTTGTGCTCCCTGTGACTCGTTGTGTTGTGTTACCTGTGACTCGTTGTGTTGTGCTCCCTGTGACTCGTTGTGTTGTGTGCCCTGTGACTCGTTGTGTTGTGCTCCCTGTGACTCGTTGTGTTGTGCTCCCTGTGACTCGTTGTGTTGTGTTACCTGTGACTCGTTGTGTTGTGCTCTCTGTGACTCGTTGTGTTGTGCTCTCTGTGACTCGTTGTGTTGTGCTCCCTGTGACTCGTTGTGTTGTGCTCCCTGTGACTCGTTGTGTTGTGTTACCTGTGACTCGTTATGTTGTGCTCCCTGTGACTCGTTGTGTTGTGCTCCCTGTGACTCGTTGTGTTGTGTTACCTGTGACTCGTTGTGTTGTGCTCCCTGTGACTCGTTGTGTTGTGTGCCCTGTGACTCGTTGTGTTGTGCTCCCTGTGACTCGTTGTGTTGTGTTACCTGTGACTCGTTGTGTTGTGCTCTCTGTGACTCATTGTGTTGTGCTCTCTGTGACTCGTTGTGTTGTGCTCCCTGTGACTCGTTGTGTTGTGCTCCCTGTGACTCGTTGTGTTGTGCTCCCTGTGACTCGTTGTGTTGTGTTACCTGTGACTCGTTGTGTTGTGCTCCCTGTGACTCGTTGTGTTGTGCTCCCTGTGACTCGTTGTGTTGTGCTCCCTGTGACTCGTTGTGTTGTGTTACCTGTGACTCGTTGTGTTGTGCTCTCTGTGACTCATTGTGTTGTGCTCCCTGTGACTCGTTGTGTTGTGCTCCCTGTGACTCGTTGTGTTGTGCTCCCTGTGACTCGTTGTGTTGTGCTCCCTGTGACTCGTTGTGTTGTGCTCCCTGTGACTCGTTGTGTTGTGCTCCCTGTGACTCGTTGTGTTGTGCTCTCTGTGACTCGTTGTGTTGTGCTCCCTGTGACTCGTTGTGTTGTGCTCCCTGTGACTCGTTGTGTTGTGCTCCCTGTGACTCGTTGTGTTGTGCTCCCTGTGACTCGTTGTGTTGTGCTCCCTGTGACTCGTTGTGTTGTGCTCCCTGTGACTCGTTGTGTTGTGTTACCTGTGACTCGTTGTGTTGTGCTCCCTGTGACTCGTTGTGTAGTGCTCCCCGTGACTCGTTGTGTTGTGCTCCCTGTGACTCGTGGTGTTGGGCTCCCCGTGCTGTTGCTTCACACACTGTGACACTGTGCAGGAGCATTTCCCCACTCCCACTATGTGAGATTCCCAAAGGCAGAGGGAAAGGTGAAAACTGTGTTGCTATAGCGAGGAGGGGCTCTGGTAATTATCACCAGAGCCATTCTGGCTTATTAGAATAATTTTAAAAGATGATTTTATAATGATGGCTTTTGATGGTAGATTTAATTTAATAATGTAAAGACATCTACCACCAGGATTAAGGATTGTAAACCAAGAACACTGACATCCTGGTGTGTACTCTATGGTCGGATCTGCTCTTCTTTAAGCTTTTTTTTGTCCTGTTTGGTGAATCAACTTAACAAATGGAGTGCAGAATTTTACAGGCATGGGGACGAACAATATGGGGATAGTTGTTCCGCTGTATATTAGCAGTTTTCAAAGATCTGTTTAGGTAGCGTGGGTTATTTTATGTGACAGGTTATATTTAAACCATAAAATAAATTGGAGCCCAAATTGTGGCTGCATTTTTACAAATTTTTGACTAATTTATTAAATGTCATTTTATTAAAAACTGTATTGACCAAAATGAAGTCGGTCTTGATAAAGGTAAAGGATGAAGTCATTCCTGTGGAAATATCAAGGGCATTGGATGGTTTAGCAGCCGGAAATATTATATAAAATCACAATATAATATTTTTTAATTTAAAATGTTAAATTTAAACATAAAATTAGCAACAAAACGGATCCCCCCCCCCCCCCCGTGAACTTACACATAGAAGCAATAAACACAAAGCTTTAGAGGGAATGTTTTTCGGATTGCGTTTTGCAATGTAGTTAGATCAGCCAGAAACTTTCAGAAGTCGTCTGTAGAAGGATCCGAATTTCTCAATCTACAAGGACACAACATTCGTTTCTTTATTGTGTAACGAGAACAGAATCCGTGTCTCCATTATTAGGAATAATTTGCTGTTTGCTAATAAATCCCTGGCAGGTCCGTGTTGTAGTGGAGCAGAAGGCGAAAAGCTGCTCAGCCAGTAAGAAGAGCCGTAACAAAGAACAACATAGAAGAAAGATTTAGGAAACAAATAATACACATTGGGGCAGATTTACTTACCCGGTCCAGTCGCGATCCAGCGGTAGGTTCTCCGGCGCTGATTCGGGTCTTCCAGCGATTCACTAAGGTCGTGCGCCCGATGTCCACCAGGTGTCGCTGCTGCGCTGAAGTCCGCTGGAGTTCACCATCCTATCCTGGGTGCAGGTAAGTGCGTGTCACGCGAAACGTTGTTTCTTCTTATAAATATGGCGATTTTTACGAATCCGTCAGGTTTTTCCGACGGCCACGCCCCCGATTTCCGTCGCATACCGGCGCTGATGCACCACAATTCCGATCACGTGCGCCAAAAACCCCGAGGCAATTCAGGGAAAACCGTCGCAAACCGGAAAAATTCGGGAAGCCCGACAAAAAAATAGCGATTCGGGCCCTTAGTAAATGACCCCCATTGTGTAGATTTCTAGAAGAATCTTCTGGTGCAACTTCAAGCCGACGCGACCTCCTCATATTGTATAGATCAGAGGTGCATGAGGAATATTCCCGTTCCTGGGTATTCGGTCACTAATAATCCTGATCTTCTAGAAGCTTCTCTATGGACTTTGCGCATTGTTACTAGAGAGCGAGGCCGTATGGAGTGTGTGTATCTCCGTGCACGCACGGGCCACAGTTACTAATAGTGCGGCAGCCAGTGCTACATGCAGTTTGCCTTCCTACGTGCAGTGGGCGACACTTTCATGAGGACTGGATCTCGGTTCAAGGGGCTTGCGCCACATTTCTTTCAGACTTGCCAACATAAAAGTGTCGGTCGTTGCGAGAACACGCCGGAACGCCCCTCTGTGGACTGGGTTGTGTTGCAGCGTGTTACTCGCACAACCAGTTTGCACAGGTATTTATGTGCAGTCTACGCCAGAATTGTGGCTCAGACGGCTTAGTAGATGCGCCCCACTGTTTAGCAACAATGCGCAGGGAAGCGGCGCATGCGCTGGAGGCTCGGAGAGAAGCCTTGCTGCTTCCTGTGCATGTGAGATACAGAACTCGCTGCTTAGTCGTGAGCCGACATCATTAGGAGGGGGAAGACCGGGATGATGTGGGAGGGGTTAAGCTGCATATTGATGAGGGGGTGCACAGGGCACTGATTATGCAAATCATTGGGGGATGTAACTTTTTGAAATGCACAACCTGGCGGCAGGGAGCCCGGTAAAGTTTCTCTAACAAAACTCACCCATTGCCATCTAGTGTATGGTGTCTGTAGGAACCTGTCCCCAGTGAAAAATATACCTCAGGTTCCCTTTAAGGGAAAAATAGAAAAATTCATAGTGTTTTATAGTTTGTCTATTTTTATAGTTTGCAGAGGAGTAATGAAGGATCTAATGGATCTCATACCATGGGCTTCCCGCGGGAACCTGCCACTAGCTGTATATGTGCACATGTGGTGACAGGTTCCCTTTAAAGGCGGTCGTACATCTTCAATTGCTGTTGGTTTAAGAAATCTACTTTGCATTAGCATAGTCCCGCCCCCTGGGGTGGCAGCGTATACAATCTTAGAAATCGTTGTCAGCTCATTTACTCTTTTCTTTAATTTGATCTAAATTGAGATCTGCAATACATTGTCCCCAATGGGCTTCATGCAAGTAAATAATGAAATCAAGGTTGGGAGGTTAAAGGGAACCCATCATCAGGTTTTCACCGTTAAACATAATGACAGGTTCCCATAACAGTCTGTATGCGGCGCCTGCACCTATAAATCCATAGCGCAGATATAGCCAAAATTAATTTTAAAAATTTTCTGAAACTTTGCAAGAGATCCCTCACGGAGTCACTGTGTGCGAAGGTCTCCCTCATTCACCCCCTCCTCAGAAATTCTCTTCAGAGTCACACACAGCCAAGCCTCTCTCAACTCCCTCATTCCCCCCTCCCTCAGGATTTCTCTTCAGTGAGTCACACACAGAAATGGTCTCTCAACTTCCTCCTCCCCCTCAGGAATTCTCTTCAGAGAGTCACATACAGCCAAGTCTCTCAACTCCTCCTCCAGAATTCTCTTCAGTGAGTCACACGCAGAAAAGGTCTCTCTCAACTTCCTCCTCCCCCCTCCTCCTCAGGAATTCTCTTCAGTGAGTCACATACAGCCAAGTCTCTCTGAACTCCCTCATTACTCAGGAGAGAGCTGAGCAGTAAGACCGTGACTCAGCTAAAGAGCAGTCATGCCCCTTGTGTCTCTTGGTGCCAGCAACCATTTATTTTCTTAAAGTAATTTTGCCCAGATCTGAGCCATTATGGATTTTCATACAAAAATAAAAGCACACGTCACAGTATGAAGAATTCTGTGGGAGCCACTCATTAGGTTTGATGGTAAAAACCTGATGACAGGTTCCCTTTAACATCCCGGAAACTTTATGGGAACTCGGGCGTGCTCCTGAAAAACTATTGTTGTTTTGCTTGATAAAAATTGATTTTACTTTTATTCAAACATCTTGGTATAAAAAGAAAATATTCTGTGTAATAAGAGACCAAACCAGACACGTGTAACCGCATCCGCAGAAGAGGCGAGTCCGTCCCGGGGGTCATTAATCCAAAATTATCCGCACTGCAAAACGCAAGATAAGCGCGGCGAGGGCGCGGCTGCACCCAGGCTCAGGATCCTCCTCAATATAAAGGAGAACATGCGATAAACAATACATTGTAGCGATGGATCTGCTACGGATGTGGCATTAGAGCCATCAATCTGGTGATCCGCTCATCTCTACCCAGTTACACCGCTAGAGGCAAACGTTAGGACAAAAATATCATCGGAATGAGACAAAAACTTCTATAATATTTCTTATTTAATACAGCAAATAAAAAAAAAACTAATTTAGTCTTCAAAACATTCTATTTAATTTATACAAATAACTACTAAATACAAAAAGTAGATTAAAACAAAATAGTTATTTTCTGGCAGAGTTTACAATGCAACATATTATAATCGCTTCAAAGAAAAGGCAACTGCCCAAACTCCTCCCCTGGCCCCGCCCCCTCCCCCCCAGAATTTTTTCTATGGAAATTTAAACATAACGTTGCCCTATTTCCTATGTCAGTCCAATACGAGAGCGGAGAGAGGAGGCGCCGGCGGCGGGTTAGGACGCGAGTTTGACGCTTCTCGGGATGGACAAGGAGTAAGAAGAGTAATAATAGTGTGAAACTGCAACGTGATCAGACAGAAAACAAAAAAAGTCTATTCCTCATCATGTCGTGATACAAAACGGGTGAAGAGCTGGAAGGAAGTAAAACGTAGCGGCAGCAGGTGCACTGTACAGTTCTCTCTATTTTTGGAAACTTTAAGTGCACCAATAATAAATAAATTTGAAATTTTTTATAGATTACAAAAAAAAAAAATAATTCTTATGTTCAGCATCAATGTAAACATCAGTACACGTGTAAAATCCAGCCAATGCTGACCACTTTCAGGCTTTTTATTTTATTTTTTTTTTAGACCACTCCCCCCACACGGGTGTGAAATCGGTAGCGCAGATCTGTAGGCGGCCATCCATATATTTGGCATCTGTCCGAAAGGAAACCGTTGCGGTGCAAGCGAGGAATGCAAGGAATTTCTAGTGCAATAGAACGGAGACGCACGCGAAATATTGCTGGGTAAAACCCACCGCGATCCGGGTGGATTCCTCGAGAACGGGTAAGAAAGTCAGGGGTGGAGCTTGTAGTCGTGATGAAACCGGTTTCTTCTTCCTCTTTCCAAAAATTCATCATTTAATGCCCGAGATGTGTCCAAAATTCTCGCCCCGTCCCCACAGATGCTCATGTACACGGGTCCGAGTCCTCGCAGGTGATTGGAGAACTTTGCCTGGATCCTTCCGGGTGACTGCGGTAGGAATTATGATCCGTATCCGGAGGTCCCGCTGCGGGATTGTCTTCTCAAGGCGGGAAGAGAAGAAGAGGAAATAAAGAGTCTACCCCTCGGCGAGCGACCACCGCGTCCACGTCCGGATCACTCCACGGAGGTTCAGCAATCGGATTTCAGTTTATCTAAGGAATTGTCAATTTTGGTTAAAGTCTTTTTGATGCGCAGAGCGGTGAGCCTCGCCGATGGGTTCTGGTACCAGCATTCCTTCATCAGTTTAGCCAGCGACGTCAGCGTCTGTGGGGAGAGGGGGAAAGAACATTTAGTAAGGGGGTTCTGCTTCCATGATCCTATATCCATCACATCGCAACCCACGACATACAATACCGTACATACTCGAGTATATATAATAAGCCAATCTCTGCAGCTGAAATTATTGTTGTAGCCCCTATCACAGCACCGTATACACTTACAAGGAACCCGTCAGGGCGATCCGGGACCTTAAACCACTACAGGTCCCTGTGGGCTGGTTGTTTCCTGCCGCAAATTGCCCTGTAAGAATTTTCTCTGTGGGCAGCAAAGATTTACACTCCTCTCATCCCGGAGCTCTTGGTGTCCGAGTGTCGCGGCAAGCGAAGCCGATGTAGTACACCCTTGGTTCAATGCACAATAAGACAAGGGTATTACACCGGCTTCAATGAACCAACGCGAGAGGAGGCGCCGACATCTTCAGATGAGCCTCAGCGGACGCACCTCAAGCCAGATAAATGATTATACCCCGTAGTTGGTTTAGGTCCCTGACAGGTTGTCTTTAAGAGAATCTATGTTTATGTGGGGGCAGTCCTGGACAGCAAACAGCCCGATTCTCCATGTAGTGGTCACACCAGGTTACTGCAGGTCAGGACATCTGCAGTCACTCGGTTCAGTAAATCTTCCCAAATCACAAGCCCCAAAAAAACCCAAAAGATAAACACTTACTGGGTCTGAGAACCATCTATTGGGAATGTTTGGTCGCTGTTGATCCACGCAGACAACTTTCTTCATATCCTCAAAACTGGGATCATTCGGTACAACGTCATAGAAGGGAGGTTTGTAATCTTCAACGATACCTGGAGAGCAAGAGACATTTCCCATTAGAGGATAAATCAGGGAACACAATGTTACAGGGACCGAAAAAAAGGCTCTGATTGGGGACCTGTCACCTCCACCATCAGAACTCGGGACTCCCCGCGTCCTGCCGGATTCTAGCAGATGGAGGTACAATCATTACTTTCTGCCTGACCCCTCCATGATAACCAATTCATTCTTAAGAATTGTGGAGTTTTGAGAAATTTTTTACTAATTTATGAAATTAATTCTGCTTAGTCCGTAAAGAAACAGATAACTGCCCCTTAGTAACAATGTTACTTCTCTGTTGTCCAGGCAGACCCAACTAACCGGCTGAAGGCAGGACTCCCCTCCATTTACCCAGCTCCGAGCAGTGATCTTTAACCCCTTCTTCCCTCTCCCTGGCAGTAGCATGCTGGATGCAGTATTTTCAAACATCAGGCTGAAAGCGAAAGGGTTAATCCTCACTGCTCAGAGCTGTATAAAAATACACAAGGAGTTTATATGTACGATCATAGTCAGCTCCATAGACAAACACTGTACAGGCTGGACAAAAATGTTCACAATCGCCCCCCCCCCCCCTCCCGGACACAAAATATTAGAAATGACCTCAAATCGTGGTTATGATTTAAAGTTCACCAGGGTCCCATTACTTGGGGTATAATATAGGGTCATATAGAATATGGGGTAATAAGGGGGTAATAATAGAAACTTTCCGGCTGTTTACACTATATGTACGATATCTTCTCCGACTTCCTAAAACTCGGTTCTGTAGGAAACTCAACAAGCAGAATCTGAGGCACTAAAATTATTTTAATACTATTGAAATGTATTAGTTTTGATACAAATTATATTAAAATTGTACAAATATTTTCAGGTAACTGTAATCCAGCGACCTCCCAGGGACACGCAGAACGTGAGGCAGTGAGTGGAGGGACCTCACTGATGGGACAAAGGGGGGGGGGGGGTTACACTTTGTGGATTTGGGGTCACTCAAAGAGAAATATCTTACAATCCCTGCAGGACGAGGTCTGAGGCAGGAGACGCGAGGCGCCATGTGTATAAGTGCCTCACATGTGTATGACCCCCGGCTGCAGATTCCATTGCAATTAACCATTTCCTATACACAGGGGCAGGGGCCGGCCTCATCCTCGGGGGTCGGTTTGTGTTCGCGCAGCTTCCATCGCCCTGGAGGGATCATTACTCGCCGCTCTTACGTGGAATAAAGGAGGATCGGTACAAAGGTTTCCCACCAAATGGAAACAAAATCTAAACTGTATCCATTCTTATTCTGCAGGGGGAGATGTATCAGACGTGTCAGAGCAGAACGCTTGTCATGAGCCGCTAGAATTCAGAAAGGAAAACTGAGCTCCGATTGGTTGCTGCAGGAAACTAGAACCGTTCTGCTCTCAGACACTTACAGGTGTATATACCGTATACATCATAGTGATCTCATGTGTGTATAGATAAAGTTATATGAGAAACCTTGTGTGTGAGAATATATATATAGTCTCTGGGTAGTAATTATTTATCGTTCATTTAGTCTTTGGAAGTGATTTGTGCACGTTTTTAGTTCAGTTTTTGATACAAATCTTTATGGGGGTTTTCCTTTATCAAGATCCACATCATGTGCCCCAAGACAAACGTGTCACACTGAGTATGCAATCTGTATCGCCCCAGGCAGCATGTTATAGAGCAGGAGGAGCTGAGCACATTGTACATAGTGTCCTATCTGCAGGCAGCATGTTATAGAGCAGGAGGAGCGGAGCAGATTGTACATAGTGTCCTATCTGCAGGCAGCATGTTATAGAGCAGGAGGAGCTGAGCAGATTGTACATAGTGTCCTATCTGCAGGCAGCATGTTATAGAGCAGGAGGAGCTGAGCACATTGTACATAGTGTCCTATCTGCAGGCAGCATGTTATAGAGCAGGAGGAGCTGAGCACATTGTACATAGTGTCCTATCTGCAGGCAGCATGTTATAGAGCAGGAGGAGCTGAGCACATTGTACATAGTGTCCTATCTGCAGGCAGCATGTTATAGAGCAGGAGGAGCTGAGCACATTGTACATAGTGTCCTATCTGCAGGCAGCATGTTATAGAGCAGGAGGAGCTGAGCAGATTGTACATAGTGTCCTATCTGCAGGCAGTATGTTGTATAGCAGGAGGAGCTGAGCAGATTGTACATAGTGTCCTATCTGCAGGCAGCATGTTATAGAGCAGGAGGAGCTGAGCACATTGTACATAGTGTCCTATCTGCAGGCAGCATGTTATAGAGCAGGAGGAGCTGAGCAGATTGTACATAGTGTTCTATCTGCAGGCAGCATGTTATAGAGCAGGAGGAGCTGAGCAGATTGTACATAGTGTCCTATCTGCAGGCAGCATGTTATAGAGCAGGAGGAGCTGAGCAGATTGTACATAGTGTCCTATCTGCAGGTAGCATGTTATAGAGCAGAGGGAGCTGAGCAGATTGTACATAGTGTCCTATCTGCAGGTAGCATGTTATAGAGCAGGAGGAGCTGAGCACATTGTACATAGTGTCCTATCTGCAGGCAGCATGTTATAGAGCAGGAGGAGCTGAGCACATTGTACATAGTGTCCTATCTGCAGACAGCATGTTATAGAGCAGGAGGAGCTGAGCATATTGTACATAGTGTTCTATCTGCAGGCAGCATGTTATAGAGCAGGAGGAGCTGAGCACATTGTACATAGTGTCCTATCTGCAGACAGCATGTTATAGAGCAGGAGGAGCTGAGCAGATTGTACATAGTGTTCTATCTGCAGGCAGCATGTTATAGAGCAGGAGGAGCTGAGCAGATTGTACATAGTGTCCTATCTGCAGGCAGCATGTTATAGAGCAGGAGGAGCTGAGCACATTGTACATAGTGTCCTATCTGCAGGTAGCATGTTATAGAGCAGAGGGAGCTGAGCAGATTGTGTATAGTGTCCTATCTGCAGGCAGCATGTTATAGAGCAGGAGGAACTGAGCACATTGTACATAGTGTCCTATCTGCAGGCAGCATGTTATAGAGCAGGAGGAACTGAGCACATTGTACATAGTGTCCTATCTGCAGGCAGTATGTTATAGAGCAGGAGGAGCTGAGCAGATTGTACATTGTGTCCTATCTGCAGGCAGCATGTTATAGAGCAGGAGGAGCTGAGCACATTGTACATAGTGTCCTATCTGCAGGCAGTATGTTATAGAGCAGGAGGAGCTGAGCAGATGAGATAAAGCTTCCTACTATCTACAGGTATGATTATGGCAAAGCAGGATCTGCATAGACTGTACAGGAACCTGGGAAAGACCACTAATAGTTTGTGTACAAGGACCCCTGGCACGTGGAGCAGTTACCGCTGGGTCCTTGTGTCACCACCGAGAGTGAATGGGAGTGAGGGTTGTAGCTACTACAGGGTCATCCCTTTAGAAGTTGTGATTCTCCCCTATAAGAAGATGCACGTTCCATGGCTTGTACGGTGCATGTTATAGAGCAGGAGGAGCTGAGTAGTACATGTTATACATATATATATATTATGTCTGTTATAACTTGGTGCCCCCCTCGTCCAGGTCAGCAGGACCCCGGAGCCAGACAAACACAACAAAAACAGAAACACAATCCGCAGAACTGGCCGATAGTTCAGCCCCAAATAAAACACAAGGAACATTTTCTAAGTTGGAAATAGCCGATAGATCCGAGGCTGGGAATGTGCGAGGGGCGAGAACGTGTGAACACACAAACATCTTACCGTTGCTAACCATGCGCCTGGCGACTTCCCAGAGGACCAGGCCGAACGCCCAAATATCAACCCTCTTGTAGGAGTCAAAACAATCCACTTGGATGGTCTCGTCCAGGACTTCGGGCGCCATGTACCTCTTGGTTCCTACTCGCGGGTTATTGCCCACGTCCAGCTGGTTTGTGGATTGGGAATGCATCACCGCCAGCCCTGGAAGAGAAGAGATCGCCGTTACGGACAGCGCACGGCACCATAAGGTTATCGGGGGCCGAGGATTATTGGGGAGCCTTACATTTCCCAGATTAAAAAGGGGGTTAAGGGGTTGACCTGTGATTTACAAAATAAGATCTAGAGTATTAGCCTCCATGTACCCAAACCAGTGCGGACCGCGGGGCGCAAACTACGGATCCGCAGTCCATTTTGCACTCTGTGATCCGTTGTTGAGACGCTTGTCCACAAAACCGTCCGTGCGTCCTCCCTTATTATGGAAGGCTGGAAAATTATGTCACTAAATCGCCCCAACCTCTCCCAGGTCACATGATCGTGTTACCAAGCAACCGCTCCCCAAATTCAGGCAGCACCCGGGTGACACCCCAAGATTTCTGCAGCCTCGAAACAGATTAGTGAGAAGCATTCATATTATTGGGTCCTTTGTGGTGTAAAGTCACCAGCGGCACTGACAGGTCTGGGGTCTCACAGCGGGAAACATCGTTATGGGGGGATCATCCATCCCCGATGACATCACCGGGAAGGACGTCCCTCACCAGAATGGCGGCACGGAGCAATGGCAGCTTGTTAGCTCCATCGTCATTGTCACTGATCAGAGTCTGGGTCCTGAATCCAAATTCGGCTAAACGCAAATTTTGACCGGACCCCTCATCACCATTTCCTTAATCTGAATTTATTATTGAGGCCAAGTGCAAGGGCCATCAGGTCGGTTAGCGAGGGTCCGGCCACCGCGAGGTCGGTTAGCGAGGGTCCGGCCACCGCGAGGTCGGTTAGCGAGGGTCCGGCCACCGCGAGGTCGGTTAGCGAGGGTCCGGCCACCGCGAGGTCGGTTAGCGAGGGTCCGGCCACCGCGAGGTCGGTTAGCGAGGGTCCGGCCACCGCGAGGTCGGTTAGCGAGGGTCCGGCCACCGTGAGGTCGATTAGCGAGGGTCCGGCCATCGTGAGGTCGATTAGCGAGGGTCCGGCCATCGTGAGGTCGGTTAGCGAGGGTCCGGCTACCGTGAGGTCGATTAGCGAGGGTCCGGCCACCGTGAGGTCGATTAGCGAGGGTCCGGCCACCGTGAGGTCGATTAGCGAGGGTCCGGCCATCGTGAGGTCGGTTAGCGAGGGTCCGGCTACCGTGAGGTCGATTAGCGAGGGTCCGGCTATCGTGACGTCGATTAGCGAGGGTCCGGCTATCGTGAGGTCGATTAGCGAGGGTCCGGCTATCATGAGGATTAGCGAGGGTCCGGCTACCGTGAGGTTGGTTAGCGAGGGTCCGGCTACCGTGAGGTCGATTAGTGAGGGTCCGGCTATCATGAGGATTAGCGAGGGTCCGGCTATCATGAGGATTAGTGAGGGTCCGGCCATCATGAGGAATAGCGAGGGTCCGGCTGCTGGTATGGAGATCACAGCGGCCCCCAATCCCCGTATTCTGCAGATGCGCAGTCCCTCCGGTCACCGTCTATGAGACTGTACAGGGACCCGCCCCCGGCGCCATAGATAATGAACGGAGCAGCAGGAAGAAAACTCCACCGGACCGGGAGAAGAATAAATGTCACATAAATGCAAAAAATGCCAAACGTTATTTGGGGAGCTGCGATCTACTTGTATTTCCGGTGAAATGACGATTCTGGACGCTGTTCGCACGTTCCTAGGAGGAGTAACTTGTGCGCCGGGTGCAGCACTTCTGTTCCTTTATGTTTTAGGAGAGGGTGGAAATAGCCGTCTAATCCTACATGACAGATCCCAGACATCTATACCCGACCTATCAGGCTCCTCCATGTGTAACGCTCGCAGCGCCACCTGCTGGACACTTCTTATATTACAAATAGATAACGTAGAGAAAACCTGGGATCCCGGACGCAGCGCGAGGCCCCGGTCACGTCTCTGTTGGGTCTTCAGTTATTTTAAGACAAATCCAGGAGTGTGAGACACAGCACAGGTTCAGGTGTAATGGGAAGACGCGCCCCGGCTCCGTGTCCAGGCACTCCGGGTTTTGGTTCATAATATCTGAAGACCTAACAGAGATGTGACCTGGGCCATAGGAGAGGAGCAAATCATCCAATAACTAAAAAAAACTTTACCAAATGTTATCCAAATATGTCTTCTGGAGGCGAAATCAGAGCCCCCCCATGCTGCAGCTTCGCTGGCTGTTACACTGTTCAGAGCATTCCTCCATCCCCTTTATCACACAGTGGGAGGGGGAAAGAGTGTTCTTGTACAGTGTAAAGGCCAGTGAAGCTACAGCACAGAGGGGCTCTGGTAACACCCTCCCAGAGCCATTCTGAACCATTAGCATCATTTTTGAAGTTGATTTTAAAAGGAAGGAGGCCATAGACAACAAATAGAAGAAAATTACCGCAGTCCCAGTGTCTGGATCTATAAGTAATGTCCCTGAGTTATGATGCATTTTTATGGTCGAATTCCTCTGAGCCTGTCCCTCCCACTATTAGAAGAAGAGTCTGAGGTCGTTACCAAGGTCGGCGATGCAGCACTGCCCATTCTTCTTCACCAGGATGTTCTTGCTCTTCAGGTCGCGGTGAGCGATGGCCGGTTTCCCCTGCGTCCCGAATATCTCCACGTGTAGATGTGCCAATCCGCTGGCGATGGATAGGACGATCCTCAGACAGGTCACAGTGTCCAATGTGGTGACCTGTAAGTAATCGTAGAGGGATCCCATCTCGTGGTAGTGCGTGATCAGCCACAGCTGCGTGCTGGAGTTCCTGGAAGTCATATCCGAGGCAATGAAACCTGGAAGAGAACAGCAGCCCATGGGGGAGACACACGTGTTATTACAGGTCACTAACATGTGAAAGTTCCCCTACAATCTTACATTCCTGAAAAAAAAAAAAACGTAATTCTTTAATTATATAGCGCACACAGATACTGCAGCGCTGCACAGAACTTGTCACATCAGTCCCTGTCCCCATGGGGCTCACAATCTAACCAACCCACCCGTATGTTTTGGAGTGTGGGAGGAAACCGGAGGACCCGGAGGAAACCCACGCAAACATGGAGAGAACATACAAAATCTTTGAAGATGTTGACCCTGGGACTTGAACCCAGGACCCCAACGCTGCAAGGCTCCAATGCTAACCACTGAGCCACCGTGCTGCAAGGCTCCAATGCTAACCACTGAGCCACCGTGCTGCCAGGCTCCAATGCTAACCACTGAGGCACCGTGCTGCAAGGCTCCAATGCTAACCACTGAGGCACCGTGCTGCCAGGCTGTAATGCTAACCACTGAGGCACCGTGCTGCCAGGCTGTAATGCTAACCACTGAGCCACCGTGCTGCAAGGCTCCAATGCTAACCACTGAGCCACCGTGCTGCAAGGCTCCAATGCTAACCACTGAGGCACCGTGCTGCCAGGCTGTAATGCTAACCACTGAGGCACCGTGCTGCCAGGCTGTAATGCTAACCACTGAGCCACCGTGCTGCAAGGCTGTAATGCTAACCACTGAGCCACCGTGCTGCAAGGCTCCAATGCTAACCACTGAGCCACCGTGCTGCAAGGCTCCAATGCTAACCACTGAGCCACCGTGCTGCCAGGCTCCAATGCTAAACACTGAGCCACCGTGCTGCCAGGCTCCAATGCTAAACACTGAGCCACCGTGCTGCCCTAAAATGTAAGAAGAAGGCAGCGCCCCTGCACATCACTGAACAAGCAGCGCAGCAGATGGACAGCGCCGGGGCCCGGGGGGGGTGTATATTGGTAATTTTCCATCTTCAGTAGTTGCTATTACACAGTTACTACAACAAGTCGCTGCCGCACATTCCCATCAGATATAACCATCCGGGAAGAATCCAGGAGCCGCTTCTGCTAATTAAATCCTCGCTGAACGCTCAACCCCAAGGGCGGCCAAGAACCGGGCAGCCCCCGCTCCGTGCACAGCCGCTCCGGGATCTCACCGAGGATATTGTCGTGTCTCAGCAGGACCGTGTTGTATAACTCCGTCTCCCGGAACCAGGACTTCTCATCCCGGGAGGAGAAGATCTTCACCGCCACGCTCTCCCCCTGCCAGTGGCCGCGCCAAACTTCTCCGTAACGACCTTTACCTGGAAGGAGAAGACACAGAAGATCAACTCCAAATATTTTAGAAACGATTTTCTATCTTTAAATATAAAACAGAAAAAGATTTGGAATGGATCCAGGTTTTATATTTATATCGATTGTTGCAACTTAAATGGAGCCCCCCCCCCCCCCCCCAATCCATCGCACGGAACTACAACAACTTGTCACAAACTTCCCAGACTTTCCCGTTTACCAGTGATTGGCAGTTTTAGCAGATTCGGGTTCTATTTTTATCTTTATGCTAATGAGCCGCTGCT
Organism: Engystomops pustulosus; assembly: GCF_040894005.1. Classification (NCBI taxonomy): domain Eukaryota; kingdom Metazoa; phylum Chordata; class Amphibia; order Anura; family Leptodactylidae; genus Engystomops; species Engystomops pustulosus. The sequence continues at coordinate 123,017,239 of NC_092418.1, read as the reverse complement.
CCGGGGCCAGGATTGGGTCTAGGCTTTGCAGCACCCACAGAGGGCGACACATACTGGGTGCTCAGTGATGCTGAACAGCTGCCCTGTCCGAAGGATGAAGACAAGGCCGCTTTCTTCCGCAGCAGCTGTGGAGCCGCTATAGACCAGGGTGCAGTACCACATACTCACCACCGGCAGGAGAGGAGCGGCTTTTGTATGAAAATAGGTTTTTTTTTAACTTCTACACATCCCCCTTTGACAAGTTCAACTGAAAGCAGGTGTTTACCTTAAATACAATCTCCCCTCAGGATCCATCCTGATAATCCAGGGGCATTACTCACAGATCCAGGCACCGGGACTGTTGGATCTTCTTATATTTGTTATCCGTGGCCTCCTGCCTTCTAAAATCAAAGTTTATAATTATGCTAATGAGTCTAGAGGGGCTTCCAGAGCCTTCCATGCTGCAGCTTCACAGGCTGTTACACTGTCACCCCCTCAGCACTTCATTTCCCTCTGTCCGATGTAATCTCACACAGTGTAATAGCCTTTGAAGCTAAAGCATTGAGGGTCTCTGGTAACACCTCCTAGAGCCCTTCTGGCTTGTTAGCATAATTATAAAAGATGATTTTAGACCATGTGACCATGGATAACACATATAAGAAGATCCCACAGTCCCGGTGCCTGGATCTATGAGTAATGTCCCGGGTTTATCAGGATGGATTGTGATGGGAGATTTCCTTTATCCCATTCGTGACTAGGGGTCCGGGACAATTAACGCAGTTCTGCTTTGCGCTTCTTTAAACACTTTACATATCAAAACATTTTTACTTCGTTTTTCACGAAATGCGACACTTTAACTTGAAAGGATCCTCCATATTAAAATATTAAAAGAGGAGATTCCTATTTAATATGACACCAGAATTGTGTTTCTAGGTGCCAGGGATCAGGAGATACAGCCCTCTCATGTTGGTCAATATGTTGTGACTTTTATAAATGTCCTTTCTGAAGGGGGCATGTGACGGGGCAAGTTAAACTCCGATATGCCTGATCCTTCTTTCCCGTTTAGGAGGAAAGGGTTAAGCATGGGGCACTGGTGACTTTCAGGGTAGGTCTATATAACCCAGTGGGTGGGATCGGGAAGCTTTGCTAATCTCATATGCAATCACCCTCCTAGCTGTCGTCCTGCCTCATATGATGTAGTTACCCTCATGTGTGATTCTGGGTGTACTTTATAGCCCCATAGGTAGAGGATCGGGGTTAGAATCTCCCTTTTTGCAAAGTAAGTGACCCCCCCCCCCCCACACTATGATCCGCAGGGACCGGAAAGAAAAACCTCAGCCAAATATGAACAACCTGATGAGCACTAATGGGGCTGCGGCGCTGTAACCCGAACCTCCTGGCGCTGCCCCATTTCCCTGCAGGCGCTGAATGCTAATACGCCTTACATTATCGCTCCGTGTCAGTAAACCCTGAACCCGACTGCCAAGAATTTTATAAACCGACTCATTAAAACGTCGGAGCTTTTACACAATAGGAAAATCCTTGCAGGTAGAGAGAGGCCCGGACCCTGCCAGCGCTTTGTTACACGACTTGGCTGCTCAGCGCGTCCTTCACGCGGAATATAATGCAGCTTTTGTGTCAGCGCTTGTTCGGGCAGATAAAAGCCCCTTCCACAGGCTAAATTTATCTGCTTAAAACTAGGACCTGCGTCACGAATTCATAGGAGTCGCTGCAGAAATCCAAACGAAGGGAAAGTTTTCCTGTTAATACTTCACTTTAGAGTTAACCTGCCCTGAAATGGAAACCATCTCCATGGTGCGTTATTGTAGGTAACACATCAAATAGCGCCACCTACTGGCAAGAAATTCCGAAAAATATGTGCGGATACATATTCCAATGCAATTGACCCTTCCAAAAGCCAAATATAGTACGAAAATCTAGGACAGAATAGAAGACTTATACCTGGGAAATACTAAACCATAAGGAGACAAATACATACAGCTACTTACCCACACACTCGGCCAGGGTGATCTGTCGCGCCACAGTCCTCTGCACCAGGAAGGGAAGCCCCGAGCCGCTGCCGGACGTACACGAGTGATCCAGCAGATCCTGGAAATCGTAAGGAGGAAAGACGCATCATAAACGCGACCCAGATCTACAGACCTCATCAGACTCAACCAGCCGAGAACACGAAATATAGAAGTTATTCCCGTTCACCACTAGGTGGCAGCACATTACATGGAAACACGGAAAATAAAGGGAATACAAAATAGTAACAAATCTTTGGATGTTTTTGGAAAAAAAAATTATCATATACAAAATCCTTTACATTTAGAGGTGACCCCACATGTCGCACACAGACACGTAATGACTATAGAAGGAGGATTTTTTTAAACTATTCTAGTGAGTCCAACAGCCAGATCCCTCTCCGATAAGCAGCGACACATCACCGCTGATACCAAAAAGTTCTACCCCGTGACTGCTGCCCACCGGGAAGGGGGATATACCTGTGCCTGCTGGCCACCGGGAAGGGGGATATACCTGTGCCTGCTGGCCACCGGGAAGGGGGATATACCTGTGCCTGCTGGCCACCGGGAAGGGGGATATACCTGTGCCTGCTGGCCACCGGGAAGGGGGATATACCTGTGCCTGCTGGCCACCGGGAAGGGGGATATGCCTGTGCCTGCTGGCCACCGGGAAGGGGGATATACCTGTGCCTGCTGGCCACCGGGAAGGGGAATATACCTGTGCCTGCTGGCCACCGGGAAGGGGAATATACCTGTGCCTGCTGGCCACCGGGAAGGGGGATATACCTGTGCCTGCTGGCCACCGGGAAGGGGGATATGCCTGTGCCTGCTGGCCACCGGGAAGGGGGATATACCTGTGCCTGCTGGCCACCGGGAAGGGGAATATACCTGTGCCTGCTGGCCACCGGGAAGGGGAATATACCTGTGACTGCTGGCCACCGGGAAGGGGAATATACCTGTGCCTGCTGCCCACCGGGAAGGGGGATATACCTGTGCCTGCTGCCCACCGGGAAGGGGGATATACCTGTGCCTGCTGCCCACCGGGAAGGGGGATATACCTGTGCCTGCTGCCCACCGGGAAGGGGGATATACCTGTGCCTGCTGCCCACCGGGAAGGGGGATATACCTGTGCCTGCTGCCCACCGGGAAGGGGGATATACCTGTGCCTGCTGCCCACCGGGAAGGGGGATATACCTGTGCCTGCTGCCCACCGGGAAGGGGGATATACCTGTGCCTGCTGCCCACCGGGAAGGGGGATATACCTGTGCCTGCTGCCCACCGGGAAGGGGGATATACCTGTGCCTGATGCCCACCGGGAAGGGGGATATACCTGTGCCTGCTGCCCACCGGGAAGGGGGATATACCTGTGCCTGATGCCCACCGGGAAGGGGGATATACCTGTGCCTGCTGGCCACCGGGAAGGGGGATATACCTGTGCCTGCTGGCCACCGGGAAGGGGGATATACCTGTGCCTGCTGGCCACCGGGAAGGGGAATATACCTGTGCCTGCTGGCCACCGGGAAGGGGAATATACCTGTGCCTGCTGGCCACCGGGAAGGGGAATATACCTGTGACTGCTGGCCACCGGGAAGGGGGATATACCTGTGCCTGCTGCCCACCGGGAAGGGGGATATACCTGTGACTGCTGGCCACCGGAAAGGGGGATATACCTGTGACTGCTGGCCACCGGGAAGGGGGATATACCTGTGACTGCTGGCCACCGGGAAGGGGGATATACCTGTGACTGCTGGCCACCGGGAAGGGGGATATACCTGTGACTGCTGGCCACCAGGAAGGGGGATATACCTGTGACTGCTGGCCACCAGGAAGGGGGATATACCTGTGACTGCTGGCCACCAGGAAGGGGAATATACCTGTGACTGCTGGCCACCAGGAAGGGGGGTATACCTGTGACTGCTGGCCACCAGGAAGGGGGGTATACCTGTGACTGCTGGCCACCAGGAAGGGGGATATACCTGTGACTGCTGGCCACCAGGAAGGGGGATATGCCTGTGCCTGCTGGCCACCAGGAAGGGGGATATACCTGTGACTGCTGGCCACCGGGAAGGGGGATATACCAGTGACTGCTGGCCACCGGGAAGGGGGATATACCTGTGACTGCTGGCCACCGGGAAGGGGGATATACCTGTGACTGCTGGCCACCGGGAAGGGGGATATACCTGTGACTGCTGGCCACCAGGAAGGGGGATATACCTGTGACTGCTGGCCACCAGGAAGGGGGATATACCTGTGACTGCTGGCCACCAGGAAGGGGGATATACCCGTGACTGCTGGCCACCCGGGAAGAGGGGGGGGGGGGCGGAGAGGGGGGTATACCTGTGACTGCTGGCCACCAGGGTAGGGGGGAAGGGGGGCGGAGAGGGGGGTGTACCTGTGACTACAGCCCACCGGGAGGTTGCAGGGGCAGAAGTTGCGTGAGCTCTTACAAAGCGTTTACCCTACAGTAATAAGTCAGGAATATGAGGAGACCCTTACGGCCAGAGTGCTGTCCCCCACGTTGGATGCAATGAGCCCGTCTATAGTCCCGTACTCCGCGTCCCGGGTACTCAGGCGCTCCATGTGCCGTTGCTGAATTTTTCGGAACACCAGAAGGGCCACAACAGAGAGAATGATCAGTACAATCACCGGCGCCAGGACGAATATCGCCAGGGTCTCCACGCTGTAGTGTAAGCCCTCGCCGTACGGCTTCCCTGCGTTACAGAAAAATAAAGTGAATATTGAGTGAAGGTTCATGATGAAGCCAAAATCTTCTCATGTGGCACATCTCTACGGAGAAGCAGAGTCCTTGACCGAGCGCGCGGTCACCTCCAATACATTGGCGCAATTATCCACTAATCTGCTGTGACTACGGCTTTTATGGTGAAATTAAACATTTAATGACTTTGGTTCCGCGAGCAAAAGCCAATTCTACAGAAAGAAAATCCGTGGTCCTAAAAATCCAAGTCACTGTAATACTGAACTGCTACACAGACCAAAGCAATCAATCAATGGTTCCGTGTAATACTCCATATCCCAAATAGAGGCCACTGCAGGGAATGTGAGCGCGGGGGAGGAGTCAGTAAGACTCACAGTCCTGCTGCTACTAACAACACACACAAGGAGCTTTAAAGTGAATGGGGTTGAGCTGCAATTCCAAGCATGGCCACTATACAATGTATCAATTTGCCTGGATAACTGGATGCATATGCAACCTCACTTATTAATAATCATTTTAAAATATGGGGGTGAGGGCAAAGGACCCCAATACACAAGCCAATGGGCAGTCTTAATTATTGGACCCCCATCGCTTGTCTGGTGATGACTTAGGACAACCCCTTTAATACAGAAAACCCATATAGCAGAGAGGAGATAACCTTTACTTGGCAGGTAGGCGGTGATGTTCATGTTGCAGAGGTCGCTCTGGCAGCACTCCACGGCCTGGTCGGGGGATGGGGGGGTCTTGCAGGTCATGCGGCCTTGCTCGTACACCTGGAAGCAGCCCTTCTGATACACCAGGTGACCGTCGTTTATACTCAGGGAGGCGAAGCATTGCTGCCCGTAACAGTGGTCGCCGCTGCCGCACGAGATCCCCTCACACACACATTTATAGTGGCCCGAAGTCACTTTCACCTCCTCATCTGTGGGCAGAGAGCAAAGTGTTATCATCCACGTATAGAGTCCGGCAGATGGCGTCTTCTTATCAGGACGCACGAAACAGATCCGAAATATCCCATCAAAATCCATCCTGATAAACCAGGGACATTACTCCTGGATCCAGGCACCGGGACTGTGGGATCTTCTTATATCTGTTATTGATGACCTCCTTCCTTCTAACATCAACTTTCAAAATAATACCAATGAGCCTGAAAGGCTATAGTGAGCGTTACCAGAGCCCCTCTGTGCTATCGCTTCATCAGCTGTTACACTGTGCAGAGGGAGAAAACAAAGGCGAGACAGTGTAAGCCTATGAAGCTACCGCACAAAGCGGCTCTGGTAACATCCCCAGAACCCTTCTGGCTCATTTGCATAATTTTAACAGTAGGAAGCAGAAGGAAGGAGGCCATAGATAACACATATAAAGAAGACCCCACTGTCCCGGTGCCTGGATCTAAGAGTAATGTCCCAGTTTATCAGGATGGAGTCTGATGGGAGATTTCCTTTAATGTAAATATTATTATATGTTATAATAAATGTAATATTTTGCACTATTATGTCTTTATGTTCATCTAAAATACTCGCCAAGATATTTAGATTACATTACATTCATATATTGTAGATTATTCGATAAAACTTGTAATTCTATTCACAGATTCTGCCATTTACCTTCTGTCTGTCTTTATTTTGTACTTTACATGGAAAAAAAAACTACAAATCACAAAGTATTTTCGTTTGTTTGAAAGCCCCTCATATTGTGCGGCAGCAGCAGACACAACAGTGCGATCCGAGCGTAACCCGCCCGAGGGGAGGGCGGCGGCAGATCTCACCCTGCAGATTCCTCTCCTTATTATCAATCCTTATTTATGAAAACACCGGATTATCCGCCCGTCTTGTGCCGCCATTAAAACCTTTACAACTGGAATGTGAAATATGCGACGCAGGGAGAAGAGGCCGAGCGTTTCCCCCGGAGCCATCATCTGTCTGCAGGGGAGTCCGTAAGAGACTAAACGCTCTCAGATGCGCGGGTTTTATGAGCTGCAGACATGTCTCAGGGGGTGGCACTGAGCTGTCGTATAACAAGGGTGTGAGAGCTTCTCAGATGTTCAGACTGGTTTCTGAGGCCACAAATGAATTATGTATCATCCATTATTACGCAGGATCCCGACTGCCTACAAGGTGTCATTAGCGAGCGGAGCACCTGCACCACATGCGGACAGGTCATGGGCTCCAGCTGTACCCACAAGTATTTGCCACATTCCCCCATGGACATTCGTCTCCACCACAACTTGTGCAGCAAAGTCACCCACTCATAGAAGAAGCGCAAAGATCCTTCATAGACACAACATTCTGGCTTCCTATAAAGGCCACTAGAGGGAGCCAAGGAGCTCGCCGCATACTAATGAATACAGATTCCACCAATTCCAATTCTCTGCATCCTCTTATAGGTCTCTCCACTGAATCTGAAAAATTTACTTCCATTCTGGGACAATCTGTGTAGGTCCCCAATTTATTTTGTCAGGTCTTGGGATGGAAATGATAACCTGGCACCATCCACCTGATGGTAGAACCTAATAAGAAAATTCGGTACTAAAATAAAAAAACACTCAGAGTGCAATCATATGGATTCAAAGGGCTACATGCTGCACCATGGACTGACCACACGATCGGGGACGGAACGCGGTGTCATATGGATACATGATGCACGGAGATCCTGCTTCCCTGATATGCAGCAGAGCCGGCACTGTAATCATTAGTGCCATCTCAGGGAAGTGGGAACTCCACGTATCAATACAACACAGAAGCGGCACTAATGATTACAGCATCGGCTCTGCTACATATCATGGGAAGCAGGGACTCCATGTATCAAGATGACGCAAAGCTCCGCCCCTGGCCGTGCAGTCAGTCCATGATGCGCCAATCCCAGCCATGAAAACCAGACGTTACGGTCAGCGTGTCACTGGCGATGTGAATCCATCCGTAAAGTTCTATAAAATGCAATTGTGATGAGGAAAAGAAAAGGTTAAAAGCAGTTGTACTACTCACCTTCCATGCTCGGAGATGAAAAGGCGACCATTATGAGTATAGGAATAATGACACCACCATCCACCATTGTACAGCCCTAGAGAAAACAACAGTAACACATGTAAGGAGCGGTGCGAGCAGACGTTACAGCTGCAGCAGACAAAAAGACAAAACCTCACATTCAGGCGCCTTCATTTTTGCAGACATAATGAGGAATAATTTGCAGCTTCTAGACTTACAAAAGCCACTTCTCTCCATAAGGAAAAAAAGGAACAAATTGCTAAATTCTTCTATACAACGCGCTCCCTATTGTTTCCCATGCTACAATGTCTCCATCAACTGGTCCATTTGTACGGATTCTGCGACTCTTTATACAATGTTAGAAAGTAATTGTGTTGTATTTCCCCGCAGTCTCGGAGGATATTACTCCCCGTATTTCCCCGCAGTCTCGGAGGATATTACTCCCCGTATTTCCCCGCAGTCTCGGAGGATATTACACCCCGTATTTCCCCGCAGTCTCGGAGGATATTACTCCCCGTATTTCCCCGCAGTCTCGGAGGATATTACTCCCCGTATTTCCCCGCAGTCTCGGAGGATATTACTCCCCGTATTTCCCCGCAGTCTCGGAGGATATTACTCCCCGTATTTCCCCGCAGTCTCGGAGGATATTACACCCCGTATTTCCCCGCAGTCTCGGAGGATATTACTCCCCGTATTTCCCCGCAGTCTCGGAGGATATTACTCCCCGTATTTCCTTGCAGTCTCGGAGGATATTACACCCCGTATTTCCCCGCAGTCTCGGAGGATATTACACCCCGTATTTCCCCGCAGTCTCGGAGGTTATTACTCCCCGTATTTCCCCGCAGTCTCGGAGGATATTACTCCCCGTATTTCCCCGCAGTCTCGGAGGATATTACTCCCCGTATTTCCCCGCAGTCTCGGAGGATATTACTCCCCGTATTTCCCCGCAGTCTCGGAGGATATTACACCCCGTATTTCCCCGCAGTCTCGGAGGATATTACTCCCCGTATTTCCCCGCAGTCTCGGAGGATATTACTCCCCGTATTTCCCCGCAGTCTCGGAGGATATTACTCCCCGTATTTCCCCGCAGTCTCGGAGGATATTACTCCCCGTATTTCCCCGCAGTCTCGGAGGATATTACTCCCCGTATTTCCCCGCAGTCTCGGAGGATATTACACCCCGTATTTCCCCGCAGTCTCGGAGGATATTACTCCCCGTATTTCCCCGCAGTCTCGGAGGATATTACTCCCCGTATTTCCCCGCAGTCTCGGAGGATATTACTCCCCGTATTTCCCCGCAGTCTCGGAGGATATTACTCCCCGTATTTCCCCGCAGTCTCGGAGGATATTACTCCCCCTATTTCCCCGCAGTCTCGGAGGATATTACTCCCCGTATTTCCCCGCAGTCTCGGAGGATATTACTCCCCGTATTTCCCCGCAGTCTCGGAGGATATTACTCCCCGTATTTCCCCGCAGTCTCGGAGGATATTACTCCCCGTATTTCCCCGCAGTCTCGGAGGATATTACTCCCCGTATTTCCCCGCAGTCTCGGAGGATATTACACCCCGTATTTCCCCGCAGTCTCGGAGGATATTACTCCCCGTATTTCCCCGCAGTCTCGGAGGATATTACTCCCCGTATTTCCCCGCAGTCTCGGAGGATATTACTCCCCGTATTTCCCCGCAGTCTCGGAGGATATTACTCCCCGTATTTCCCCGCAGTCTCGGAGGATATTACTCCCCGTATTTCCCCGCAGTCTCGGAGGATATTACTCCCCGTATTTCCCCGCAGTCTCGGAGGATATTACACCCCGTATTTCCCCGCAGTCTCGGAGGATATTACTCCCCGTATTTCCCCGCAGTCTCGGAGGATATTACTCCCCGTATTTCCCCGCAGTCTCGGAGGATATTACTCCCCGTATTTCCCCGCAGTCTCGGAGGATATTACTCCCCGTATTTCCCCGCAGTCTCGGAGGATATTACTCCCCGGATATTACTCCCCGTATTTCCCCGCAGTCTCGGAGGATATTACTCCCCGTATTTCCCCGCAGTCTCGGAGGATATTACTCCCCGTATTTCCCCGCAGTCTCGGAGGATGTTACTCCCCGTATTTCCCCGCAGTCTCGGAGGATATTACTCCCCGTATTTCCCCGCAGTCTCGGAGGATATTACTCCCCGTATTTCCCCGCAGTCTCGGAGGATATTACTCCCCGTATTTCCCCGCAGTCTCGGAGGATATTACTCCCCGTATTTCCCCGCAGTCTCGGAGGATGTTACTCCCCGTATTTCCCCGCAGTCTCGGAGGATATTACTCCCCGGATATTACTCCCCGTATTTCCCCGCAGTCTCGGAGGATATTACTCCCCGTATTTCCCCGCAGTCTCGGAGGATATTACTCCCCGTATTTCCCCGCAGTCTCGGAGGATATTACACCCCGTATGAGGTCTAATGTTAGTGTAACCCATGGAAGCTGGAAAAAGCCGGAGCCCGGCCGTCACATCTCAGGACCTGGAACGTGGGCCAAAATTCTTTGAAACTGAATAAGCATTAATGTAATAGCTGAGGAATTCGGAATAATAGTAGAGAAGAGCACGAAAGCTCAGACACAGATCAGGAACGTTTCCAGTCGCCCCCGACACCTACTGGGCTGCACTCAGAGAACACAAGACGTCACCAACTTTTCATAAATCAATATCACAAGTGATCAGCAGACTGTGCCGGAAACTCTGGAAAATTCCTGATAAAAGGAAAGTGCCGCTTTCTAAACCGATTTTGGCTTTTTTCATTCTTCTTCAAACCTTTCACTCAAAATCTTTGCTCAGCTCCATCTTGCTGGAAAGACAGTGAGAAGTTCACCAAGAGAGTTAGATGAACAGTGATTAACCAGTGGAGTCAGGCTTAGTAATGGATAAATCCACAAGAAGGATCAGTTGTTTTTACTTTTTGTTTATACATTCCCTGAATCCAAATCAAAACATTTTTCTTCATTAGAAATTCATGGTGGTATTGATTGTGATTTTTCACTACATATGTGACTCTTCCCCAAAGCAGGAGGGAGGGGGGGGCTCCACCTTAAGGGTTTGGTCCTCAGCTTTACTCCTAATTCTTGTAAAGTGGGTTTGTTACTTTGTAAAAGTCATTAGACGGGGTCCGGATATGTGCTGAGCGCAAGCTGTTCCAGTGCTGGGTCCGATCTCCTGTACTCAGCAAATGAAACGCCAGAAGAAATAAAGGACATGGAAATCAATGGGATGTGTAACCTCTTGGGGGGAATCTATTGTATCCCCCCCTCTACTTTGGAAATCTATCGTCAGAATCCATCATGATAAACCAGGGTCATTACTCATAGATCCGGGCCCTTCTTATTTCTTATAAAACCAACTTTTACAATCATGCTAATGAGCATGAAGGGCTTTTGGGATGTTACCAGAGCTCCCCCATGCTATAGCTACCCCGGCTGTTACACTGTACAGGAGCACTTAAAGGGAACCTACCACCCCGATTCTACCTATAAAGGTAGAAGGGGTGGTAGGTGGATGAATGGGACGTGAGGATAGCCCTTTTTGGGCTAATCCTCACGTCCCGGCTATCTTTTTATAAAGTTTATTGCGGGCATATGCAAATTTATTTATGCGGCTACTGGGGCGTGGAGTAGCCGGACATGAGGCTACTAGTCGCGGCTACTGCACGCCCCAGTAGCCACATTACTCCGCGTCCCTGTCCCCCGTCCGTGTCCCCCGGCATCTGCGGCCTACTGCGCATGCGCAGTAGCTCCGGCCCCGGAGCCGCGGCTGCGCAGCCAAAGGCCGGGGTTCTGCGCATGCGCAGAACGCAGGGGACTCAGACGAGGGCGCGCAGCTATGAAGAGCTGCGCGCTGAAGATTAAATGGTAGGCGGAGTAATGTGGCTACTGGGGCGTGGAGTAGCCGCGACTAGTAGCCTCATGTCCGGCTACTCCACGCCCCAGTAGCCGCATAAATAAATTTGCATATGCCCGCAATAAACTTTATATAAAGATAGCCGGGACGTGAGGATTAGCCCAAAAAGGGCTATCCTCACGTCCCATTCATCCACCTACCACCCCTTCTACCTTTATAGGCAGAATCGGGGTGGTAGGTTCCCTTTAATCCTCCCACTGTGTGCTAAAAATTCCTCTGTAGCAGTGAGATTACGCAGAAGGAGGGGTGAAGTGCTGAGGGAGCAGAGGGTGAAAGTGTAGCAGCCTGTGAAGCTGCAGCAAGGAGGATCTCTGGTAACACCCCCAGAAGCCTCCAGACTCATTAACAATAATGTTAAAAGTTGATGTTAGAAGGAAGGAGACAATGGATAACAGATATAAGAAGATACCACAGTCCCGGTGCCTGGATCTGTGAGTAATGTCCCTGGTTTAATATGAAGGATTTTTCTGGTAGATTTCCTATAAAACTCCATTCCTCCTGAAAGTGATTGATATCACAAACCCAAAGAGTCAATAAAGGAAGCAAATGGAAAAGGGACTAAGAAACTGAAGCTTTCCAGGCTTCTGAATAGGAAACCTTCCTAGAAATGCTCAGCCTCATTGGGAATCCCTGGAAGCAAATCCTGCTGGGAAATATTATTGTCCATAACAATTTCACCAATTTTTCCAAAACAGATGTAATTATGGCGGAGGATGTGACACCAGTCTAAAGGGTCCATAGAATTCTGTCTTCTTGATGTCTATACTTCAAAAAAATGTCACTATTTTCGGGGGGTGAGACTTCTAATATTAAATTCATGACATAAAGTCTCACCCCTATCTTCAAACTTTTCCCAATTTACCAGCTGTGTCTTCTAATTGCAAGCTCTGCTGCCCAAAGACCCCCCCGCCAGGCTTTCCCCATCAGTCTGTGTAATTTCCAGCCATCTCCCTCCTCTGCTCCCGAGACATTTCCAATAACTCCCTCGTCTGCCTCGCAACGATCTCATATAAACACACGACGAGCCGAGCGCCAACATCCGTCCCCTATAGATCCTCCAATAACGATGACATCGCCGAGAAGCCTCCTACACAAAGTGAATCATGAAAACTCATCTGAGTAAGAGCTCAATAAAACACACGAGACGCTGAGCGATGGAGCTACAAAAAACACCACACGAAAAAACGCCAAGAGCCGGCGGCGACCGCGAGGAATCTGTGCCCAGAAAAACGAGACAACATCAGGAAAACAGAGGATGAGACTCTTCTGTCTCATCACATTAGTTATTCGCAAAAATAACTCAAAATTTGTAATATAACAAAAAAAAAAGTGGTGTCCATATTGAGCATATACAATGAAGATGTCCATAGTCCACCACAACCAATCAATGCTCAGCTTTCATCTTGTCAACACAGCGGGGGAAATAAAAGCTGAAGTCTGATTGGTTGCCATGGAGAAAGCCACTTTTCACATGGTAGGCCCAAAAGCCTAGCTAGAGTAAAAGCCTGTGCTCTGCCTGGTTTCTTTCAGGTCCAAGCAGAAAAACCCTTCAGAGCTTTGGCCTAGGAAGCGGCTGATATCACAGTATCCAGGATTTGGCTTTTATTTTCCATATTTTTCATTGTGAAAGCTCAGTGAAGATTATAGACATTAGGAGCCATTCACGGGGCCACCAGTGGCTTCTACATCAGATGTAGCTCAGAGACGCCTCCAATGTTATTCCCTGTGACCGAACATGATGGACCCTACGGTACCACAACTGGGTCTGTCATGTGAAAGTCTCTGCTGTAAATTTGGCTTCAATTTATGGTTATTTTATTGTAGCCACAGGAGCTTCGCCTCCAAGTTCTGAAGAAGTGCATGCTGGGAGTATAAAATTGGCCACGGCAATGACAGCAAAGAGGTGTCAAGCCAAACACGGAATTATTATTTGCCGAATGTTCTTGTTGTTCATATCCTGCCCTTCTCATTCACGGAGCAGCTAACCTGGACGGAGACAGCGAATAAATGAAGCGTTTGTTTGTGGTTTCGCTTTGAAGGGAGCTTGGCACACGTTACAAAGAGGCCCTTTTCTGGAGCAGCAGACGCAAACACTCACAGACAGACCGCACTTCCAGAGAAGATGACAAAGGCTCAGGCTGTACTGAAGTATGCGCCATAGACAAAACATAACATCCCTCGTCTGCACTACATAAAGGATCCCTCTCTCCTGCGCTGTCCTGCAGGCTTCTCCGGTTACACAAGTGCCCAACGCGTCCCGGCTTTCATAAATACCATCCCCACAGCCCGCATGAGGGACGTCCATCCATGCGCAATGTGAATAGGAGGCCAAGACTGAAGCAATGAGAGACCATAACCGAGTGCCGGCAGATAGAAACTTATTGGGGTTTATTTACATCAACTACGAAAATGTACAATTATTGTCTTATACGTTAAACACTAAACTGGAAACCATGAGGACTGAGCCTCAACACAACAAGAGACTTTACATTTACCATATTTTATTCCCAAACTGGCCTGTACAGATATACACCGGCTTTTCTGATGCAAAGACAACAACCATTTACCAGGAGACGTCCACCATTGCTCAAGATTTCGCTAATTTATGGCTAATTTCAGGTCTGTGAGCCTTGAAATCAAAGTGTGTATGGAGGGGGGGGGGGGGGGGGGGGGTTTGGGAGGTCTTGTTGGCAAAGGGTGGATTTGTCATGGCTCCAGTAGGTCGGAGGCCCATGAAACACGCATTGCTGATGAAAAGGATTGTGCTGCGGTACCAAATGATCGGAACACAATGCCGGGAAGCCCGTGTAACTCTAAGGTCTGAGCTTATCCATCATGAGGTGCGACACTTCCAACACAACAATGAGAACCTGAGCAATGAAGACCACCGGAGCCACACAGGCAGGAATACAACCTGCTCGGAGTTTTGCAGATGTATTTGTCGGAGCATTGTATATTAAACCAACAGATAGCGAAGAAGGATGAAGGATGAAGCCTAAAGTCTTATTCCCAAATCAGTTTATCACATACGAGTGCCACCTTTTCTTCATGGACCACATACCATCCTATTGACACTTGCACAGGAGGAGTCTAATTTTTACGGACTCTCTGTTTAGCACATTTGACCAGAATAGAGCAGGCGCCCATTTTTTTTCCCCAAAGGCTTCAGGTTCATGGGCACCTAAAATGACATAACACCCAAGAATCTCCACACCCGATCATTAGCCACTATTCACTGCAACATTGTAGAATGCACAACCACCTCTTTCCTGATGAAGAACAGAATAACCAACTTTTATCAAGTCGTTTACAGCTTTCTCTATTGAATTCCACTACAAAAGACCCGAGAGACCCCTGAGAGACGCGCACCGACCCCTGCTCCGTCCTGAGCCCCATCATCCAGTGAGGTCATTAGTCAAACGCCGTCAAAACCGTTTCATAACATTCACCCTCGCGGCATCTCTGCAAATACAGGGAACATCCAAGTCGGATGTGTCGGGGCCTGTAGACTTGGTTGGATGTAATGAGTTAATAATTACATGGTTTCGAAGCTAAAGGTAGTCAACATAAATCAAAATAAATACACATTAACAGAGCCGGAGAAACATACATGGAAATGTGCGCGAGCGAGTTATTAGACAAGAAAGTTTATCTGTAATTACACGTTTAATGTGATGAACTGCCATTAGGCTCGGGGGGAGATCGCTGCCCAAAACAGGTGCGAAACACAGAGGTAACAAGTCACAAATAATGAAACGTTGTTGGTCACACAACTTGACCCAACATGACTTTAGGTAACCAAAGGTGAACCTCATCTTATTCTGTCCAAGCTCAATAGTCTTGGGGCTAAGTCATTTTAATAAGCCCAAAAGTGGCTACACCAAAACCACCAGAGCCAATGTTATTTACGGAGCACCATGGGGACACGAGGTGAGGGAGCAGAGCAGTTATGGCGTCTTGTAGATCCGTTGTCATGTTACGTGTGAAGGTTTGGAAGGTAGGGAACAGCCTGACACATTTTGGTAGAAAGTTCCAGAGTTTGGGGGAAGCACGGGAGAAGTCCTGGTGATGGTTGTGAGAAGAGCGGATGGTCATGAAGGTCCTGTGAGGAGCGGAGATTACGTGTGGGGCAGTATCTCAGATGGAGGAAACAGGTTGAGGACGGCTTTGAAGTTCATGGTTAAACGTTTTAAACCGAATAAGTTGTACAATGTGTAACCAGTGGAGAGACTGTGAGAAGCGAGGAGGGAGTGTTAGAGAGTCAGAACATTGCAGTGGTCCAAGCGGGAGAAGAGAAGGGCCTGGACTACATCCATCATGGATTGGCCCCGTCCCAGAGCTGTAGCCATGCAGCCTCATGCACCACTCCCAACCTGCGTCTAATGAGGTCATTCAATCCTGCCGACAATAAAATGGCTGCCTCCTCTGTGTGCGCGAAACAGATACGGTCTGGATTGATCATCATTTACAGCTGCGCTGTCATCCCCAGGACGACTGGGCCAGATAAGTAGTCTGGGAAGGATCCAGACACAGATACTTTGGCTGCTAATAAATTATGTATACCGACAATCAAAAAGAATTAAAAGGGAAATCACTAGGAGCTTAAAAATGCAAAAACAGCAGCTACAATATATAAAAGATACAGAATAGCAAAACTGGTGAAGAACAATCACAGAAATAAAGAAAAAACAGCAGCTACAATATAGAAAGATACAGAATAGCAAAACTGGTAAAGAACAATCACAGAATGGAGAAAAAACAGCAGCTACAATATATAAAAGATACAGAATAGCAAAACTGGTAAAGAACAATCACAGAATAGAGAAAAAACAGCAGCTACAATATATAAAGATACAGAATAACAAAACTGGTAAAGAACAATCACAGAATGGAGAAAAAACAGCAGCTACAATATATAAAGATACAGAATAACAAAACTGGTAAAGAACAATCACAGAATAGAGAAAAAACAGCAGCTACAATATAGAAAGATACAGAATAACAAAACTGGTGAAGAACAATCACAGAATAGAGAAAAAACAGCAGCTACAATATAGAAAGATACAGAATAGCTAAACTGGTGAAGAACAATCACAGAATAAAGAAAAAACAGCAGCTACAATATAGAAAGATACATAGTAACTAAACTGGTAAAGTGCAAATCGCCGAATGGAGAAAAGAAACAGCAACAAAGCGATAAATCCTGACAATCAACTAAAATAAATAAAAAAGATGAATAAATAGACAAGTAACTAGAAAGGATCATAAAGCCATGAGCTCAGCATTTCTGCTTTCATTCTATAGTGCAATAAAAAAACCTAACAAGAAAATACAAATCAATTTTTCCTTGCAGCTCTGCTATTCTAGGCGTATACCCAATGGCTCAGATCTCTGAATCCCTGCCAAGAAAGCTCTAAGTGATGTCTGCAGACGGACTCCATCTTCCCCGGGCTCGGCTGTAATTCACCGAGGCAAAAATAAACCTTAATCATTTTAATGTGCAAATAACGATAGTCCACAAAACGCTTCTGTCTACTGCAATAACCGGCTCCGCGCTGAGCGGCTCCGAGCGGCCTGACAGCTACACATGGAGTCCTGCACTTTATACCTTTTATTATTTATAAAATATTTTCAATCACTCTTCTTTTATAGAGTTTTTGCCGCAATGGCATCAGGTTACCGTGCGGAGCCAGAGGGGTGAAAGGTGAAATCCAGGCTTAGAATCCCGGGTTCATTTGTTTCATCAAGTACAAAGTAGAAAACATCCAATTCTAAAGTCAGGAACTTGTGCCCAAAAACGCAACAGAAAGATTAGAGCATATCCTAGTCTGAGTATTGTTTGTAAATCGCTACGGAATATGAATGGCGCTAGAAATATTATTTATGGATCACTCACAGACTATAGTTCATGAGGATCCATGAGAACCAGATGTGTCTCGCCATTAAACACTAAAGCCATCCGTTATTTTTTTCGCATCTGAGTATTTGCCCCGTCTTGAGCATCTAGCCTAAGGGTGATGCCACACATGGCACTTTTGGTCAGTTTTTAAGCATCAGTTTTTTACTTTTTTCCATGTGTTTGGCTGCTTTGAAGCCATCTATTAAGATAAACAGGTTGCTTGCATTCTTTGTTTGCTTAGCATAATATTCTGCTAAGTATAATAATATTCTGAGAAGTATGAAACTGCAGTTTGACATTGAATGGATATAACATCAAACTCTCCTCTCTTCCACAGGTATATATCTCTGATTGCTGAATCATTTTTCACCCATCTACTGTGTCTTTAAATCCAGTCTCACTCTCTGCAATGGTATATATCTCTGATTGCTGAATCATTTTTCACCCATCTACTGTGTCTTTAAATCCAGTCTCACTCTCTGCAATGGTATATATCTCTGATTGCTGAATCATTTTTCACCCATCTACTGTGTCTTTAAATCCAGTCTCACTCTCTGCAATGGTATATATCTCTGATTGCTGAATCATTTTTCACCCATCTACTGTGTCTTTAAATCCAGTCTCACTCTCTGCAATGGTATATATCTGTTAATTGCCCTCGTATTGCATGTGTCTTGTTTCTTTCTGTAACATTTGACCCTTTTCTGTCCTACCTGATTTAATGTTCATCTCTGCCCCTCAATGAGTTTGTTTTTCTCTGTTCAGAACTTGATCCACATGTGTTAAGTCTCCTAGATTAATTGTTTTATGAGCTAAATGAGGGCCTGGTCTCTTGTCTTCTCTGGGTATAAATTTAGGGATAGTATAGGATGCTTGCATTCCAGGTTGCTTGCATTCTTTGTTTGCTTAGCATAATATTCTGCTAAGTATAATAATATTCTGAGAAGTATGAAACTGCAGTTTGACAGGGCAGGAGACAGGTAAGAAGGCAGAGAAAAATGAACAATTATGTTTGTCTCAAAATGTTTTCCATTTTCTCCCTGTTTGCCATGGTTGTTTTACTTGCCTACCGTCCATCTATTCCACCAGTACCAACTATCCATATCAATGCCTCCCTTCTTCACTCACCTTTCTTTACCACTCACACACTCTATACGTTATGTAACCAGACTAACTTATCACAATCTTCTGCCGTGAAGCAAGAAATAACTTCTTATAAAACTCTGCAGCATCTTTTGTCTCTTTTCTCTCTCCTTCTGCTTGCTGCAGGGGACATCTCTCCTAACCCAGGCCCCCCCTCTGCTCGCTGCAGGGGACGTCTCTCCTAACCCAGGCCCACCTTCTGCTTATTTTAACACTTCACACAGAAACCCTGCTAACCTTATAAAGATTCAGTGTATCCCCTCTTCTCCTTCTCCACCCGTAACCCCTTTTAAATGTGCCCTATGGAACGCCCGCTCTGTGTGTAATAAACTAGAATCAGTTCATGACCTCTTTCTTTCTAAGTCTTTTGACATGCTTGCCATTACGGAAACATGGATCCAGCAGGATGACTCCGCCTCCGTTGCAGCATTGTCTTATGGCGGTTTACACTTTTCGCACTGTTCCAGACCTGAGAATAGGCAGGGAGGTGGGGTAGGCATACTCCTCTCTCCACAATGCACTTTCCAGGTAATTCCTCCTGTACCTTCTCTTACTTTCCCATCTTTTGAGGTCCACACCCTCAGACTTTTCCGCCCATTCTCTCTTCGTGTGGCTGTAGTATACCGTCCTCCTGGCTCACCCTATCAGTTTCTTGACCACTTTGCCTCTTGGCTCTCTCACTTTTTATCCTGTGACATTCCAACTATCATCATGGGAGACTTCAACATCCCTGTTAACTCTCCCATTTCCCCTCCTGCCTCTCAGCTCTTAGCACTAACTACTTCTCTCGGTCTTTCACAACTCTGCGATTCCCCCACTCATAATGAGGGAAACATCCTCGATTTGGTCTTCTCCCGACCATCTTCAATATCTGATTTTACCAATTCCTCCTTTCCACTTTCAGACCATAATCTCCTTTCTTTTACTTTCAATAATCCTTCTCATTCTCAGAATCCTTCCACCCATCACTCATACCGGAACCCACGTGCAATAGATACTCATAAACTCACAGAAAACTTACAGTCTGCACTGTCCCCCATCTCCTCTTTCACCTGTCCAAACCTGGCTACTAACCACTATAATCACACTGTCAGAAGCGCCCTAGATGAGATGGCACCGCTCACTATCCGAAATTTTCAACACACACGCAGGCAACCTTGGCACACTGAACAAACTCGTTTCCTTCGGCAGTGCTCCAGGATTGCTGAACGTCTGTGGAGAAAATCGCGCACATCTGCAGACTTTCTTCACTTCAAATTTATGCTAAAAACGTATAACTCTGCCCTCCACCTCGCTAAACAGGTCTATTTTACTAATCTCATATCCTCTCTCTCTAACAACCCCAAAAGGCTCTTTGATACCCTTCACTCCTTACTAACACCCAAGGTGCAGCCACCTGTCACAGACCTTGGGGCTGAAGATCTGGCCGCCTATTTTAAGGACAAAATTGATTGTATCCGCCAGGAAATAATTGCTCAATCCACTCACCCCACTAATCCCCTTCCCTCCGATACCTTATCTTGTTCACTCTCTTCCTTTGAGCCAGTCACAGAGGAAGAAGTGTCTAGGCTCCTTTCCTCTGCTCGCCCCACTACCTGCATCAGTGACCCCATCCCCTCACATCTGGTACAGTCTCTCTCCCCAGCAGTCACTTCTCACCTAACTAAAATTTTCAATCTCTCTCTCTCTTCTGGGGTCGTCCCCTCTTCTTTCAAGCATGCTATTGTTACCCCTTTACTAAAGAAACCTTCACTGGACCCATCCAATGCTACAAACTACCGACCAGTTTCTAACCTCCCTTTCATCTCCAAACTCCTGGAACGCTTGGTCTATTCTCGACTAACCCGCTATCTCTCAGCTAACTCCCTCCTTGACCCCCTACAATCTGGTTTCCGCTCTATGTATTCCACTGAAACTGCTCTTTCTAAAGTCTCCAATGATCTCCTCACTGCAAAATCCAAAGGTGACTATTCTCTCCTCATTCTCCTGGATCTATCGGCAGCGTTCGATACTGTGGACCACCAGCTCCTCCTTAGGATGCTTCACTCCATTGGCCTAAAGGGCACTGCACTCTCCTGGTTTTCTTCCTATCTCTCTGACCGCACTTTCAGTGTCTCCTTTTCTGGATCTTTCTCTACTCATCTTCCTCTCAGTGTCGGGGTTCCTCAGGGCTCAGTCCTGGGTCCTCTTCTCTTCTCTCTCTATACTGCCCCCATTGGACAAACCATCAGCAGATTTGGTTTCCAGTATCATCTTTATGCTGATGACACCCAGCTATATACTTCTGCACGTAACATCACTCCTGCCTTAATCCAGAACACTAGTGATTGTCTCTCTGCTGTCTCTAACATCATGTCCTCTCTCTTCTTGAAACTTAATCTTTCTAAGACTGAACTTCTTGTCTTTCCACCATCTACTAACCAACCCAACCCTGACCTCTCCATCTCGGTCTGTGGGATCACTATAGCACCGAGGCAGCAGGCCCGCTGTCTTGGGGTTGTGCTGGACTCTGACCTCTCCTTTTTACCATATATTCAATCTATTGCTCGCTCTTGCCGTATGCATCTCAGAAACATCTCCAGAATCCGGCCGTTTCTGACATTTGAAACTTCTAAAATGCTAATTGTTGCACTTATTCACTCTCGACTAGACTACTGTAACTCTCTACTAATTGGTCTTCCACTCTCTAAACTCTCTCCTCTTCAATCTATTCTTAATGCAGCAGCCAGGCTCGTCTTTCAGGCCAAACGCTACACGGATGCCTCCAGTTTGTGCCAATCACTGCACTGGCTACCTGTCTCCTTCCGTATTCACTTTAAGATAATAACCCTCATCCACAAAGCTCTGAATAATGCTGCACCTCCCTATCTCTCTTCTCTCATCTCAGTCTATCGCCCTTCCCGTGCTCTTCGATCTGCCAGTGACATTAGATTAATCTCTACCTTAATTCGAACCTCCCATGCACGTATCCAGGACTTTTCCCGAGTTGCACCAATTCTCTGGAATGCCCTTCCCCAGACTCTGAGACTAATGCCTACCCTCCAAAGCTTCAAACGTGCTCTTAAAACCCATCTCTTTAGGCAAGCCTATCACACTCGCTAACTGCTTGAAATGTCAACTCTCCCTTTACTAATTCATCCTATCTCCCATCTGTTATCTGGCAAACAGCTGATATATACCAAGCTCCAGGCTTCTCTGCAGTCTTTTTCACCTAGGACCCTGTAAATAAGATGGCGGCTGATGGCTGGTCCAAGCAGCAACATCGTTGTTTAGTCAATTATTTATTAAATTATTTTATATTGTTCCCTTATAAAGAATGGCTGGACCATTATACAACCTCTTGTGTCACCCCCTCATCCTCATAGTCTGTAAGCTCTTGTGAGCAGGGCCCTCACTCCTATTGTTCTATATGACTGTTTGTTCTTTGTAATGTAATATAGTTGTATATGCCCCCTATGATTTGTAAAGCGCTACGGAATTTGATGGCGCTATATAAATAAAGATTATTATTATTATTATTATTATAAACAGGTTCCAAGTAGCCAAATGGTCAAAAACGGTTTTAAAAGGACACATGCTTAAAAACGGACCAAAAACTCCATATGTGGCATCACCATAAGCGGCACTGCACATGGAATGTACACTCACCGGCCACTTTATTAGGTACACCTGTCCAACTGCTCGTTAACACTTAATTTCTAATCAGCCAATCACATGGCGGCAACTCAGTGCATTTAGGCATGTAGACAGGGTCAAGACAATCTCCTGCAGTTCTCCCGAGCATCAGTATGGGGAAGAAAGGTGATTTGTGGCCTTTAAACGTGGCATGGTTGTTGGTGCCAGAAGGGCTGGTCTGAGTATTTCAGAAACTGCTGATCTACTGGGATTTTCACGCACAACCATCTCTAGGGTTTACAGAGAATGGTCCGAAAAAGAAAAAAACATCCAGTGAGCGGCAGTTCTGTGGGCGGAAATGCCTTGTTGATGCCAGAGGTCAGAGGAGAATGGGCAAACTGGTTCGAGCTGATAGAAAGGAAACAGTGACTCAAATCGCCACCCGTTACAACCAAGGTAGGCAGAAGAGCATCTCTGAACGCACAGTACGTCCAACTTTGAGGCAGATGGGCTACAGCAGCAGAAGACCACACCGGGTGCCACTCCTTTCAGCTAAGAACAGGAAACTGAGGCTACAATTTGCACAAGCTCATCGAAATTGGACAGTAGACGATTGGAAAAACGTTGCCTGGTCTGATGAGTCTCGATTTCTGCTGCGACATTCGGATGGTAGGGTCAGAATTTAGCGTCAACAACATGGAAGCATGGATCCCTCCTGCCTTGTATCAGCGGGTCAGGCTGGTGGTGGTGGTGTCATGGATCCATCCTGCCTTGTATCAGCGGGTCAGGCTGGTGGTGGTGGTGTCATGGATCCATCCTGCCTTGTATCAGCGGCTCAGGCTGGTGGTGGTGGTGTCATGGATCCATCCTGCCTTGTATCAGCGGCTCAGGCTGGTGGTGGTGGTGTCATGGATCCATCCTGCCTTGTATCAGCGGCTCAGGCTGGTGGTGGTGGTGTCATGGATCCATCCTGCCTTGTATCAGTGGCTCAGGCTGGTGGTGGTGGTGTCATGGATCCATCCTGCCTTGTATCAGCGGCTCAGGCTGGTGCTGGTGGTGTCATGGATCCATCCTGCCTTGTATCAGCGGCTCAGCCTGGTGCTGGTGGTGTCATGGATCCATCCTGCCTTGTATCAGCGGGTCAGGCTGGTGGTGGTGGTGTCATGGATCCATCCTGCCTTGTATCAGCGGCTCAGGCTGGTGGTGGTGGTGTCATGGATCCATCCTGCCTTGTATCAGCGGCTCAGGCTGGTGGTGGTGTCATGGATCCATCCTGCCTTGTATCAGCGGCTCAGGCTGGTGGTGGTGGTGTCATGGATCCATCCTGCCTTGTATCAGCGGCTCAGGCTGGTGGTGCTGGTGTCATGGATCCATCCTGCCTTGTATCAGCGGCTCAGGCTGGTGGTGCTGGTGTCATGGATCCATCCTGCCTTGTATCAGCGGCTTAGGCTGGTGGTGGTGGTGTCATGGATCCATCCTGCCTTGTATCAGCGGGTCAGGCTGGTGGTGGTGGTGTCATGGGTCCATCCTGCCTTGTATCAGCGGGTCAGGCTGGTGGTGGTGGTGTCATGGATCCATCCTGCCTTGTATCAGCGGGTCAGGCTGGTGGTGGTGGTGTCATGGATCCATCCTGCCTTGTATCAGCGGCTCAGGCTGGTGGTGGTGTCATGGATCCATCCTGCCTTGTATCAGCGGCTCAGGCTGGTGGTGGTGGTGTCATGGATCCATCCTGCCTTGTATCAGCGGCTCAGGCTGGTGGTGCTGGTGTCATGGATCCATCCTGCCTTGTATCAGCGGCTCAGGCTGGTGGTGCTGGTGTCATGGATCCATCCTGCCTTGTATCAGCGGCTTAGGCTGGTGGTGGTGGTGTCATGGATCCATCCTGCCTTGTATCAGCGGCTCAGGCTGGTGGTGGTGGTGTCATGGATCCATCCTGCCTTGTATCAGCGGGTCAGGCTGGTGGTGGTGGTGTCATGGATCCATCCTGCCTTGTATCAGCGGGTCAGGCTGGTGGTGGTGGTGTCATGGATCCATCCTGCCTTGTATCAGCGGCTCAGGCTGGTGCTGGTGTCATGGATCCATCCTGCCTTGTATCAGCGGCTCAGGCTGGTGGTGGTGGTGTCATGGATCCATCCTGCCTTGTATCAGCGGGTCAGGCTGGTGGTGGTGGTGTCATGGATCCATCCTGCCTTGTATCAGCGGGTCAGGCTGGTGGTGGTGGTGTCATGGATCCATCCTGCCTTGTATCAGCGGCTTAGGCTGGTGGTGGTGGTGTCATGGGTCCATCCTGCCTTGTATCAGCGGCTCAGGCTGGTGGTGGTGGTGTCATGGATCCATCCTGCCTTGTATCAGCGGGTCAGGCTGGTGGTGGTGGTGTCATGGATCCATCCTGCCTTGTATCAGCGGGTCAGGCTGGTGGTGGTGGTGTCATGGATCCATCCTGCCTTGTATCAGCGGGTCAGGCTGGTGGTGGTGGTGTCATGGATCCATCCTGCCTTGTATCAGCGGTCAGGCTGGTGGTGGTGGTGTCATGGATCCATCCTGCCTTGTATCAGCGGCTCAGGCTGGTGGTGGTGTCATGGATCCATCCTGCCTTGTATCAGCTGGTCAGGCTGGTGGTGGTGGTGTCATGGATCCATCCTGCCTTGTATCAGCGGCTCAGGCTGGTGGTGGTGTCATGGATCCATCCTGCCTTGTATCAGCGGCTCAGGCTGGTGGTGGTGTCATGGATCCATCCTGCCTTGTATCAGCGGCTCAGGCTGGTGGTGGTGGTGTCATGGATCCATCCTGCCTTGTATCAGCGGCTCAGGCTGGTGCTGGTGGTGTCATGGATCCATCCTGCCTTGTATCAGCGGCTCAGGCTGGTGGTGCTGGTGTCATGGATCCATCCTGCCTTGTATCAGCGGTTCAGGCTGGTGGTGGTGGTGTCATGGATCCATCCTGCCTTGTATCAGCGGCTCAGGCTGGTGGTGGTGGTGTCATGGATCCATCCTGCCTTGTATCAGCGGCTCAGGCTGGTGGTGGTGGTGTCATGGATCCATCCTGCCTTGTATCAGCGGCTCAGGCTGGTGGTGGTGGTGTCATGGATCCATCCTGCCTTGTATCAGCTGGTCAGGCTGGTGGTGGTGGTGTCATGGATCCATCCTGCCTTGTATCAGCGGCTCAGGCTGGTGGTGGTGTCATGGATCCATCCTGCCTTGTATCAGCGGCTCAGGCTGGTGGTGGTGTCATGGATCCATCCTGCCTTGTATCAGCGGCTCAGGCTGGTGGTGGTGGTGTCATGGATCCATCCTGCCTTGTATCAGCGGGTCAGGCTGGTGGTGGTGGTGTCATGGATCCATCCTGCCTTGTATCGGCGGCTCAGGCTGGTGGTGGTGGTGTCATGGATCCATCCTGCCTTGTATCAGCGGCTCAGGCTGGTGGTGGTGGTGTCATGGATCCATCCTGCCTTGTATCAGCGGCTCAGGCTGGTGGTGGTGGTGTCATGGATCCATCCTGCCTTGTATCAGCGGTCAGGCTGGTGGTGGTGGTGTCATGGATCCATCCTGCCTTGTATCAGCGGGTCAGGCTGGTGGTGGTGGTGTCATGGATCCATCCTGCCTTGTATCAGCGGGTCAGGCTGCTGGTGGTGGTGTCAAGGATCCATCCTGCCTTGTATCAGCGGGTCAGGCTGGTGGTGCTGGTGTCATGGATCCATCCTGCCTTGTATCAGCGGCTCAGGCTGGTGGTGCTGGTGTCATGGATCCATCCTGCCTTGTATCAGCGGCTCAGGCTGGTGGTGGTGGTGTCATGGATCCATCCTGCCTTGTATCAGTGGCTCAGGCTGGTGGTGGTGGTGTCATGGATCCGTCCTGCCTTGTATCAGCGGGTCAGGCTGGTGGTGGTGGTGTCATGGATCCATCCTGCCTTGTATCAGCGGCTCAGGCTGGTGGTGGTGGTGTCATGGATCCATCCTGCCTTGTATCAGCTGGTCAGGCTGGTGGTGGTGGTGTCATGGATCCATCCTGCCTTGTATCAGCGGGTCAGGCTGGTGGTGGTGGTGTCATGGATCCATCCTGCCTTGTATCAGCGGGTCAGGCTGGTGGTGGTGGTGTCATGGATCCATCCTGCCTTGTATCAGCGGGTCAGGCTGGTGGTGCTGGTGTCATGGATCCATCCTGCCTTGTATCAGCGGCTCAGGCTGGTGGTGGTGGTGTCATGGATCCATCCTGCCTTGTATCAGCGGCTCAGGCTGGTGGTGGTGGTGTCATGGATCCATCCTGCCTTGTATCAGCGGCTCAGGCTGGTGGTGGTGGTGTCATGGATCCATCCTGCCTTGTATCAGCGGCTCAGGCTGGTGGTGGTGGTGTCATGGATCCATCCTGCCTTGTATCAGCGGTTCAGGCTGGTGGTGGTGGTGTCATGGATCCATCCTGCCTTGTATCAGCGGCTCAGGCTGGTGGTGGTGGTGTCATGGATCCATCCTGCCTTGTATCAGCGGCTCAGGCTGGTGGTGGTGGTGTCATGGATCCATCCTGCCTTGTATCAGCGGGTCAGGCTGGTGGTGGTGGTGTCATGGATCCATCCTGCCTTGTATCAGCGGCTCAGGCTGGTGGTGCTGGTGTCATGGATCCATCCTGCCTTGTATCAGCGGCTCAGGCTGGTGGTGGTGGTGACATGGATCCATCCTGCCTTGTATCAGCGGCTCAGGCTGGTGGTGGTGGTGTCATGGATCCATCCTGCCTTGTATCAGCGGGTCAGGCTGGTGGTGGTGGTGTCATGGATCCATCCTGCCTTGTATCAGCGGGTCAGGCTGGTGGTGGTGGTGTCATGGATCCATCCTGCCTTGTATCAGCGGCTCAGGCTGGTGGTGGTGGTGTCATGGATCCATCCTGCCTTGTATCAGCGGGTCAGGCTGGTGGTGGTGGTGTCATGGATCCATCCTGCCTTGTATCAGCGGGTCAGGCTGGTGGTGGTGGTGTCATGGATCCATCCTGCCTTGTATCAGCGGGTCAGGCTGGTGGTGCTGGTGTCATGGTGTCTTTGGGCCCCTTGGTACAACGCCACAGCCTACCTGAGTATTGTTGCTGATCATGTCCATCCCTTTATGAGCACAATGTACCCTGTAACATCTGATGGCTACTTTCAGCAGGATAATGCGCCAGGTCATAAAGCTGGAAGCATCTCAGACTGGTTTCTTGAACATGACAATGAGGTCACTGGACACAAATGGCTCCACAGTCACCAGATCTCAATCCAATAGAGCATCTTTGGGATGTGGTGGAACGGGAGATTCGCATCATGGATGTGCAGCCGACAAATCTGCGACAACTGTGTGATGCCATCATGTCACTATGGAGCAAAATCTCTGAGGAGCTTCCAGCACCTTGTTGTATCTATGCCACGAAGAATGGAGGCAGTTCTGAAGGCAAAAGGGGGTCCAACCCGTTACTAGCATGGTGGACCTAATAAAGTGGCCGCTGAGTGTATGTTGACCAGATTAGATCATCTGTACTGGTTTCAGCACAGTTAATCTAAACTAAACTGAACTAAACGGACTCGCTCCACTCAGTTCAGCTGTACTGGGCTGGGGCCGGTAACGCGCCGATGCATCGATGTACCAAACATGGACACACGCAAAGGTCCTTACTCAACGGGGCACATTCTACATCACACAAGATGACGATGATGATGCGAGAATCTCCCAGTCCAGTCAATGGGAACGCAAAAACAATGAGCCCCTCCACACACAAAGCAACAATCACCGAAATAAAGAGAGTAACAAACAAGAAACCCCATCACGGAAAACTTTCCAAACAAAAATAAATAAAACTTACTAAAAATGTGTCTATGCAGCACAGACCACCCTGTAGATAATATAGATAACAGGCAAATTCTAATTTATGGGTGCACGACGCAGAAAGGTGCAGCTAAAGCCATAGTGGGACCCCAGTGGGTCAATAGTACGGACCTCTGGGTTGTACATTAGTGTTTCATACACCACAGCCGTTACCTGCATGGAAAAACACTTCTACAAAGTCGAGTTTTCACTTTCTTATTCGACAACAGAAACTTTAACCCTCCAACATTAGAAGTTCAGACCAAAAACAAAAAATAAAAATTCCTGCAAATTTGCTCATTAGGTGATCGGAGATGCCCTGGCGCGCAGTCATTCCCTCAGCAGCTGCAGGACACGTGCGGGCAGGTCCATGAGGGACAGGTGCGAGACCATCACAACACCAGAGGACTCAGAATAGCGATAACTGTCTACATCTATTAATACAAGCTCCAGCGGGGAAGGTGCAGCCCAAAATTTGGGGTTTTCAATTCAACTTAACCGTTCATTTCTCAGGAAGATTGAAGCGATCGGCTGGACCTGAAAGGAAAAAAAAAAAAAAAAAAGTAGGACGCCGTCTCGAGGCTCGCAACACCCTCTCCCTGCAAGAATGCTCGAAATTCTGAAATGCTTGAGAAACACTCATCAGGATCATATAGAGCAGCGCCGTGCCAACGCCTCTTAATATAATGAGAAAAACACATAGATTAAAAAAAAAATAATAAAAATGTTTCATCCTTTAATAGAAGAAGCCACAACTCTTGCTTGACAAATTCCAAAAATTCAGAATACAAGAAACCTTTGAAGTGGAGCAGATTAAAGGGGGTGTCACATAAAGAAAAAAAATTGTTACATCTAAGCCATTAAAAAATAAAAAAATCCAGTAATAACTTTCGAGTGGCGCCATCTGCTGATTCTATTTAACAGCCTTACAGCGTCCACCTATGTAACGGTGCTGAGCTGGACGCACATGCTCAGTTCTGTGCATACAGCATCTTCTAGGCTTGTCAGAGGAGGTGCTGAGCAAGTGCAGTAATAGAGTAAAGCGAGAACCAGACCAGTCTGACCATTTCAGTCCACTGAGGCACATTTACCAAGATGTACACCAGCTCCTGCTCTATAACATGCTGCCTGCAGATAGGACACTATGTACAATGTGCTCAGCTTCTCCTGCTCTATAACATGCTGCCTGCAGATAGGACACTATGTACAATCTGCTCAGCTCCTCCTGCTCTATAACATGCTGCCTGCAGATAGGACACTATGTACAATCTGTTCAGCTCCTCCTGCTCTATAACATGCTGCCTGCAGATAGGACACTATGTACAATCTAATCTGCTCCTCCTGCTCTATAACATGCTGCCTGCAGATAGGACACTATGTACAATCTAATCTGCTCCTCCTGCTCTATAACATGCTGCCTGCAGATAGGACACTATGTACAATGTGCTCAGCTCCTCCTGCTCTATAACATGCTGCCTGCAGATAGGACACTATGTACAATCTGCTCAGCTCCTCCTGCTCTATAACATGCTGCCTGCAGATAGGACACTATGTACAATGTGCTCAGCTCCTCCTGCTCTATAACATGCTGCCTGCAGATAGGACACTATGTACAATCTGTTCAGCTCCTCCTGCTCTATAACATGCTGCCTGCAGATAGGACACTATGTACAATCTAATCTGCTCCTCCTGCTCTATAACATGCTGCCTGCAGATAGGACACTATGTACAATCTGTTCAGCTCCTCCTGCTCTATAACATGCTACCTGCAGATAGGACACTATGTACAATCTGCACAGCTCCTCCTGCTCTATAACATGCTGCCTGCAGATAGGACACTATGTACAATCTGCTCAGCTCCTCCTGCTCTATAACATGCTACCTGCAGATAGGACACTATGTACAATCTGCACAGCTCCTCCTGCTCTATAACATGCTGCCTGCAGATAGGACACTATGTACAATCTGCTCAGCTCCTCCTTCTCTATAACATGCTGCCTGCAGATAGGACACTATGTACAATGTGCTCAGCTCCTCCTGCTCTATAACATGCTGCCCGCAGATAGGACACTATGTACAATCTGCTCAGCTCCTCCTGCTCTATAACATGCTGCCCGCAGATAGGACACTATGTACAATGTGCTCAGCTCCTCCTGCTGTATAACATGCTGCCTGCAGATAGGACTCTATGTACAATCTGCTCAGCTCCTCCTGCTCTATAACATGCTGCCTGCAGATAGGACACTATGTACAATCTGCTCAGCTCCTCCTGCTCTATAACATGCTGCCTGCAGATAGGACACTATGTACAATCTAATCTGCTCCTCCTGCTATATATCATGCTGCCTGCAGATAGGACACTGTGTACATTCTGCTCAGCTCCTCCTTCTCTATAACATGCTGCCTGCAGATAGGACACTATGTACAATCTGCTCAGCTCCTCCTGCTCTATAACATGCTGCCTGCAGATAGGACACTATGTACAATGTGCTCAGCTCCTCCTGCTCTATAACATGCTGCCTGCAGATAGGACACTATGTACAATCTGCTCAGCTCCTCCTGCTCTATAACATACACCACTATACTCAGTGTTTCTGGACAGTGAGATGGTCGTAGATAGAGAATAATAATGAGCGCCTCTTCCATGCTGAGCGGCAGAACTGTAAATTCCTGACATTCTGAGGGCCTGAAGATCTCCGTCAGCCATGGAGTCTCTTCATCTGCTAACAACTTGTAGTTAGAGTGTAATTTCCTGCGTCTCCCAGTGTTGAGGCCCTTAGGTCACACGGCGGAGGAATCTCTGGACATTCCTGGGATTTCTTCTCCCAGACATAACCAGAGACGAGAAGCAGCTTCCGGGACAGGTCCGAGGACTCGGGGCCTAGATAATGGCGCAGGTACTACAACTCCCATGCGCTCCCCTCACACACGGCTCGTCCTACTGACTGGGGCCTACAAGGAGCGGGGCCCCGTGTGATTTTCCATTTATCTCCCACGTCAGGCCGAGCACCGGATAAGAACTTCCTATTCTTCTCCATCTTCCGAGTGACGTCTTTCTCCGGCAGATAACGCGTCGCCGTCACACAATGGTGCCGCTTGTTCAAAGTTACCTGAAGAGTGGGAGCCGCGAGGAGGGGCTACGCCGGAGCACTTCAGATCTCACCTGGAAGGATTAGACATTTTTGTGGTTTCCCTCCACATCTGCGGTTCTGGCCTCACCCTCCAGCACAATGAATCCGGGCGGCCTCCCCTCCCCCTCCCGCCGTTACACGTCGCCCCATTGTCTTGTTTAGATGTGCGGTAAATACAAACAGACGACCATTTCTAACACGTCTGGGATGTCAGCGCCGGCCGCGCGTCACCAAAAGAAAGAAGTAGAGACCGAGCTAAAAATATTCCTGCAGCGAGGAGGAGGTGGCTCACAAAAAACTGCAGAGAAGAGAACAAGCGGCTTCATAGTGTTTTATGTGGGGGTTCAGGGCTGTCAGGAAAGATCTACTCCGAATCCCTCCCACTAGGGTGATAGATACTACATTACATTGCAAAGGGAACCCGTCATAAGGATCTAGGGCCACAATCTGCCCATTATCCAGGACCGGATCACAGTGACGTCCTTCTATATTCTGGGAGAATTAGATCTGCATGTATGTGCGCATGTATGTGCGCATGTATGTGCGCCTGTATGTGCGCCTGTATGTGTGCCTGTATGTGTGTGTGTGTGTGTGTGTGTGTGTGTGTGTGTGTGTGTGTGTGTGTGTGTCTGATCTGCTGTCTGACCAGCCAGGGGCGGAGAAGGGTCACACCAAGAAGCCTTGATCAAAGCCCGACAGACCATGCACATGATCACGTCTGGGCGGCCACTACTGGAGGCGGCCTATCATGTACCGGTCCCATGGGACGTTGGTCAAACTAGGATTAGTCAGACCTCCAAGAGAAACAAAGCCTACGTACCATCACTCTATAGCCCCTCTGCCCAGCGGGAAGTGCTAGGGACCACATAGTGACAATTGTTGGCCTCCTTGGACCATGGGGCATCATTGATGACAAAAGAGGAATGGACATCCGACTGTCCTAAGAAGCCACCGATTATCCAAGCGGGTCCCATGAGGACTGGAAGTACCAGAGCAGGACAGGTTCACCTCCTTTATATTTGACCCCTCATGACGTTTTCCACCTCCGATCAGTGGCTTAGTCTGCGCCACCTGCCCACAGTGGGGGTGAGAGACGAAAATAGTCCGGGGTATGGACTCTGCGCTCCCATAAATCAGAATGGAGGGGGGTCTTGTAAAGGGGCAAACTCTTCATTTGGGAGGAGCCAGGAGATGTCCTCAATACTCAACATAAGGAGGAGAGGTCATGTGATTTATCGGGGCTGGAAAGTTGTAAGAGCCCAAATAAAAATATATTAGAAGATCACAAAAGGTAATTAGAGACTGTCGGCGGCGGGGCAAGAAGAGGGCGACGGCGGCGGGGCAAGAAGAGGGCGTCGGCGGCGGGGCAAGAAGAGGGCGTCGGCGGCGGGGCAAGAAGAGGGCGTCGGCGGCGGGGCAAGAAGAGGGCGTCGGCGGCGGGGCAAGAAGAGGGCGTCGGCGGCGGGGCAAGAAGAGGGCGTCGGCGGCGGGGCAAGAAGAGGGCGACGGCGGCGGGGCAAGAAGAGGGCGACGGCGGCGGGGCAAGAAGAGGGCGACGGCGGCGGGGCAAGAAGAGGGCGACGGCGGCGGCGGGGCAAGATCTTCCAGTAGAGGCATTTTTATTTTTAAATAGATTTGTAAAGGATTTTTCTGAAGGAGGAGGTGTCATCCCTAAAGGGCGACTTATTATTGAATTTCAGAATATTTGTACCGTATAAAGTAACAGAGTCATGGAATGAGGGATCTGCAGTCGTCCATCTGCCGGGAGCAGCAGGAGTCGGATGTTGGCAGAAATATGATAAAGTTCCGGTATTAGACATCCGAAACGTCTACCTATGGTCTCCAGTACTGACTGCCGGATGTCACTGGATCGCTTCAGCCAATCGGTAGCTTCCACGAGACGTCACTGGTGATGTAAGAGGAAGTCCTAAGGTCTGGGCCAAAAAGAGTCCCCGCTGATCCATCCGTGCCGAAGACTGGAAGAAGCAGCACAATGCGGATACCAAAGCAAGTGCACGGTATTTCTGTATGGCCTCACCCGATCCCTGGAAAGCCCCTAAATGTCAGCTTGACAGTCTCCAGTAGGTAAGACAAGGGTCCATGTTACAAGTGACTTCACATGTGGTTCTAGATACTGGTTCTTTATCCCGGCTCACAATTCCAACCATGTCTGACCTGTAACCTCTGTAGCTCACAGAACCACAATCCTGATGGAAGAGGAGCTTCTCATCTTTTAAATGACACCATGTTTCTAGGTGCTAAAGAACCAAAGATCAGGGCATCTAAAACTACTCTTCCTCTGTAGCTTCTAAACTTGACTCATCTCAGGAAAAATCTGACTCATCTCTGCTCATCGACAAATAATATTGGAAGAGGTTATTTATAGGTAAAGGGGCGACATTTCATCCCCAACCTGAGAGAGCTTAGTGGGGTAAATCTGGAGACAATCCCTTTAAAACATGTCACCTGTAGGCTACGCCGCTGTGTCTATGGGGCAGGTTTCCTTTAAGTCTAAAGCCATAATTCATACGATCTCGGGTATGACAGTATCTGGAGGCTCTCGTCTGCTCTTCCTTTGTCGGGTTTGGATCAATGTGTCCGGTCATGCAGAGCACCCGAGTCGTCATGAAACTATTTCCTAGCGACTCGATCCGTGTTGTCCCATTTCACAATCTGCAGACGAGTTACGGTCCGGCCTAAATTAGAAGATGTCTATTTATAGAGGAGAAGATCAGCAGCGAGAGGGGAAGTCGCCTCAGACTTAGGGTTATATTGTGGCAGCGAGCGAAGCTCAGACCCGAAAAAGCTACAGGAAGGTCAAAAAAAGAAAAAAAAAATTCTATTTAGACATCCCCTTTAACCTGCTCTGCAATTTATTTCATGTTAGTATAAACTTTGCCATTTCCATCATTTCTATTAATTTTATGTTTTTTAGTTCCACTTTTTGAACATTTCAGATAAATTGCTGAATACTTCGGTTTCGATTATTTCACTAATATTTCTCTCGGTCCCCGGTTGTTCTATAATAAATTGGTTTTCTCTGTTGCGGAGACCAGTAACAATCATGTCCCCCACACACAGCACATGGAGAATAAATGGGGATTAGATCCCAACCCGTCTCCCATTCAGTCTGAAGAAGCACATAGGACATCAACGTAATCAGGCGAGAAAGAGAAGTGAAATGGTTAAAGGGGTTGGCCGCTCTTTTACACAAGTTGCCCAGGTGTCTTTACTGCCTTAATAATAATCCATGAATGTTCAAGTGATTCAGCAGTCCTGCTACTTACTTTAGTGCAGTCTGCAGACTCTAAATGGGTCTTTGTTTACATTTCTGAGCTCTGCTGAATAGGAGGAGCTGCAGCAGAAGATTGGGACTGAACCCTGCTAGTGCCCCTCCCCCAATGAGAACATCCTGCTAGTGCCCCTCCCCCAATGAGAACATCCTGCTAGCGCCCCTCCCCCAATGAGAACACCCTGCTAGCGCCCCATCCCCCAATGAGAACACCCTGCTAGTGCCCCCCCCCCAATGAGAACACCCTGCTAGTGCCCCCCCCAATGAGAACACCCTGCTAGTGCCCCCCCCAATGAGAACACCCTGCTAGTGCCCCCCCCCAATGAGAACACCCTGCTGCCCCCCCCCCCAATGAGAACACCCTGCTGCCCCCCCCCCCCAATGAGAACACCCTGCTGCCCCCCCCCCCAATGAGAACACCCTGCTGCCCCCCCCCCTCCACTGGGAACACCCTGCTAGCTCCTCCTATGCCCCAATGGGGACCCCCTGCTGGCACCCCCCCCCCCTACTCTGCTTGCCCCTACCCCCTGCCAATCAGAGAGGTGAATGTTTTTTGTATTCTTAAAAAAACGTGACCACTTTGGGTTAAGAGGAGCTGAGGAAAAGCGTCTGATAAGAAGTTGTATCTAATTTCCCATAAGACGTAGAAGCCATTAATCACATGCCGAGAGATGAAGAATTGTTATGAAGGACGAGGATCCGGTCCTGTTCTCGCTCCTCCGGTAGAAGATCATGTAAAACTCTATGATCAGGGTCTGCGAGCGCTTCCCCCCCCCCCCCCCGCACCCCCGCACCCCACCCCCCGATATCTGGACCGCGATCAATGGAAAGATCTATTACTCAGCCCAAAACATGTTTTTCTTTCCCGTTTTTGTTGAAGCCGAATCAAAAACTAATCACGTCTTGGCGCGGGAACAGACGCACAGCTGCTCATTTACATAAATCCGGCCAAAAACATTGATACGAGGGGCCGGCACCACCAGCCCAAAAATGGCGAGAAATGTAGCAACACACAAAACGCTGGAGACATGGATAGCGAATAGCGGGAGGTTTATAAACTCACAATATTAACCTCCCGGGGAAACAGCTGCGAAATAGGAAATTATTCACTTACCACGATCAACAATGCGCGTCCGAAAAAGAAACCGGAATACCGCGACAAATATTATTCCAAGCCGGATCTTTTCTTCCAGTTCTGCGGTTTAAGTACCTTTGGAGGTCTTAAAGGTTCTTGTATACCTGGGTGTCAATAGCATCAGATCTCACCAGGGCAGAATCAGACATCGAGGGGAGGGGGGGGGGGCTGGGGTTCACACCCAGATCATAATCCGCTACTTTAAGTAACAGTTCAAGACGTTACAACTGCCGCCATCTTATTTTTAGAGAGGAGTCACCAATAATAGAATCAGGACTACTCGTATTTGGGATTTCTGGGGCCCCTCATCCTGCATCCTGGGCCACGGAAGGTTTCATCCAGTCCTGAGTTCGTTTTTAAGGTCTCATTCCCACTACGTAACCCCCCACCCCCTACACGTGTTGCATTTTGGGTAGTGATGAACCGGAGTTTGGGTTTGATGTTCTGTTCGCCCACGGACCCATCACTGCGGTTAGCGCCGGTCACGGGTGTTAACTCTTCAAGCACTTAAAGCGTAACACCCGCGATGGTCACAGCGGTTAACGATGTGGAGAGCGTTTGGATTCGGCACCTGGTCCAAACTTTCACTTTCCAGAGCGGCTGAACACAGCAAACCATGAGCTTTATCGGGTCCAATCATCCCCAATTACGGGTTTATCCGCCCCATCCATGACCCGCACTGAACTTTTTACTTAATTTAGGTGGAAAAATCCCATAAGGTCCATTAGAAAACGCATCGTCCTATAATAGACGTATTCTATAACCTCCGGCTCGCCGTGTATTGTTAGCGCAGACGGTTCCGTGCTCTGTGTGTTTCACCAGGAGTCACAGAACACGTCAGTTATATAACAGACCCCAGAACGTCCTCCTGCTGACCCCTCCGTCTCCTACAATCCCGTATATATTGTTCTGCAGACGCTTTATCGCGTTTCCTCGCAGAGACGAGCAGCCGGCGGCTCCGGCCTTATCTCCATAAACCAGTCCCAGCTATAGGGGAAGAGCGGACAATGCACCTTACAATAACACTGGGATTTTATATTATTTCCTTCAACAATAAATATTGTGGAATAATTTGGTTTCTTTTATTTATTTTTTAAAAATTGTAACAAAATTGTTGCACATAGAGAAGAGAATAAATCCAATCAGGTTCATTTGTTCTGCTTCTGGTTCGCACGCGGTGGTTTCTGCCCAGAGGGATCCGCGCCATCGCTCGCAGCCTCCACGTATCGCGCGCGTATGTTTGCAATGTCTAGACAAGAACAAGAGACACCTCTGGGCACAGCAGAAACTCATTCACAACAAAGGATCAGGCAGGAAAACTTAAAGGGGAAGTGCCAAGTATCCACAGAATAGGGATAACAAGGTGATCCACGAGGGTCCCACAGCTGGAACAACCCACCACAATCCGGAGAACGGGAATCCTGCTGTAACCGATGAGAGAAGCGGCCTTACCACGCTATGCCGCTGTATGACAGAAATAGCCGAGCACAGCGCTCCGGTATCTCCAACCTCTTCCATAAATAATGAGCGGAGCAGCAGGGCACAAGCTCCCCCTGCCTCTCCACCCATCAGTGAGACCGGATCCCCATTCTCCAGATTGTGGGGTCGGAGAAGTTGGACCCTCAGCAATCAGCTAGTTATAGGGGATAAAGAAAAGTTACCCTCCAAATCGAGCATGAAGAACCAGGGACGTTACTAATAGATCCGGCACCGGGACTGTGGCATCTTCTTATATCTGTTATCCATGGCCTCCTCCCTTCTAAAATCAACTTTTAACATTATGCTAATGAGCCTGAAGGTCTCTGGAGGCAATATCAGAGCCCCTTAGTAGTGCAGATTCACAAGATGTTATAATGAGCACAGCAGGTCTCAAACAACCCCGTGCCCCCCCCCCCCCCCTCCTGAATACCTTGGCATTTCTGGTCACGAGCAGGTCTGGGCGAACCCCCACGGACTAAGCCAAACCCACTCTATGGGCCAGCAGCCCCTACACGTGTAGTTATACAAGTAAAACCATTGTATAAAAACCACTGGACGGAAACTACAGCACAAAGAACTGACTAGAAACGTCACTTCAGGGGCAAATTTCTGAATGGGTCTCCAGGCGATTTGTAGCTTCTTCCAGCCGATGGGAAACCATTGAAGTTGTATGACGATTCCCTCGGCTTGAAACATTCCCTTTATATTCTGTATATTACGGCGCATAGAAAAGGTGAAAGCCGCGGCTTAGAAATTCACAAGGATTTTAGAAGATGCATAAAAATCACCACAAAAAACACAAAATGCGACTTCTGAGACGAGATAATAGAATTTATGGAAAGAAGTCGCTGTTTCTAGCAGGACAGATTAGTATTGAGGAAGCGAAAGCCGGGGAAGGGGGGTCCTGGCGCCATTACCCAGGCACAGATAAGTCCTGGCGAGATAGACGCCGTCTCTGGTGTCATTCAGGAAAGCGTTTTATCAGACGTCGCAGTCCACGAGAATCAATAAGAGGAAAAACTCAACCCAGACGCAGCCAGACAAAAACAAGCTGGAAACATGGCGTCCCGATAGTCCACCTCCCGCAAGAGCAAACAATTCACCTGAGCAAACACTGCGGGCGCTTAATCACCCACGGCTACTTCTGTCTAGACAAGCGCGGCCGCCATCCTGAGCGCCGGCAAATTAATAAACAACCTCACATTGGGCGTCCGTGCGCGCAGAACCAGGCGGCAATATGTTCCAACTCAACGCACATTAGACGTGGACGGAACGTTCTATAGAGGAAAAGGACAAAAGTATCAAATCCGGGTCACAACGAAGAGAAAGAACATGAATGAGATTATTAGACACAAATATTAGATGCAATTCGCTGCAATACCTGACGTGACCAGGGATAACGGTGGCGCCACTGAATGAAAAATAAGACAATTCCCTTTAAGCCGGGTCAGACTTTGGTTTGAGATGAAAACCCAATGGGCCAAAGCACGAGCCACAATTACCGATTCCAACATCTCGGACCTCTTGCGCTCCTGATCGTGCGCTGCCTCCTATATTGGCCCGATCCCAGAGACTGCGCACCTTGTACAGAAGACGTTATACCGAAAACATTAAGAAGGACTTTCCGTCTGCCGGCTGAACCAGTTAATACAGTGCCGGTGCCGCAATTCACTGGCAGAAAGGGAGTCCTTGCATCATGTTTTCGGTATAATGCAAGGACTCCCCTTTGGCCCTTCTGTTCAAGGTGAGCAGTCAGTGGGACCGGGCCGACATATGGGCCCTGTTTCCACTTCTACTGCAAGTGCTGAGCAGTAGTTGAAAATTAAGCCACGTCCAACTTACCATAAATATCAGCCCGCAACACTTAAAGGGAACCTGTCATCAGTAATTGGCCTTTTAACCCCGTATCAGTATATAGTCAGACAGCGAAACACCTTCAGGTTTTTGTTTCTTTCGTGGCCCAGTGCGGTGGCATCATCCAGATAATCTACTTAAGAGTGAGATGTAAATTGATTGTATAAAGTCACGGAGGCGGAGAGTATAACACTGAAGTCAAGGTGGGAGCTGTGATCGCCTCCTCCTCCGTGACTGACATCAAGCATAGCACTCCAGGAGATCTGCAGTGATGTCTCTGGGTGCAGGACCATCAATTACAGTGATGGGGGCTTTCTGAGGAAGAGAGAGCTGGACTTCAGTGTTTAAATCTCCGCCTCCTTGACTTTATACAACCAGTTTACATTTTACTTTAAAGTGGATTTTCTGGAGGATGCCACCATGCTGGGTCATAATAGAAACATCATCTAGAAACTGTTCAGCTACTTGGCAACATACTGCTAGTGGTTTATTGGGTCAATTTCTGCTGACAGGTTCCCTTTAATTCCGTAGGCCTCACCTGGACCACCATCTTCTCCCCCCTCCTTTGTAAAAGTGGGGTGCAAGGAGAAAAAAAAAATATTGATGCAGCGGCTGGATCACACAGAGAGAGGAAAGAGAGATCAGGGGGGTGAGTGAGACATGTTCTGCTCATTGTAACAGCCTTTGAATCTGCAGCACTCATACTTATTAGCATAACTATAAAAGTTGATAAATATAAGGAGATCCCACAGTCCCGGTGCCTGGATCTATAAGTAATGTCCCCGGTTTATCAGGATTGGTTTGGTTGGCGATTCCCTTTAAACATGAAGTGGAGTTTATAGCTCTGACTGCTCTGATAATCGGTCCCCGCCCCTGGGTTGGTTGGGCTACAAATCTAACCCCTTTCATACCAGAAAAGTCCAAAAATTGTAAGGAAGATCTGTAAAACTTGGTATATTCAGGTCAGTTGTGAAGTATAAAAAGCTTTGGCTTTCAGATTCCGGATTCTTCCTTCAATCAAAAGATCAGGTCAAAAGTCGAAAGGCTCCCGAAAACATAACAATCAATGGGTCCGGATATTTCCCCCCTCTGACGGTCTCAGGGTCACATTTACATTATGGTGTTTGGCGGCTTTTATATGCAATTTTTATGGTTTATAAAAGGAAGAATAATAGTAACTGCCCCACAAATATAATATCAGGGGGGAATGTGAATATCAAATATGATTCACTGGGGAGAAGGAAAATATTTAGATAATATACAATAATAATTCTTTATTTATATAGCGCCTACAGATACCGCAGCGCTACACGGAGCTCATCACATCAGTCCCTGTCCCCAGGGGCTCACAATCTAATCAACCTACCAGTATGTATCGAGTGTAGGGGGAAACCGGAGGACCCAGAGGAAACCCACACAAACACGAAGAGAACATACAAACTCTTTGCAGATGTTGACCTGGATGGGACTTGAACCCAGGACCTCAGCGCTGCAAGGCTGTAATACTAACCACTGAGCCACCATGCTGCAAGGCTGTAGTGCTAACCACTGAGCCACCACACTGCAAGGCTGTAATGCTAACCACTGAGCCACCGTAAGTACAATCAAAACACCCGCCGCCCCCTTTAAAAAACAAAAAACACTCCATTGCCGCCTTTCTTTTGATCAGTGCAACCTGCCGTGTGATGCAGAATCTATTTTCCTCTGATGACACAATCCAGACTTTGTAAGAAACCGCTGCAGATATTACAGCATCTAATTCCAGTCTCCGCTCGGAGATTTCTTGCCTTCCGAGCGTCGGATGACGGCAATTACCCCCCCCCCCCCCCCCCCCCTGGAGTTTAGGAAAAATGCCATAAAATAAATATTTGTGTAAAGCGATTTTGATCCAAATCAACACTTGACCTCAATGAAGCCTTCAGGTCCGGAATGTTCTATCCACGGAGGAGACGGATTTATTCCCGGATTATTATTAGGAATAAATTCTATTATTTCTCCTCCTTCTGCCCAATATTTCTACACCCCCTGCAAGACCCAAATCTCTGCTAAACCTTCAGAATGTCTTTTTAGCATCTGACAAGATACATTGAGGGTTTTTTTTTTTTTGCTACAGTTTTACATGTTTGGTCTATGGGGGGGGGGGGGGGGAATATTGGGAATATGGGAAGTTGTAGGAAGTTGACCGGACAAGCGGCGGCTGTGATTTCCAGGTGATACCGGGTGACGCAGACCTGCCGGGGTGGGTTTCGATTCGCTGACCGTGCGACATTCCTGGAGGTTTTGTTTAGACTATATCCTGAGGATGATGGAGGCGACTGCAAAGGTTTCTCTCCGTTTCCCCACAACATTTACAAAGGTTTCACTCAATAAAGAAACAGGGTCCGGAATCAGCCTGTCCTATCTGCAGGCAGCATGTTATAGAGCAGGAGGAGCTGAGCAGATTGTACATAGTGTCCGATCTGCAGGCAGCATGTTATAGAGCAGGAGGAGCTGAGCAGATTGTACATAGTGTCCGATCTGCAGGCAGCATGTTATAGAGCAGGAGGAGCTGAGCACATTGTACATAGTGTCCTATCTGCAGGCAGCATGTTATAGAGCAGGAGGAGCTGAGCAGACTGTACATAGTGTCCTATCTGCAGGCAGCATGTTATAGAGCAGGAGGAGCTGAGCACATTGTACATAGTGTCCTATCTGCAGGCAGCATGTTATAGAGCAGGAGTAGCTGAGCACATTGTACATAGTGTCCTATCTGCAGGCAGCATGTTATAGAGCAGGAGGAGCTGAGCAGATTGTACATAGTGTCCTATCTGCAGGCAGCATGTTATAGAGCAGGAGGAGCTGAGCACATTGTACATTGTATCCCATCTGCAGGCAGCATGTTATAGAGCAGGAGGAGCTGAGCACATTGTACATAGTGTCCTATCTGCAGATAGCATGTTATAGAGCAGGAGGAGCTGAGCAGGTTGTACATAGTGCCATATCTGCAGGCAGCATGTAATAGTGCAGGAAAACCTAAGCAGATTATACACAATCACCTACAGGATCTGCAGGCAGCATGTTATAGAGCAGGAGGAACAGAGCAGATTGTACATAGTGTCCTATCTGCAGGTAGCATGTTATAGAGCAGGAGGAGCTGAGCAGATTGTACATAGTGCCATATCTGCAGGCAGCATGTTATAGAACAGGAGGAGCTGAGCAGATTGTACATAGTGTCCTATCTGCAGGCAGCATGTTATAGAGCAGGAGGAGCTGAGCAGATTGTACATAGTGCCATATCTGCAGGCAGCATGTTATAGAGCAGGAGGAGAAGAGCAGATTGTACATAGTGTCCTATCTTCAGGCAGCATGTTATAGAGCAGGAGTAGCTAGCACATTGTACATAGTGTCCTATCTGCAGGCAGCATGTTATAGAGCAGGCAGAGCTGAGCAGATTGTACATAGTGTCCTATCTGCAGGCAGCATGTTATAGAACAGGAAGAGCTGAGCAGATTGCACAATATGTACAATCTACTCAGCTCCTTCTGCTCTATAACATGCTGTTGGAACACAGAAGACCTATCAGTCAGTGAAGCCTTCGCTCTGTAAAATTCGTCTTTCTAAAAGAAAAAAAAAAAAAAAAAAAGGAAGAAGAGGCCTGGACCCGGACGCGTCTCCGGCTTTGCCCCCTATAAATGTATGTATAGCTTCCCACGATTGTGGGGTCAGTGACATTACACGTTGTGTGCGGTGGAGATGACGCCCGGACATCCTCCATGTTCTCTGGTCTTGGCTTTACTTCTCCTTCCACTTTTCATTGTCCTGTAACAAGTCATCTTGGCCGAGAGGAAAAGATTGAAGAACCATCCGGCTCCTCCTGGTCGTCCACTGCAGCGTCCGGGCCGACACATTAGCGCAGGAATGTCGCACTTCAGACACCTCCGGCCCCTCTCCGGCCCCTCTCCGGCCTCTGGATGGAGGGGACACAGAGGGACACGTGTAAGACTTTCCGGGCTCGGCTCCAGCGCTGACAGGTTCAGATGGAGACATCCGGAGCTTTCTCCGCACTTCTCTGCGCCGCCTGCGCTCGCACGTCTCTTCCTGCGCTGGAGGGAAGCCATCGTCTACAGCCTCTTTTTTTCCAGCACTAAAAGCCATTTCGGAGATGAAGTGCAACAAAAGACGGATAATGGAGAAAGCAGAACATCTCCCCCAGGACGAGGAGCGAGGGTCTCATGGAAGGGCCCGGAATAAGCCACAACCACAGGCAGGACCCATCGAGGGTCCAAAAGCCGAATAACGGACGCGACTACTGATCAACCAATAGGACGGAGCCGAAAGGATCCTCCAGGTCCATCTTCTATAATGATTGTCATTAGATTATGGTCACCGCTGGGTGGGGGAGGGACATGTCTCCAGCTCATCATTATGGGATATGAGATTGGTAGAAAGTTACTCCCTTCATCTTTCACAAGCACATGCATGCTCGGCACAGATAAGATGGACATCAGGACCCACAGCTGTTGGCTGAACAGTTTTCAGAAATATACGTCCAGCTCCCGGAATACGGATCGCACACGGATAACAATGGCGCATCCTCCAGATTCTTCACTTCTATGGGGAGGCTCAAAGCACAAACACTGGAATACGACCTGACGTGAGATTCCTGCCGCCCTCACATGGTCCCGCAAAAAAAATCCATTGCATATGGACCATCACATGCCCCCCCCCCCCTCTGATAATCTGTTTGACACATGGAAATAAGGACTGCAGGGACTCGTAACATTTGTTTGCGGATCCATTAGCGCCTGTTTGTGGGGCCATGTTCACACTTATCGCCTTGAAACTCTTGTTTAGCAGCTGATCCCCCCAATGTTCACACAAGTTTAGCTAAAAGCTGAGAGCAACCTGCTGCCGTCCTATGGGGAGGATCGGACATGACATTTCAATATGTCTGATCAGCAGAGATGAAGCCCCCGCTGACCTGTTCTGAGGGTCCTGCAGTAATAACTCGATATCCACCATTTCACTGTAATGAAACCATCTCAATCAATTCTGTAACCAGTGACCTAGACCCTCCATGGGGTGACATGCACGGCCACTTTCTTCCCAATACAGCGCTACAGCTGCCCACAGGTAGAGTGCGGTACTGCATTCCTATAGCGCTGAGCTGCAGTACCGGCACACGCCATGCTCAGGTGTGGCGCTGTTTCTCCCCCTAGTCCAGCGTGGCTGACAATCTACACCTTGTCCCGAGCTCCTCTCATGCCGCGCCGAGGCGCAGACAGGTGGAGTCAGGACATTGTTTATTCAGTAAATAGATGCGGTGTCTCTCCTGCTGGTAATAAATCATTACACACGTTACAGACACAGATAGGTTTCCTCCTTCACAGAAGAGGCAGAATTTAAAGTGAACCCGTCAGCAGGAGTGGGATTTTTAGCCGGTGACAGGTTCCAATAGCCTGAGCTCTGCCCATTATAAATACGCATCCTGAGTACTGACACTACTTTATACAAATTTATTTCACATTACCTGACAGCAGCGTCTGAGTCCCGGGGGAGGGGCAGCCTGTGTGTGTCTGTGTCTCAGTCTCCTCCCCTTCTGGTGGGGAGGGGGAGGCGGATGGTGCGGAGGAGAGGAA
Organism: Engystomops pustulosus; assembly: GCF_040894005.1. Taxonomy (NCBI): domain Eukaryota; kingdom Metazoa; phylum Chordata; class Amphibia; order Anura; family Leptodactylidae; genus Engystomops; species Engystomops pustulosus. Next base: position 122,972,613 of record NC_092418.1, on the reverse strand, counting down.
GATGATGTAACATCCAGGAACATGATCTAAAGTATAAACTAAACTGTTACATCATCTCTTTGCTTAGAGGGGATGTCTCAGAAATACTGTCTACTTTTTTTTTCAGGCCGCCCCCCCCCCCCTTCCTTGGGTTGTAAAACGGTTTTATTGACTATTGAGTTGTGCAGATACAACCAGTGATTGGGGGGGGGGGGGGGGCGGAGTTATGTCCAAATCCTGGACATCCCTTTTAATGTAAATCTCAAAGATCAGGAGCAACTACTGGGCCCATAGTCCTCAAGCACATGGGGGGGGTATCAGGACTGGTGCTCCCCGAAATAATCGAACCTCTAGTGACCCGCCAGTAATTGTGACCATTTCCCCCTCCGTGACAAGGGGCGTGAAGGATGCGGCTGGCGACATTGGTCCTAGTTCAGACCTCTATTCAGCAGCTTCAGGCAGGACCTTAAATTATAGCCACATCATTTCCACTACCATTTAACAATGAGGGAAGCTACTGTATCATGCAAGAAGCCCCAGGGGTAAGCAGAGACCCCAAGGCCAGGGGGCTCATGCCCACAATTGTGTTAGGAGGTACAGAATGTCCTAGTCTGAACTGGTTTTAATGACTGATTAAAATTATGCTCTGGCTTCACAGGCTGTTACACTGTCTCACCCTCCTGCCAGCTTCCTCAGCATTGAGAATACAGAAGGAAGTACTCACTGAACAAGTGCTGAGGAAGCAGGGGGGGGGACAGTGTAACAGTCTGTAAAGCTAGAGCACAGTGCGGCTATTAGAATAACGGATTGAATAGCATAATTTTAACAATTGATTTTAGAATGAATGAGGCCATGGATAGCACATCTAATAAGATCCCACAGTCCCGGTGCCTGGATCTGTGAGTAACGTCCCGGGTTTATCAGGATGGAAACATCATTCTGATGTGGAATGCAGACACAATTATCAATTTCTGTGTCATAATAGCGACAATAAATAATAATAGACAGCAGTGGGGAAAAAATAATAAATAAAGCAAAGAATAAAAGTAGAGAAATCTAATGAAGGCGTTTGTGCTGTGACCTTGATAACTCCACAACTTTATCAGAAATCAATGAGTGTCCTGGATTCGGAGCAGTTAGCGGTGGGCGACATCAAAGGCGAAGAGAAGAGCCCCAGACACGGCGTCTATTGTGCGCCGCTTATCTCCAGCGCGTCTGGCCTCAAATCAACAGGAAAGTGCAAGTCACGTTCACAGCCCGTTCTGCATGACAAAGAGATCCCCAGCACCCAGCACCCACCTTCCAGGGGAAACCAAAGGAGGAGGGGGACAGGCTCATCCCTGCAGGAGTCATTAATATGTAAATGTCTCAGGCTCATCATCATCAGGGGATATGGGGGGGGGGGCTATTAGTATGTACATTCATTGACTTAACCCCTTTGTGTCCTCTGGATGACAAATCAAGACATCTGCAAGGTAATCAGGTCTCCGGCTGTAAACTTGGCCGCTCTGTGACTCTGCGGCGCAAGGCGACATAAAGGCTCGTAACGGAGCGAGAAGATGCTGCAGCCTATGGAGTAATGGGGGGGGGGGGGGGGCTACAAGGAAATTTTGGTGCAGGGTTAATGCATAAAAAAACCTAAAAGCAATTTTCTCCGAAGAATTCGTGCAGGAATTGCTGCAGGTATTTTGGACCTTTGAACCTTAAAGACGCGTTCACACGTTCAGTTTTTCAGACACAGTTTTTGATGTCCAAACCAGGAGGGGAGTGAAAAGAGGAGAATAATCTCCTCTCACCGATACGTTCTCACCCAATAGGATCCACAACTGCTTTTGGCTTCAAAAAACGCATCTGAAAAAACCGAACGCGTGAACGCAGCCGCAAAAGCCGCCAAATACATCCGCACCGCGGGTCAGTGCTGCAGCTTGTGGATACGATATGGCTCATCCCCTAGGAGGGTAATGGATGGTTTGGCCAAGAACAGCTCCGGATATGCGCATTTATCTAGTGTGAGCGCTCACTAAGGCCAGAGACACGGCCACACATAGGAGATGCGCTGCCCTGGATTTCACGGACCGACTACAGCGCTGGGGACGGAGCGCCATAGTGATATATGATGCAAGGAGTCCCTTCTTCCCTGCAGGATCATGACTAAAGTTCAGCGCTGCCGTGTTCAGTCCGTGAAATCCGTCCAGCTCATCTGCTCGTGATTCAGCGCGTCCCTGGCCACACAAGACGAATGCGCAGAAGTGGAGGCGTTGGCGGCCAATCCACTTGGTAGAATAGTGGATGATCCGTTACCAAATTTAACCACATGCAACATCAAATCTATACTGCGCGCCCCCCGCTGCAGAATATAGGCGAGTACGGGGACGTATTATGTAGATTTTCAGCTGATTCAACGTGTTTTTTCCTGCCAATTTTCCTGTTGATTTCACAAAATCCTCATGGAGAGAAGAGAAATCTGCTGCAGATTGTAAAATCTGGAGATAATTCCTGCCCCATGGACTTGGCGACTTTCCGTTCCACAAAGGAAAACAAAAGCCAAACTGATACAAACTGGTCGTAAAACAACGGAACAAAAAGGTGCGAGATTTGTTTTGTTCATCTGCCGGAACCTAAAGGAGACCCAAGTATAACAGAGCCAGCGCCATCGACATTGGACGAGATCCGCTACAATCATCAGGTTCGGCAAATTAACTACCAAAATTTGAAGCAAAAAAAAAAAAATTCTTGAGCGAGTTGGGAGTTTAGTGATATTTTAGGTTTTCATGAATCCCCCCATAGACCGGAGCCTGTAGATCGAGGAGCCATAGGCACCCACTGGGACACCTCCACCCGGCTCCATGTTCCCATCCAAAATAACATCTCCATAACATTGTATGGAACGGGACAGGAAGTACATGGAGGCACAACATCCTCAGCATTGCACATTCTACAGGGAATCCTCCAGATTGTGGAACTACAACCCCCAGCAGGTTACACCACAATGGGACCCTACAAGTTCCAGTGTCTGCGGGGGGGGGGGGGCAGGCCATGAAGATGGGAGTCACATTCCTGTCTCCGGAGCAGACGGACACCAGGTCTGGGAAGCATCAGATTTCATGGATGTTTGTCTCCAGCGTTTCCACCCTCCATCACATCCCGGCTCCAGAAATAAAGCGACAGAAATGTATTTGCCTGGGAGTTCACAGACCTCCATCCACCCACACAGATAAACATAGCGAGCAGCAGACAAGACATTCCCGGGAGGAGCGCTGGCTCCCGGCCACAACATGCTGGGAGAATATTCCGGGGAGCTGAGGATCTGTCCCCGGGACACTGGAGACCCCCAAACACATGACACGACCCCAGCAGGGAAGGACCTTATCCAAGCTCCTACAGGATGCACAATATTGTCTGACCCTACAACATGTCAGAGGTCATTAAGGTCCAGGAACGTCCAGAGACTCCACCAACATCTCAGGAGACGTCACAGTATGGAAAAGGACTGAGCACACACAGAGCCCCACCCTATAGATGTCACATGGGAATATTATATAGGTACAAGCTATAATAATACACCATGTATACAAGGTCATAGACCACCAGGAGTCAGAGCCGGAACCACCTATATCCCCCCCTATAGATCTCACAGCAGCATAACATAATCATATACATACAAGCAGCGCGGACAAATATTCTATAGATAGTCCATGGTGTTACAATGATACAGCACCTCAACCTAAATCACAGGAGCGTATATAATCCTAGATACATACCAGAAAAGTGTAACAGCATTATATATACACACTTACTATATATAGTCTATTCCTGAGAAGTGGAGACCACCTATCAGACCCCTATACAGATCACTGTACACTACACATACAAGAAAAGTGTATATATATATATATATATACACATACACACTCTCAGGTAGAGGAGACCACCAACCAGATTATATATCACATAAAGATATCAAACTCATAGACCGAACTAAGAAGAACAACTTCTATATACTCCATACTGTAATAAATATATATATATACACTCCTACATTGCAGAGACCATTAACTGTATATACAAACAATCACATGAGGACATCAGAATCATATACTGTACTTCTATACTAATATATATATATAGATCACTCATCAGCCCCTATATCCTATACACAGCAGGAAACCGTACAAGACGCAGTGTATATAGTAACCAGCTATATATACACTCTGCATATAGTCCGCACTGTATACATATATACTCCTATAGATCCTCTATACACAGCAGGGAAGCATACAGGAGGCAGTGTATATAGTAACCAGCTATATATACACTCTGCATATAGTCCGCACTGTATACATATATACTCCTATAGATCCTCTATACACAGCAGGGAAGCATACAGGAGGCAGTGTATATAGTAACCAGCTATACATACACTCTGTATACATATATACTCCTATAGATCCTATATACACAGCAGGGAAGCATACAAGAGGCAGTTTATATAGTAACCAGCTATACACACACTCTGTATACATATATACTCCTATAGATCCTCTATACACAGCAGGGAAGCATACAAGAGGCAGTTTATATAGTAACCAGCTATACATACACTCTGTATACATATATACTCCTATAGATCCTATATACACAGCAGGGAAGCATACAGGAGGCAGTGTATATAGTAACCAGCTATACATACACTCTGTATACATATATACTCCTATAGATCCTATATACACAGCAGGGAAGCATACAAGAGGCAGTTTATATAGTAACCAGCTATACACACACTCTGTATACATATATACTCCTATAGATCCTCTATACACAGCAGGGAAGCATACAAGAGGCAGTTTATATAGTAACCAGCTATACACACACACTCTGTATACTTATATACTCCTATAGATCCTCTATACACAGCAGGGAAGCATACAGGAGGCAGTGTATATAGTAACCAGCTATACATACACTCTGTATACTTATATACTCCTATAGATCCTCTATACACAGCAGGGAAGCATACAGGAGGCAGTGTATATAGTAACCAGCTATACATACACTCTGTATACTTATATACTCCTATAGATCCTCTATACACAGCAGGGAAGCATACAAGAGGCAGTGTATATAGTAACCAGCTATACATACACTCTGTATACTTATATACTCCTATAGATCCTCTATACACAGCAGGGAAGCATACAGGAGGCAGTGTATATAGTAACCAGCTATACATACACTCTGTATACTTATATACTCCTATAGATCCTCTATACACAGCAGGGAAGCATACAAGAGGCAGTGTATATAGTAACCAGCTATACATACACTCTGTATACTTATATACTCCTATAGATCCTCTATACACAGCAGGGAAGCATACAGGAGGCAGTGTATATAGTAACCAGCTATACATACACTCTGTATACTTATATACTCCTATAGATCCTCTATACACACCAGGGAATCATACAGGAGGCAGTGTATATAGTAACCAGCTATACATACACTCTGTATACATATATACTCCTATAGATCCTATATACACCGGGAAGCATACAAGAGGCAGTTTATATAGTAACCAGCTATACACACACTCTGTATACATATATACTCCTATAGATCCTCTATACACAGCAGGGAAGCATACAAGAGGCAGTGTATATAGTAACCAGCTATACACACACTCTGTATACATATATACTCCTATAGATCCTATATACACCGGGAAGCCTCCTCTATACACAGCCCCGGGGTCCTCCCTGCAGTGAGCGCAGCCTCAGCCGCTGCAGAACCTCCGTGCTGGATACAATGTTGCAGCCTCTCACCTGTGGTGGACACAATGTCGCCCTGTGAGTGTCGTGTGGTGCAGCAGCTCCTAACAATCCCATAGAGCGGCCATGGACGGGGCAGAGCGATCAGATCGGGCGGAATGTCCCCCTGCAGCAATCCTCATCTTCCAGGCGGGACACCGGCGGCTCTAGTGTGCACAGCGCCCGAGACGGAGGAGGAAGTGGCGGCCGCTCCAATGGCTCCTGCGCTGTAATTACCCAGACATTACACATCATTTCCTCCTCACAGGGGGCGGGGCGGCAAGAGGGGTGGGAGGGGCGGCCGAGCGGAGGGCGGGGCGGCCGAGGGGAGGGAGGGAAAGAGAGCGGGGCGGGGCTGGAGCGGGGCTGCGGCGGGAGGGAGGGCCAGCCTCCAGGGGGCGGGGATGGAGGGCGCTCACTACAATACTACGATCCCTGCTATGAGGTCAGTGTCAGCCCCCGCATCACAGAGGAAAGCTGGGTCACAGCCTCCACCCCTGACACACAGGCTGAGAAGAGTCACACAGCTTTCCCAGGGGAAGACTGTTATAGCACTGCAGAGTCATCAGGCACATCTTCCTTTCAGGAATAGGGAAAGCTGGGTGACAGCGAGAACATGTGCAGCTTCCATCCCTGACACTGAGGATGGGAAGTGTCACCCAGCTTTCCCAGGGGAAGACTGTTATAGCACTGCAGAGTCATCAGGCACATCTTCCTTTCAGGAATAGGGAAAGCTGGGTGACAGCGAGAACATGTGCAGCCTCCATCCCTGACACTGAGGATGGGAAGTGTCACCCAGCTTTCCCAGGGGAAGACTGTTATAGCACTGCAGAGTCATCAGGCACATCTTCCTTTCAGGAATAGGGAAAGCTGGGTGACAGCGAGAACATGTGCAGCCTCCATCCCTGACACTGAGGATGGGAAGTGTCACCCAGCTTTCCCAGGGGAAGACTGTTATAGCACTGCAGAGTCATCAGGCACATCTTCCTTTCAGGAATAGAGAAAGCTGGGTGACACAAGAACATGTGCAGCCTCCATCCCTGACACTGAGGATGGGACGTGTCACCCAGCTTTCCCAGGGGAAGACTGTTATAGTACTGCAGAGTCATCAGGCACATCTTCCTTTCAGGAATAGGGAAAGCTGGGTGACAGCGAGAACATGTGCAGCCTCCATCCCTGACACTGAGGATGGGACGTGTCACCCAGCTTTCCCAGGGGAAGACTGTTATAGCAATGCAGCGTCATTAGGCACATCTTCCTTTCAGGAATAGGGAAAGCTGGGTGACAGCAAGAACATGTGCAGCCTCCATCCCTGACACACAGGAGGGGAAGTGTCACCCAGCTTTCCCAGGGGAAGACTATTATAGCACTGCAGAGTCATCAGGCACATCTTCCTTTCAGGAATAGAGAAAGCTGGGTGACACAAGAACATGTGCAGCCTCCATCCCTGACACTGAGGATGGGAAGTGTCACCCAGCTTTCCCAGGGGAAGACTGTTATAGCACTGCAGAGTCATCAGGCACATCTTCCTTTCAGGAATAGGGAAAGCTGGGTGACAGCAAGAACATGTGCAGCCTCCATCCCTGACTCTGAGGATGGGAAGTGTCACCCAGCTTTCCCAGGGAAAGACTATTATAGCACTGCAGAGTCATCAGGCACATCTTCCTTTCAGGAATAGGGAAAGCTGGGTGACACAAGAACATGTGCAGCCTCCATCCCTGACACTGAGGATGGGAAGTGTCACCCAGCTTTCCCAGGGGGAGAGCGTTATAGCACTGCAGAGTCATTAGGCACATCTTCCTTTCAGGAATAGGGAAAGCTGGGTTTTATTGCTTCCTTAGGCACAGTCCTCTATCTCTGAGGGTTTATTCTCATGTCTGTCGTGTGGCTGTTTATGACGTATCCGTTTTCTTTGCAGTTTTCGCATCCATGCGGCGTCTGAGTACTGTGCCGGGCAGATTTACTTACCCGGCCCATTTGCGATCCAGCGGTGCGTTCTCTGCGGTGAATTCGGGTCCGGCCGGGATTCACTAAGGCAGTTCCTCCGCCGTCCACCAGATTTGGCTGCTGCGCTGAAGAGCATCGGAACGCGCTGGAGTTCACCGGCCCGGGCTGAGTGCAGGTAAGTGCGTGCTGAGCGACAATTTTTTTTTTTAAAATGCAAAGGTTTTTCTGAATCCGTCGGGTTTTTGTTTGCGCACGCCCCCCGATTTCCGTCACGTGCATGCCGGTGCCGATGCGACACAATCCGATCGCGTGCGCCAAAAACCCGGGGCAATACAGGGAAAGTCGGCGCAAATCGGAAATATTCGGGTAACAGGTCGGGAAAATGTGAATCGGCCCTTAGTAAATGACCCCCAATGTGTCACTTCAGACGTCCCTATCTCCAGGTCTATCCTACCTAGTACCATGGTGCTGGTGTCATTTTAAAGGTAAGAATCTCTTCTTTTTGATTGCAGGCAGTTAAAAACATAGTTGAAAATGCAAGCACCAGATAAAGTTCCAGTTCTTGTCCATTTCTGTATCTTTGATTCTGTAGATCATAGAACCACAAGCCTTCAATCATTTATAGGTAAACGGATGAGATTACAGATAAAAGAGGGCGACAGACACTCCTACACAGATTTAGGGGCACTTTGATTTTTCTGGTTGATTTTTCATGGTTGCTGAGGTATCAGTCCCAGTATCTGACCATTGTAATCCTCTCCACTGTCAGAGAGGAAGTGCTGGAGCACATGTTTCCTCCTCTGCTCCTGCACCTCCTCTCTGACAGAGAAGAGGATAACAATGGTCAGATACTGGGACTGATACCTCAGCAACCATGAGGGCTAGAAGGAGAATTCAAAGTCCCCCTAAATCGTAGGAGCCCCTCAATCATTAGGTTTAGTTTGTTACCTTAAGTGTGAGGTGGAGAAAGATCCTCTATAAGTGCAATAGTCAAGCATGATTGCATCGCTTAAATGGCGACAGTACCGCCATCTTTGATTGGCACGACATGTGACATCATCATGCAGCACCGTTATGAGAGTAGGAACCCATGACTGTCAGAGCAGGATCTGCATTAGCCGCTGCCGGAGATAATAAAAAAAGATAATATAAAAATCTGAACTGAAAAACAAAATGCAAACGTCCCAATAGTCACTTTTCCCCCCATTTCTCCACATAAGAATTTTTTTCCTCAAAATGGTATCAATGAACAGGACGCGTCATCCAATATGTGTTAAAGGGAACCCGTCATCAAAAATTGGCCTAATAAACCACTACCGGTATGTTGTCAAACGGCTGAGAAGCTTCTAGATGATGTTTCTTCCATGACCCAATGCGGTGGCATCATCCAGAAAATCAACTCTGAAGTGAGATGTTAATTGGCTGTATAAAGTCACAGAGGCGGGGTTTAGCACTGAAGTCAAGCTCTCCTGTCTCTAAACACCTCCTCCCATGTGCTGGACTTCAGGAGATCTGGTCAATGATGTCCCTGGACGCAGGACCATAATTACAGTGACGGCAGGGAGAGCTTGACTTCAGTGTTAAACTCTCCGCCTCCTCGACCTCATAAAACCAATTTACATGTCGATTTTCCAGATGATGCCACCGCACCAGGACATGGAAGAAACATCATGTAGAAGCTGCTCAGCTGCTTGACAACTTACTGCTAGTGGTTTCTTAGGTTCAATTTCTAATCTCACGGAAGGTTCCTGTTCCAAAGTGGCCAGAAAGGCTCCTGAACTATAATAAGACTGATCCGTTTATACCGGAGCCGCCGCCACCTGCAGCGTAAAGTCACTTCCCCTATTATCAAACATGGAAAGACGCAGGGACTGATAATGGCGACTGTGTCTTCTGTATCTTCCATACATGTGTCACAGGTGCCCCCGTGCTCCGCTGTGCTGCCCTGCTCCCCTCGCCTGTACTTACCTGTCCCAGCTCCTGATGGCTCCAGTCCCTGGCTCCGGTCCCGCTCCTGCTCGTGGCTAGGCCACGCGCACCCCCGCTCTCTAGGGCGCACGCACCAGACTCTTCAAGAATTTAAAGGGCCAGTGTCCTCCTTATTGGCGCTGGCATTCCCGGCTCTGCTATATAGCCCAGCGGCTCCCAGCATCCCCTGCCGGATCTTCAGGTTATTCTTCTGAAGGGAAAGCCTCCTGAGCGTTTCCAGACGCCTCCGAGTTTCCTGAGCGTTTCCAGATGCCTCCGTGTTCCTCTGGTGTTCCCGTACTCCTGTGGCGGTCCTGTACTCCTGTGGCGGTCCTGTAATCCTGTGGCGGTCCTGTACTCCTGTGGCAGTCCTGTAATCCTGTGGCGGTCCTGTACTCCTGTGGCAGTCCTGTAATCCTGTGGCGGTCCTGTACTCCTGTGGCGGTCCTGTACTCCTGTGGCGGCCCTGTACTCCTGTGGCGGTCCTGTAATTTTCTGGCGGTCCGGTATCCTAGTGGTCAACCGAGGTCCTAACAGCCGTCCATCCCGAGGTCCTGCCATCCTGTGGTCCTGCCTTCCCGTGGTCCTGCTTTCCCATGGTCCTGCCTTCCCGTGGTCCTGCCTTCCCGTGGTCCTGCCTTCCCGTGGTCCTGCCTTCCCATGGTCCTGCCTTCCTGTGGTCCTGCCTTCCCATGGTCCTGCATTCCCGTGGTCCTGCCTTCCCATGGTCCTGCATTCCCGTGGTCCTGCCTTCCCGTGGTCCTGCCTTCCCGTGGTCCTGCCTTCCCGTGGTCCTGCCTTCCCGTGGTCCGGCCTTCCCGTGGTCCTGCCTTCCGATGGTCCTGCCTTCCCGTGTTCCTCCCTGCCCTGTGTCCCTACCTTGGCTGCCTCCACAGGTCTAGTCGCACCCGTGGAGCGACCTGGTGGCTCCCCGCCGCAGCAAGATTCCCAGGAGTCCACTTAGGCTCCCGGATTGCGGCAGGCATCTTTATCCCCCGCGGTGGCCCAGGGAGTCCACAAGACTTTAGTCCCAAGGGACTATTCCCATAGACTGTGACACCTTGGACAGATTTATCATCTCCCCATTCTTTGGGCCCATAAGATAAAATCATTCTGGGGAATCTCTCCATTAACCCCTAGGACGGTGATGGGGAACCTTATAGAGACCGTGTGCCCAAACTACAACCAAAACCCACGTAATTAACATCAAACGCCAACATAACAATGTAAACAGTAACTTAGTAACATTCAATCGTATCGGCCCCTGAGGCCACCAATACAGCTGAAAGCAGGAGGACAAATTCTGACATCATTGTAGCTTCTCTCCAGGGTCTCTCTATACAGGAAGAATCATGGGGCCAGCAAGGGGACCTCCAAAGATAATCGGGCCCTGTTCACACCTTCTCACTCTTCCTGCATTGACACCTTAAAGGGGTTTTCCAGAACTTTTATTCCAGGTTCACCAAACGCACCTTACTGAAATGGAACCTCTGACCCGAGTCATCATTAGTGCAAATCTACAAAATTGTATCTTTACTATCAAATCTTTTATGGAAACCCACGTTATTTGTGTGTCTACCTTGTTCATTGTAGTCTGGCCCCGCCCATCACTGATTGGCTGTAAGATTGACAGGCGGGGCTAGACTACAATAAACAGAGTGGGGGTGTGGTTAAATTATTAGCCGGCGCAGCCAAGAGGCGCCATGTGACGTAACACCTCCGGCTCATTTACACAATTTATAAACTTCTATTTCTAGGATATGCAGATTGTCAAAACGGGCAGGTCAGTAATAGAACCTACCGCCAGTCCCACTGATGGTAGAGACAATCCGTTCTGTAGCTTCACAGGCTGTTACACTGTGCAGGAGCACTCCATCCTTTCCACTGTGTGAGATTACATAATATGGATGGGAAAGTGCCAAAAAAGCAGGGGGGGGGGGGGGGAGAGACAGTGTAACAGCATGTGAAGCTACAGTACTTTTTAACTACTCCTCTTTCAAATGCCATAAAGTTTTCAATCTTTCCAATAACAAAGCCATTTTTTGAGGCCCAAATTTTGTTTTCTTGTGACATCATTTAATATTTCATGCAATGTACTGGGAATTGGAATAGAGGAAAGACCCAGCGTTACCATATCCGTACATGGTGACTCGTTGGCCCGAGGTTCAAATGGAAAAAAAGGTCAAAAGGTCAGTATTTGAATATTTTTGACGCTTAAGGAAAGGATCCCAAATAAACACAATAAAAAAAACTAAATAAACATTTAAATAATCCATTCCTTTTGCACTTTGTGAATGAGCCCCTGAGTGTTTGGATGTAATCAGCGGCGCCCGGAGATGTGATCCTATCAGCCGCTTTCTCACAGACCATCGGCTGAGCTGCATAGAAATCGGATTTGCATACGAAGAATGATTCATGTTTTGGCTGCAGACGTGAAATGAAGAACAGTAAAAGCAGAATTTATGCGACGTCCAAGTTCCTGCAGGATTATCAGGTAATACGTCAGCGGAGACGCAAATCATTGTCACTGCTGAGAAAGGGTTAATATTAGGGGGGTTTTTTGTGTGTCCCGTTTTCTTTGATGTATCTGTAGGGAATCGGGAACAGGAAGTAAAAGTAACAGAATGAATCCCCAAGTGTTGCCAGAGCAAACAAATAACATCCTCCATGTACAACCCGAGTGCGTAAGGACAGAACAAAGAGGCGCGAGGAAAACGAAACCTCCGCTCATCCGCGTCACCTACTTGTCTACACGCAGAATAATAATACTTTATATACGTAAAGATGATCTGTCAGGTCGATTAGTGACCCTAAACCACCTACAGGTCCTGCGGTTTAGGATCCCAAATACAGGCGGTCCCCTACTTAAGGACACCAGACTTACAGACAGACCCCTCTGCCCCCTGTGACCTCTGGTGACCTCTCTGGATGTTACTATAGTCCCAGGCTGCAATGATCAGCTGTAAGGCCCGTTCCCCACTTGCGAGTGTGATGCGATGAACTCGCATCACACTCGCAACGCAAGCTGCCGGGAACGCACGGCCTGAACGCTGCACCGCGGGAGTGAACTCAGCATGTCAGTTCACTCCCGCGGTGCAGCGTTCAGGCCGTGCGTTCCCGGCAGCTTGCGTTGCGGGTGTGATGCGAGTTCATCGCATCACACTCGCAAGTGGGGAACGGGCCTAAGGAGTCTGTAATGAAGCTTTATTCATAATCCTTGGTCCTTACAGCAAAACATTTTGAAACTCCAATTGTCACTGGGGCAAAAAATGTTTTTGTTTGGATCTACAATGATAAAATATACAGTTTCAACTTACATACAAATTCAACTTAAGAACACACCTACGGAACCTATCTTGTATGTAACCCGGGGACTGCCTGTACCCCAAATATCCCAACCTTCTTGAAGTTTGACAGGAAAATAAAAAAATAAACTAAAATACTGACCTGGATGCGAGTCCAGTGAGGCCCATCGGCTGACATCGGGAGCCCCCGCGCTGGCACCTGATCTCGAGATGAGGGAAGTGCAGCCGGGGCAGTATCCATGACTACGGCGCTTGTGCATTGAGCCCGGGGTGTAAGGCTCCGGCTTCACCTTGTGTAACACACAGGTGTCAAGGTACCGAGGTAAGTAGTACTTTTATTTTTAACCCAAATGCCTAAAAATGATACAGGGCGAATTGGGAGACTAAACCATCGGTCCATAATGACCTGTGGGTGGTTTAGTGTCCCAAATCACCATGACAGGTTCCCTTTCCCAAGGAAGTGTGGTAGACCACTTAGATGTTGGGTTGGCTACAAACCCACAAAGTTTCACCTTCCCTCCGCTGTCTTCAGGTTCTCGTGTTGCACTGGAACATCTGATCTCCAGTCGGAGGGCCAGAGTATCGCAGAACCTGATTTGGTAAATGGAAGACCTCCTCCACCTTGTGATTTGTGATATCAGAGGAAGTGAAGTCCAAAGAGACAATGGGAACACAAAGTGGGTCCAATGACCAACTGGCATGTCCAAGAGGGCACAACAGCCGAAGACCAAGTACAAGTGCAACACGTGCACCAAGAGTCGGGGCAGGTACAAGTACATTATTTTTGTTTATTTTGCCACTTCTGCTCCAACCCCCAAAGGGTTTTCCATAATTCTTGGAAAAGCTCGTTCAGCATTTGGAAAAACCATTTAAAACCACCCAGAACAATACTGACAGCGCACCTTCTCCCATCCAGAGGGCCTCACTGGTCATTGTGATTGTACATTGTGAACTCGATGGTTGGGTCACCAGCCTCAGTGGTCATGTGGTTTGTGTAGGTGTCGTCGCTGAGGCCAGTGATCGGCTTCGCATTAGGAGTATCATGTACATTGTGAACTCGATGGCTGAGTCACCAGCCTCATTTGTCGTGTGGTTCGTGTAGATGTCGTCGCTGAGGCCAGTGATCGGCTTCGCATTAGGAGTATCATGTACATTGTGAACTCGATGGCTGAGTCACCAGCCTCATTTGTCGTGTGGTTCGTGTAGATGTTGTCGCTGAGACCAGTGATCGGCTTCACATTAGGAGTATCATGTACATGATGTGCCTGGTGTCCATCAGAGACGGAGGCTGGAGAGGAGTCATTGCAGTAGCCCCTTCCATAAGGATGAGATGTATAGATTCTGGTTTCTGATGGGTTTTGCCAAATGCTGAAAAACCTATAAGAACATGATTAGTATTTTCTGGTAGTACGAGGCCAAATCAATGGTAAAATCCGTTCAGATTTCTCACATAAATGTAATATTCACACCCATTGGCTGGATCTATATTGGCCCCATCCGTAATGTAAATTATCAGGTCGGCAGAGGTCTGACACTTGGGGACAACTGACCACCGCTGCCTCCAGCACAATGAGATACAATGTTCCCATAGGAGGATAGTGGGAAGATCAGATGACTGGAGAAGAGTCACAACATGGATGAAGACACAAGACAAGAAGAAAAATATTAATCAAGATAAAAAGTTTTATCCGAACCAGAAAGGAAATATCATAATGCAGACAGGAGGTGATAGGAGGGGGATAATTGTAGCTCGTCCGAAAACATTTCAGGCATTCAGCACTGACCATTGTGCAGAGCAGGGGTCTACAGCCCTTGATGGTGGTCTCCCCCGGCAGGTGCTGAGGAAGCAGAGGGGAGTGGGAGACAGTGTAACAGCTTGTGAAACTACTGCATGGAGAGGCTCTGGTAATGCCCAACAGAGACTTCTAGCTCTTTAGCATAATTTGATAAGTTGGTTTCTGAAGGAAGGAGACCACGAATACCACACGTGAGAAGATGCCACAGTCCCGGTGCCTGGATCTATGAGCATCAGGACGGATTGTGATGAGAGATTTCCTATAATCCCCATTTCTACCCAATAACCTTCGGAGTGTTTGTTTCTTGTTTTGGGCGTTGTGACGCTCATGGGAAGCACGTCTGGCATGTCTCTCGAATAATCAGATTTTACGTAGGTAACTACTGTTTGCCTTAACTTGAAAGGGAAAACTTGGTAACAACAAGTTTGTGCGAGTCCTAGCAGAGACCTAGAAGACTGTGACTTGGAGATATTAGGCGCTCGTAAAAACTCTAACATCAAATACCAAAGGCTGCAGGATCGCAAAGCGGAGCGGAAAGTGTGAGAAAGCCGAGTAACGACACAGCAGCATGATAATTGTAGCTCTCAGCACATTACAAATGCCTCGTGTCATCACATTTCACACCTTCAAATTAAATTCTGGCTTTAAATTAAAGGGGTCACACAGGATTATCCAAAACACGGCTGCTCATCCAGACAGGGTGCCACCGCTCTCCACAGGCTGCGGGTGGTATTGCAGCTTAGCCACACATCGCAGTGAAACCCAACTGTGATCCCAGATACCAGTGGCGTAACCTGAAGCTGAGGGGCCCCAGTGCAAACTCTGTGCCGGGCCCCCGACTATAATGTATGGTTTATAGTAATAGTCTTCTCATATGGGAAAGTGACACCTTATGGGCGGCTTGTGTACTCACCTCCTCCGTTGCTCCTGATGTCGCTGTCCGTCCAGCCCCGCTCCTGAGTTTATGGAACTCTCGGACAACCCCTTTAAGCTCTGCTACCCCATGACTGTCGAGACAGTTCTTATCCTTCTGGTTTATGCGCCAAATCGTTAATCCCTTGCGCCACAAACTTACATTTCACGGAAAGATTTATTATGTTTTCAACACCCCCCGACGCCCAAATGAATAAAAGCCCCCCAATGTGTCCTGTGCGCCAGAATAAGAGATGTGACACCGGGACGGGAGGCCGTTTTAATTGCTACCATTTTGGGGACTTATGAACTTTTCATCATTTTATATTTCAAGTTGCAAAATGGCAAAAAAGTGGCGTTTCGGACATTCAGGCGCTGTTTACCATTATGGGGTTCGCAACTGGGAATAAACGTATAGGTTGATAGACCTGGACTTTTTGGACACGGTGATACCTATCGTGTTTATGATTTTATTGATTTATTTTCATATCAGTTCTAGAAAAAGGAGGTGAGTTGTGAAATATATATTTATTATAATATACCGTATATACTCAAGTATAAGCAGAGGCCCCTAATTTTACCACAAAAACCTGGGAAAACCTATTGACTTGAGTATAAGCCGAGGGAAATGCATTGGTCACAGCCTCCCCAGAATATAGCCTGCCAGCCCCTGCCCCAGTGTATATAGCCAGCACCTGCCCCCCCCAGTATATAGCCAGCCCCCTGCCCTAGTATATAGCCAGCCCCCTGCCCCAGTAAATAGCCAGCAGCGGGGGAAGCCAGAAAGGTGAGTTTTGATATTTTTTTACTCAAATATAAGCCGAATTTGAGTTTTCAGCACATTTTTTTGTGCTGAAAAACTAGGCTTATACTTGAGTATATATTTTTTATTTTTTATTTTACTACTTTTTAGACCCCTGGGTGTACTTTAACCCTTGAGCATCTAATCATTCCTCCCATATAGTGCAATACCACAGGACTCGTACAGACCCCAGACTGCCATGAGAACGGATTGTCGCTCCCCGATGACGTCCCATCATAGGCGGCGGCCTCACTCTGATGGTAGGTAAATGGTTAACAATCAAGGGTGTCAGCGGTGGGTGTTTGCTGCATAACTTTGTCTTTGAATAATAGTGCGGATGTATTTATTTGTCTGCTGTTTTAATGTTTTTTTAATGTTTTCTGTTTTTTTTTTATGTGTTGAGTTGTTGTGCAATAATTTTCCCGTGGGGATAAATAAAGATCTTATGATGCAGCCAATCCCCACCAAGTATGAGATTACGTACATCATAATGAGCTAAGGGGTTAATAGTAAT
Source organism: Engystomops pustulosus (assembly GCF_040894005.1). Taxonomy (NCBI): domain Eukaryota; kingdom Metazoa; phylum Chordata; class Amphibia; order Anura; family Leptodactylidae; genus Engystomops; species Engystomops pustulosus. Next base: position 122,955,583 of record NC_092418.1, on the reverse strand, counting down.
TATTCATGGCCGACACTTCATATATAAGACAACTTATATGAGAAATAAAACACTGACAGCCATGGGGGCACAAGTATCATTGGTTTTCCTTTAGCAGCTCGGATACTTTAGCAGTGCTGTGGATCTTCTAAATTTCCTGTTGGGATACACGTCTGTTTTTTTTTTTTCTCTGTCTCTGATTTGTGGGTTTTTTTAAAAAATTTTTGCGACTTTTTAGGTGCATGTATGGAACTAAGCATAGTTTCAGATTTGTTTTCAGCAAAGCCACTCAGTTTAGGGACTAAACAAGATATGTTTCTGCATCAGTGTAGCTTCAGCATTCTCAAGGTAAGTTTGCTTCATACTGCATAATAATAAATGATAGATTTCCTTTAAGACCCTGGCATAGTCGCAAAAATTCACCTAAAAAGTCCCAATTTTTCTTTTTTTAAAAAAGAAACTGCAAAAAGAAGAGAAAACTGCTGATCACAATAAAGATGCTTGTCCCCCACTGACTGACATCTCCTGTGAGGGATATTATGTCCATCATTATAATCCATTGGATGAGGTTGTAGATAAACACACAGCACAGCACCACAACTATTCCCAGGTAAGACGTGGTATTGCAGCTTGGTCTGAGATGTAATACCAGTCACACCCAGCTGTGGCGCTCTATCCGGATTATTATCTATGGATCTGTTATTTGTGCTTTTCCCGGGTCGTTACATCTGTATATCTCAGTCTATAGTCTTGTGCGGCGGCTCCTGGGATATTGTAGGGATCGCGGCTCGTCCTGGACATTCCCTTTGTTAATCTCCTTATTCCCACACAAAGTTAATGGCCGCGGAGTCCGTCACCTGGCGTCTCGTAGAGCCGACTCCCTGAATGGGGGGAGAGGCTTTGATGTGGCGGCCATTGACTCCATCCATCATTCAGCTCAGGCTGAGCCGCTGTGACACATTCACTTCCATCTGTGTAGAAGATCTTGTCAGCGGAAAGTCGCCCCACCTAACGCCGCGCCGCGCTCCCTCCTGCATCCTCTAATCAGAGATAGGAAATAATGGAGGATCTGGGTGCGTTCATAATACAGTCACTCATCTCCGCTCTGAAGACCCAGAACCAGAGAAGCCACTAAATATATCCCGTGCGTCCGATATTATCACTGGGGACATTTACTTACCAGTCCAATGGAGTTCACAGAATCTGCTCAGCTCCTCCTGCTCTATAACATGCTGCCTGCAGATAGGACACTATGTACAATCTGCTCTGTTCCTCCTGCTCTATAACGTGCTGCCCCGCTCACAGCACAGGGGGATCATGAAGTGTCTGCTCAGAGAGTCCCCGCTCACAGCACAGAGGGATCATGAAGTGTCTGCTCAGAGAGTCCTCGCTCACAGCACAGAGGGATCATGAAGTGTCTGCTCAGAGAGTCCCCGCTCACAGCACAGAGGGATCATGAAGTGTCTACTCAGAGACTCCCAACTCACAGCACAGAGGGATCATGAAGTGTCTGCTCAGAGACTCCCAACTCACAGCACAGAGGGATCATGAAGTGTCTGCTCAGAGAGTCCCCGCTCACAGCACAGAGGGATCATGAAGTGTCTGCTCAGAGAGTCCCCGCTCACAGCACAGAGGGATCATGAAGTGTCTGCTCAGAGAGTCCCCGCTCACAGCACAGAGGGATCATGAAGTGTCTGCTCAGAGAGTCCCCGCTCACAGCACAGAGGGATCATGAAGTGTCTGCTCAGAGACTCCCCGCTCACAGCACAGAGGAATCATGAAGTGTCTGCTCAGAGAGGCCTCGCTCACAGCACTAGAGGGATCATGAAGTGTCTGCTCAGAGAGTCCCCGCTCACAGCACAGAGGGATCATGAAGTGTCTGCTCAGAGAGGCCTCGCTCACAGCACAGAGGGATCATGAAGTGTCTGCTCAGAGAGTCCCCGCTCACAGCACAGAGGGATCATGAAGTGTCTGCTCAGAGTCCCCGCTCATAGCACAGAGGGATCATGAAGTGTCTGCTCAGAGAGTCCCCGCTCACAGCACAGAGGGATCATGAAGTGTCTGCTCAGAGAGTCCCCGCTCACAGCACAGAGGGATCATGAAGTGTCTACTCAGAGACTCCCAACTCACAGCACAGAGGGATCATGAAGTGTCTACTCAGAGACTCCCAACTCACAGCACAGAGGGATCATGAAGTGTCTGCTCAGAGAGTCCCCGCTCACAGCACAGAGGGATCATGAAGTGTCTGCTCAGAGAGTCCCCGCTCACAGCACAGAGGGATCATGAAGTGTCTGCTCAGAGAGTCCCCGCTCACAGCACAGAGGGATCATGAAGTGTCTGCTCAGAGAGTCCCCGCTCACAGCACAGAGGGATCATGAAGTGTCTGCTCAGAGACTCCCCGCTCACAGCACAGAGGAATCATGAAGTGTCTGCTCAGAGAGGCCTCGCTCACAGCACTAGAGGGATCATGAAGTGTCTGCTCAGAGAGTCCCCGCTCACAGCACAGAGGGATCATGAAGTGTCTGCTCAGAGAGGCCTCGCTCACAGCACAGAGGAATCATGAAGTGTCTGCTCAGAGAGTCCCCACTCACAGCACAGAGGAATCATGAAGTGTCTGCTCAGAGAGTCCCCGCTCACAGCACAGAGGGATCAGGAAGTGTCTGCTCAGAGAGTCCCCACTCACAGCACAGAGGAATCATGAAGTGTCTGCTCAGAGAGTCCCCGCTCACAGTACAGAGGGATCATGAAGTGTCTGCTCAGAGAGTCCCCGCTCACAGCACAGAGGGATCATGAAGTGTCTGCTCAGAGAATCCTCGCTCACAGCACAGAGGAATCATGAAGTGTCTGCTCAGAGAGTCCCCACTCACAGCACAGAGGGATCATGAAGTGTCTGCTCAGAGAGTCTCCGCTCACAGCACAGAGGAATCATGAAGTGTCTGCTCAGAGAGTCCTCGCTCACAGCACAGAGGGATCATGAAGTGTCTGCTCAGAGAGTCCCCACTCACAGCACAGAGGAATCATGAAGTGTCTGCTCAGAGACTCCCCGCTCACAGCACAGAGGGATCATGAAGTGTCTGCTCAGAGAGTCCTCGCTCACAGCACAGAGGGATCATGAAGTGTCTGCTCAGAGAGTCCCCACTCACAGCACAGAGGAATCATGAAGTGTCTGCTCAGAGACTCCCCGCTCACAGCACAGAGGGATCATGAAGTGTCTGCTCAGAGAGTCCCCGCTCACAGCACAGAGGGATCATGAAGTGTCTGCTCAGAGAGGCCTCGCTCACAGCACAGAGGGATCATGAAGTGTCTGCTCAGAGAGTCCCCACTCACAGCACAGAGGAATCATGAAGTGTCTGCTCAGAGACTCCCCGCTCACAGCACAGAGGGATCATGAAGTGTCTGCTCAGAGACTCCCCGCTCACAGCACAGAGGGATCATGAAGTGTCTGCTCAGAGACTCCCCGCTCACAGCACAGAGGGATCATGAAGTGTCTGCTCAGAGAGTCCCCGCTCACAGCACAGAGGAATCATGAAGTGTCTGCTCAGAGAGTCCCCGCTCACAGCACAGAGGGATCATGAAGTGTCTGCTCAGAGAGTCCCTGCTCACAGCACAGAGGGATCATGAAGTGTCTGCTCAGAGATTCCTCGCTCACAGCACAGAGGGATCATGAAGTGTCTGCTCAGAGAGTCCCCGCTCACAGCACAGAGGGATCATGAAGTGTCTGCTCAGAGAGTCCTCGCTCACAGCACAGAGGGATCATGAAGTGTCTGCTCAGAGAGTCCCTGCTCACAGCACAGAGGGATCATGAAGTGTCTGCTCAGAGAGTCCCCGCTCATAGCACAGAGGGATCATGAAGTGTCTGCTCAGAGACTCCCCGCTCACTGCACAGAGGGATCATGAAGTGTCTGGTCAGAGAGTCCTCGCTCACAGCACAGAGGGACAGAGGGTTCATGAAGTGTCTGCTCAGAGAGTCCCCACTCACAGCACAGAGGAATCATGAAGTGTCTGCTCAGAGACTCCCCGCTCACAGCACAGAGGGATCATGAAGTGTCTGCTCAGAGACTCCCCGCTCACAGCACAGAGGGATCATGAAGTGTCTGCTCAGAGACTCCCCGCTCACAGCACAGAGGGATCATGAAGTGTCTGCTCAGAGAGTCCCCGCTCACAGCACAGAGGAATCATGAAGTGTCTGCTCAGAGAGTCGCCGCTCACAGCACAGAGGGATCATGAAGTGTCTGCTCAGAGAGTCCCTGCTCACAGCACAGAGGGATCATGAAGTGTCTGCTCAGAGATTCCTCGCTCACAGCACAGAGGGATCATGAAGTGTCTGCTCAGAGAGTCCCCGCTCACAGCACAGAGGGATCATGCAGTGTCTGCTCAGAGAGTCCCTGCTCACAGCACAGAGGGATCATGAAGTGTCTGCTCAGAGAGTCCCTGCTCACAGCACAGAGGGATCATGAAGTGTCTGCTCAGAGAGTCCCCGCTCACAGCACAGAGGGATCATGAAGTGTCTGCTCAGAGACTCCCCGCTCACTGCACAGAGGGATCATGAAGTGTCTGGTCAGAGAGTCCTCGCTCACAGCACAGAGGGACAGAGGGTTCATGAAGTGTCTGCTCAGAGAGTCCCCGCTCACAGCACAGAGGGATCATGAAGTGTCTGCTCAGAGAGTCGCCGCTCACAGCACAGAGGGATCATGAAGTGTCTGCTCAGAGAGTCCCTGCTCACAGCACAGAGGGATCATGAAGTGTCTGCTCAGAGAGTCCCCGCTCACAGCACAGAGGGATCATGAAGTGTCTGCTCAGAGAGTCTCCGCTCACAGCACAGAGGGATCATGAAGTGTCTGCTCAGAGAGTCCCCGCTCACAGCACAGAGGGATCATGAAGTGTCTGCTCAGAGAGTCCCTGCTCACAGCACAGAGGGATCATGAAGTGTCTGCTCAGAGAGTCCCCGCTCACAGCACAGAGGGATCATGAAGTGTCTGCTCAGAGACTCCCCGCTCACTGCACAGAGGGATCATGAAGTGTCTGGTCAGAGAGTCCTCGCTCACAGCACAGAGGGACAGAGGGTTCATGAAGTGTCTGCTCAGAGAGTCCCCGCTCACAGCACAGAGGGATCATGAAGTGTCTGCTCAGAGAGTCGCCGCTCACAGCTCAGAGGGATCATGAAGTGTCTGCTCAGAGAGTCCCTGCTCACAGCACAGAGGGATCATGAAGTGTCTGCTCAGAGAGTCCCCGCTCACAGCACAGAGGGATCATGAAGTGTCTGCTCAGAGATTCCTCGCTCACAGCACAGAGGGATCATGAAGTGTCTGCTCAGAGAGTCTGTGAGCGGGGACTCTCTGAGCAGACACTTCATGATCCCTCTGTGCTGTGAGTTGGGAGTCTCTGAGTAGACACTTCATGATCCCTCTGTGCTGTGAGCGGGGACTCTCTGAGCAGACACTTCATGATCCCTCTGTGCTGTGAGCGAGGACTCTCTGAGCAGACACTTCATGATCCCTCTGTGCTGTGAGCGGGGACTCTCTGAGCAGACACTTCATGATCCCTCTGTGCTGTGAGCGGGGACTCTCTGAGCAGACACTTCATGATCCCTCTGTACTGTGAGCGGGGACTCTCTGAGCAGACACTTCATGATTCCTCTGTGCTGTGAGCGGGGACTCTCTGAGCAGACACTTCATGATCCCTCTGTGCTGTGAGCGAGGAATCTCTGAGCAGATACTTCATGATCCCTCTGTGCTGTGAGCGGGGACACTCTGAGCAGACACTTCATGATCCCTCTGTGCTGTGGGTGGGGACTCTCTGAGCAGACACTTCATGATTCCTCTGTGCTGTGAGCGGGGACTCTCTGAGCAGACACTTCATGATCCCTCTGTGCTGTGAGCGGGGACTCTCTGAGCAGACACTTCATGATTCCTCTGTGCTGTGAGCGTGGACTCTCTGAGCAGACACTTCATGATCCCTCTGTGCTGTGAGCGGGGACTCTCTGAGCAGACACTTCATGATCCCTCTGTGCTGTGAGCGGGGTCTCTCTGAGCAGACACTTCATTATCCCTCTGTGCTGTGAGCGGGGACTCTCTGAGCAGACACTTCATGATTCCTCTGTGCTGTGAGTGGGGACTCTCTGAGCAGACACTTCATGATCCCTCTGTGCAGTGAGCGGGGACTCTCTGAGCAGACACTTCATGATCCCTCTGTGCTGTGAGCGAGGACTCTCTGAGCAGACACTTCATGATCCCTCTGTGCTGTGAGCGGAGACTCTCTGAGCAGACACTTCATGATCCCTCTGTGCTGTGAGCGGGGACTCTCTGAGCAGACACTTCATGATCCCTCTGTGCTGTGAGCGGGGACTCTCTGAGCAGACACTTCATGATCCCTCTGTGCTGTGAGCGGGGACTCTCTGAGCAGACACTTCATGATCCCTCTGTGCTCTGAGCGGGGACTCTCTGAGCAGATACTTCATGATCCCTCTGTGCTGTGAGCGGGGACTCTCTGAGCAGACACTTCATGATTCCTCTGTGCTGTGAGCGGGGACTCTCTGAGCAGACACTTCGTGATTCCTCTGTGCTGTGAGCGGGGTCTCTCTGAGCAGACACTTCATGATCCCTCTGTGCTGTGAGCGAGGACTCTCTGAGCAGACACTTCATGATCCCTCTGTGCTGTGAGCGGGGATTCTCTGAGCAGACACTTCATGATCCCTCTGTGCTGTGAGCGGGGATTCTCTGAGCAGACACTTCATGATCCCTCTGTGCAGTGAGTGGGGACTCTCTGAGCAGACACTTCATGATCCATCTGTGCTGTGAGCGGGGACTCTCTGAGCAGACACTTCATGATCCCTCTGTGCTGTGAGAAGGGACTCTCTGAGCAGACACTTCATGATTCCTCTGTGCTGTGAGCGGGGACTCTCTGAGCAGACACTTCATGATCCCTCTGTGCTGTGAGCGGGGATTCTCTGAGCAGACACTTCATGATCCCTCTGTGCAGTGAGCGGGGATTCTCTGAGCAGACACTTCATGATCCCTCTGTGCTGTGAGCGGGGATTCTCTGAGCAGACACTTCATGATCCCTCTGTGCAGTGAGTGGGGACTCTCTGAGCAGACACTTCATGATCCCTCTGTGCTGTGAGCGGGGACTCTCTGAGCAGACACTTCATGATCCCTCTGTGCTGTGAGCGGGGATTCTCTGAGCAGACACTTCATGATCCCTCTGTGCAGTGAGCGGGGACTCTCTGAGCAGACACTTCATGATCCCTCTGTGCTGTGAGCGGGGACTCTCTGAGCAGACACTTCATGATCCCTCTGTGCTGTGAGAAGGGACTCTCTGAGCAGACACTTCATGATTCCTCTGTGCTGTGAGCGGGGACTCTCAGAGCAGACACTTCATGATTCCTCTGTGCTGTGAGCGGGGACTCTCTGAGCAGACACTTCATGATCCCTCTGTGCTGTGAGTGGGGACTCTCTGAGCAGACACTTCATGATCCCTCTGTGCTGTGAGCGGGGACTCTCTGAGTAACATTGTACAGTAATCGCTATCTCTTACTCACTTCAAGAAATTGGGATTATTCTTGCGACTTTGCCCTCTCCACGACATGCGGACGTGGAACGGATATGAGGGGGCTCAGTCGCAGATGGAGTGGGCCGGCGCTGGGTGTTCCTGCCGCGTGTCTGCGCACAATCACAGGTTTATACACGAGCGCCGCCTTATGATAAATCCCCCCTATGAATCTGATTTGAGATTTTTATCCTTACATTGACCCAGTATCAGGGTTCTGCACAGCCAAACGGGCCTCTCAAAGTGACTCATCTCAGGCAGAAAAGTGACTCACCGCACAATATTTTTATTTGACTTTAAGAGTGATTTTTCAGTTTTTTTATATTTAATAAGAGTTTTAACTTACAAGAGAGAATTCTGGGAAGTAGATTTTATACCCGACTGGAGGAGGCGGGTAGTTCAGGGTGTAAAAGGTAAAGGGATTTACAGATAAATGACATTTATTCACAGGATACGGGATAAACGTCTGATCACGGGGTGTCCTGAAAGTTCTTAAGCAAATTATTTGGAGACTTTTACAACATCCCCCACCGAGGCCTTTTCTTGGGGCCTGGAGTCAGCCGGGGCCCAGAATACCGGAGTGGCTGGCGGTAGCGGCCTAGGGCACGCTGTGGTCACAGTACTTGGTATGGGGACCGGAGGGCTGTCCTACAGCCTGGCAGCTCTCCAGCAGGTGGTGTGTGCAAGAAATATGGAGGGAGAGGCTGAGGTACTGGTTCTCCCTGGGGCAGCCCCTGAGTGTCTGTAAGATAAGTCCCTGTGTAATGGATAGGATGCCCGTGGTGGTGACAGCTGTATCCAGGGATCAGACGGAGGCAAGGTTGTGCAAATAACTTGCGGTTCTTTATTCAACAGCAGCTGAACGTCCAGAATGGTCAAACAGCAGTTTCCTTAAGCTGGAAGAGTCATGGAGAGGGGTCCGCAGGAAGGTTACACGCAGCCTGGTAGTAGTTTTAGGCTGGACTGGTGCAGATAGAGCTGAGTCCGGGTGATGGAGCTGCAGTTCTGGGCTTAAGTCTCCAGACTTGTCCTGGGTGTCAGGCAGTAGGCCTGAGGCACTAGAAGTTCCTGAAGTTAGGACCCTGGCTGTGGCATGGAGACAGTCCTGGAGGTCTGGTTCTGTCTGCAGACTCTTATCCTCTCACTGAGGAACAGACTGAGACCTTGAGACAGACCATGTGCTTCCGCCCCGCAGGGGTGTATATATCCCGGGTCAGGTGGTAGTATCTCTCCAATCACCTTTCAGCTTGTGTTACAGAAACACCATTGGATAATTACATTTCACAATTAACTGTTGCCTCGCCAGGCAGTAGCTACAGCTGCAATTACACTATATCCCAGGTTCTAGAAACTTCCTAGAGAGGTGCTCAACCTCCCTAACAGCTCCTGACCTGGAGAGGGCGCTATTCACAACTACCAGCCTGCCTATGCATTGGCAGTGGTGTTGCATATGTAATTTTGTTTGCCCTTGGATACGACCGTAAATCTGACTATGGTCAGACAATTCCCTGTAGCTTATCTTGCATTGCTTGATGGGGGGGGGGGGGGGTCGCAGGAGTTGTTCCTGCTGAGGTTGGATGCTATAAAGCAGCTGTCGCTTCCTGTATTAGACCTGGCGCTGGAGGTGAGAGGTCGCTTTGAGGGGTTACAGGTCACATATAAGACATGTACATTGCTCCATCCGCATTGTCCTGGCGCGGAGCAGATGCTGGTGTTTTGCAGGGTGAATGCTCGGCACGTTTTCTGCTGGCGTGTTATCTGCGCTTTTTGAGCCGCAGAGATAACACTGAACATCCGCAGCAGACATCTCATGCGCAGCAGACGTCTCATCCGCAGCAGACATCTCATGCGCAGCAGACGTCTCATCCGCAGCAGACATCTCATCCGCAGCAGACGTCTCATCCGCAGCAGACATCTCATCCGCAGCAGACGTCTCATCCGCAGCAGACGTCTCATCCGCAGCAGACGTCTCATGCGCAGCAGACATCTCATCCGCAGCAGACGTCTCATCCGCAGCAGACATCTCATCCGCAGCAGACGTCTCATCCGCAGCAGACATCTCATCCGCAGCAGACATCTCATGCGCAGCAGACGTCTCATCCGCAGCAGACATCTCATCTGCAGCAGACGTCTCACCTGCAGCAGACGTCTCATCCGCAGCAGACGTCTCATCCGCAGCAGACGTCTCATCCGCAGCAGACGTCTCATGCGCAGCAGACGTCTCATCCGCTGCAGACGTCTCATCCGATTCTAGATGCTGCAGAAATAGACCTGAGGTTTTATGAACCTCGTCTCAGACAAAAGCTTTTATTTCCCTTTGTTCAGGGATCGTTATGTTTAACATTTCTGGGGGGGGGGGACATAATAAAACTCATTTCCCGGAATGCAAAAGAAAGAATGTTTATTTCCCGGGGGTTTCGTCGTGGAAGGTGCAGGGATGTCGTGTGCGATGCTGGAGGCTTCTCCGGGTACAATCATTTTGCATCTCCTGGGGGGAAGATTCAGCCAATTCGGTTTTCCTAATTTCTGTTCTATAGGGAAGCCAAGGAAATCTGTTCTGTAGAATAAGAGCGTCCACCCAAGGTCCGGTAAGTCTGATGATCAAATCAGAGGCGTAACTAGAAGATGAAGGGCCCCACAGCAGACTTCTGATTGGTGCCCCCCTTCACCCTTAAAAAATATGCATATGTATACATTCACATAGTACAAACACACCATATATACATACATAAAGCATATACACATCACATATACATACATACAGCATATACACACACATATACAGTATATACATACATAAAGCATATACACATCACATATACACACATACATACAGCATATACACACACATATACAGTATATACATACATAAAGCACATACACATCACATATACATACATACATACAGCATATACACACACATATACAGTATATACATACAATTTGACATGCTTGTGCAGCGCTGCGTAATCTGTGTGCGCTATATAAATAAAGAATTATTATTATTATTATTATTACATAAAGCATATACACATCAAATATACATACATACAGCATATACACACATATACAGTATATACATACATAAAGCATATACACATCACATATACATACATACATACATAAAGCATATACACATCACATATACATACATACATACAGCATATACACACACATATACAGTATATACATACAATTTGACATGCTTGTGCAGCGCTGCGTAATCTGTGTGCGCTATATAAATAAAGAATTATTATTATTATTATTATTACATAAAGCATATACACATCAAATATACATACATACAGCATATACACACATATACAGTATATACATACATAAAGCATATACACATCACATATACATACATACATACATAAAGCATATACACATCACATATACATACATACATACAGCATATACACACACATATACAGTATATACATACAATTTGACATGCTTGTGCAGCGCTGCGTAATCTGTGTGCGCTATATAAATAAAGAATTATTATTATTATTATTATTACATAAAGCATATACACATCAAATATACATACATAAAGCATATACACATCACATATACATACATACATACATAAAGCATATACACATCACATATACAAACATACATAAAGCATATACACATCACATATACATACATACAGCATATATACACACATATACAGTATATACATACATAAAGCATATACACATCACATATACACACATACATACAATACCATACACAGACATACAGCATATACACACACATACATATACAGTATATACACATCACATATACACACATACATACAATACCATACACAAACATACAGCATATACACACACATACAATACCATACACAAACATACAGCATATACACACACATACAATACCATACACAAACATACAGCATATACACACACATACATATACAGTATATACACATCACATATACACATATACATACAGTAGCCCATACAGACAGCATATACACACACATGTACAGTATATACATACATAAAGCATATACACATCACATATACACACACACACATACATACAGCATATACACACACATATACAGTATATACATACATAAAGCATATACACATCACATATACACACACACATACAATACCATACACAGACATACAGCATATACACACACATACATATACAGTATATACACATCACATATACACATATACATACAGTAGCCCATACAGACAGCATATACACACACACAGTATATACATGTGGGGTAACATGTGCTATGGAGGGCAGCCTCCCATAAATCATGGTCCTCAGATGTCACCTTCTTTTGAAAGAAGCTTCAGACCTCGCGCCGCTCCTTCTCCTCCAAACCAAAGATGAAACTTCTCGGTGTTTTGCGCATAGAGGATAATGGAATATGAAAGCCAAGGGTATGATGAAGCCAGTCCCAGGGATTGGAGCACAGCCTGAAATCCTCTGCCCTGTGCAAGGCTTTCCAAATCCATAAGCTTCTATAGAAAACAAATATTTAGCTAATTATTCATTGGAATCTGGAAGCAATGTGATTGTTCAGCCCTGTGATCACTGCAGCATCAGCACAAGAAGAGGAACTACATAGGATTCCACAGCAAAAATTCTAAATGGTCAATGAGGACGTTCAACCCCATAAGTTCCTTGGGGCTTGGCACATATCTTTATTGACAATATCCATGACGATCAGGTCAGTCCACCCATCACTTGTTTTCTAGAGAAGCCTTTGGTTCTGGAAATCTTTGCATAGGGAAGATCGTCCAATGTTATGGACCCCACCTCAATCCCAGAAGCAGAGATCATTTAGATTTTTAGCTGTGGAATCCCATATAGTTCCTAACCCCAAATGATCCTTTTCTTGTGCTGATGCTGCAGTGATCACAGGACTATTCAAACCCAAAGCTTCCAAGTAATAATTAGTTACATTTTAGTCTTCTAGAGAAGCTCATGGATCCGGAAATCCTTGCATAAGGAAGGTACTTAGAATCCGATGTTGTGCTCTTGTTGCCCCCACCACAATCCAAGGATCTGACTTTCAGCACACCCTCGGCTTTCTACCGATCTGTCAGTATATCATTAAATTGCAAATCCAATATAACATAAATAAGCCGGGTGGGGGATGGGCTGAGCACACACTGTAATTCTGTATATTTATGAGAAAGCCAAGGCTTCGCTGAGGTCAGCTTCTGGGACTGGAATGGAGCCGATTGGCCTCAAATTCTCTTCCGTAGGCAAGGATTTCCAGATCCATAAGCTTCTCTGGAAATCTAATATGTAGCTAATTATTACTTGGAAGCTGTGGGGTTGTACAGCCCTGTGATTACAGCAGCATCAGCACAAGAAAACCATCACTTGTGGTTAGGAACTATATGGGATTCCATGAGGGCGGCCAAACCCATTAACTCCTTGGGGCTCGGCAGATTTTTTTCTTACGATAACTGTGACCAGATTTTGGTGTGACCATGAGGTCCGTCCCTCCAACCCTTACACTCCGTACCCCATCCTGATCCCAGAAGATGATCCAGCACTCCTTGGATCCAGGTGTTAGCTCATCCCCCTCCCGGCTCATTTATAATGACAGATCGCTAGCGATTAGATATTGTACCTGTCCCTCTGCAGGAATATCATTACGTCTCTTGATTTGTTGCTGACTTGCCTGGACTCGCTTGTGTCTTTGGCGCGGGATGGGCGGTAGGTGCACGTCCTCTGCCACTTACTGAACCTCTGCTCCCCTCCTGGTATAAGCCGCTTTCATTTACCTTGTAATCTTTTGTTTGGTCTTTCCTGATGTTGAAGAAGGAATCTTGGAAATTCACGGAGCAGAGATGTGAAAATGCATCGCTCCGATTTCCAGTCTGAATTAGTCTTTATATTGCGCATCGCTGAGTGACTGAGTTATTACGATACAAATGATGCAGAAATAACACTTATCCTGCACCCGACAAGCTCCGATGTTTATGTGTTTAATAGAGGAGGAAAATACTCGGAAAAGACGATTAGACTCAGATGGGAGTCACTAAAAACCTGCAAACACAGAGAAGCGCAGAGGCTGGCGAAGAGCCAGGACGCGCCAAATGGAGCAGCGTAAGACGAGGGGAGTAAATCAGACGCCGAGGCCAATGCAGATAAAAGCAACACGATCCGGTACGTCTGGGAGTAGCTAAAAGTCTAAAGGTAGCAAAAAACTATCAATTTGGGGATGACTGTTCTTTCACTTCCACTGGAGCTGGAAGATAAGGGGTTAAGCGGTCAACAAGGGGTTAAGCGGTTGTTGACTTTTCCAAAGAATTTATTATACATTAATAATACAACAAATATTTTAAAAAATCACAATTTATCACAAAAAAATAAAACTTTGCTTAATTCTGTCTTATCTTCTAACATATCCAGAGATAATAGAAGTAACAATAGATGCCATCTCCTTCCGTATTCAATTTAAATGAATAACCCTCATCCACAAAGCTCTGCACAATGCCGCACCTTCCTACCTCTCCGAGCTCATCTCAGTCTCCGAGCTTCTTCCATCCTCCAGGGATCTAAGAAAACTTTTTTCCTTAATTCAAACTTCCCATTCATGTTTCCAGGACTTCTCCCGAGCTGCACCTATTGTCTGGAATGCACTACCCCGAACTATCAGACTAATATCTAACTACAATATTTTAAATGTGTCCTAAAAACCTTCTTTTCACATTTCTTAACTTCATAAAACTTCAATTTCTTTTTTCTCTAATCTCCACTGAATCTGGTATCATGTTGCACCATTGTGTTCACCAACTTGTTGGAAAGTGAATCAGAATCAGCTACTGATTTGCATCATGGGAAAAGAAGAAGTAGCCAAAAACACATCTAATACCCCAGCAAGTAATGTGGGAGGGGCTTATCTTTTAGGCAATGTCCAGATTGTAGCCAATCGGAAGGAGCTCATGGAACCTATGAGAGAAGAACAGAATTGTCTCAGAAATTGATTGCTACAATCAGCTCCTGACTCTGATCCTGTGCTGCCTGTCCTGACCTCCTGCCTGTCCCTGACCACGACTCTGCCTCACGAAGCGACCTGGTGGTACCAAGCCGCAACAAGTCCGACCCGCTTTACGGCGGCTCTGGTGAAGCACTTAGACTCCGCTACCAGGTGTCGGCTTACGTCATGGTCCACGGGGGTCCGGAGGGTCCATTACCCCCGATCCCGACGATAAATATTACTTACACAAAAAACCTAATTGGGAATTTCCACATAGACAAGATCTGCCATGATTCTAGCCCCATCCTAATAACTTCTGCCGCTCCGGAGGGGACACCCCCTGGTCTGACCCTCATCACTATAATCGGAAGGTCTGACAATGTATCTGAGGACCCAGAGCTCCGACACCAGGCACCTCGTCAGGATTTATTAGAGTTAGAGACAAGCACAAGCCTGGACCCCATGAATGCCCCATTGTGCCGGGAACATATAGGATGAAGCCCCCGATTAGCGTCCGTCCGGTTATTATAAGGTCTGACTGGGCTTCTTGTAGTGACATCCCGGCAGCCGCCATGTGTCACGTTCAGCGTCACGGTGAGTCATCTGCATTATAAAAGCCTCTTGTGTCCCTACTGAGAAGAGACGTCGCTCGGTCCTCAGAGATTCTCCTTCCAGAACTTTCCCCTCCGGATGATTGTGGTTACAGGCGACTCAGACGGAAACTTTATTCTCCGTTAAAAGTTTTGAGGAAAGTTTTATTGCCGGCCGCCATTTTACAGGCTAATTATATGGACGACTGTCCCTAATGTCACCTGTAATGTCATTTCACTGCTACACCCCCATACAGCAGCACCCCCATAAAGCAGCACCCCCATACAGCTACAACCCCATACAGCAGCACCCCCATACCGCAGCACCCCCATACAGCAGAGCCCCCATACAGCAGAGCCCCCATACAGCAGCACCCCCATACAGCAGAACCCCCATACAGCAGCGCCCCCATACAGCAACGCCCCCATACAGCAGCGCCCCCATACAGAACAACCCCATACAGCAGCGCCCCCATACAGCAGCACCCCCATACAGAAGCCCTACCATACAGAAGCCCCCCATACCACAGCGCCCCCATACAGAACCCCCATACAGCAGCGCCCCCATACAGCAGCGCCCCCATACAGCAGAACCCCCATACAGCAGCACCCCCATACAGCAGCACCCCCATACAGCAGCGCCCCCAGAAAGCAGAACCCCCATACAGAACAACCCCATACAGCAGCGCCCCCATACAGAAGCCCTCCCATACAGAAGCCCCCCCATACAGCAGCGCCCCCATACAGCAGCACCCCATACAGAAGCCCCCCCATACAGCAGCACCCCCATACAGCAGCGCCCCCAAACAGCAGCGCCCCCATACAGCAGCACTCCATACAGAAGCCCCCCCATACAGCAACGCCCCCATACAGCAGCGCCCCCATACAGCAGCGCCCCCCATACAGCAGCCCTCCCATACAGCAGCGCCCTCATACAGCAACGCCCCCCTACAGCAACACCCCCATACAGCAGCGCCCCCATACAGCAGCGCCCCCATACAGCAACACCCCCATACAGCAACGCCCCCATACAGCAGCGCCCCCATACAGCAGCACCCTCATACAGCAACACCCCCATACAGAAGCCCCCCCATACAGCAGCACACTCATACAGCAACACCCCCATACAGAAGCCCCCCCATACAGCAACGCCCCCATACAGCAGCACCCCAATACAGCAGCGCCCCCCTACAGCAACACCCCCATACAGCAGCGCCCCCATACAGCAGCGCCCCCATACAGCAGCGCCCCCCTACAGCAACACCCCCATACAGCAGCGCCCCCATACAGCAACACCCCCATACAGCAACACCCCCATACAGCAACGCCCCCATACAGAAGCCCCCCCATACAGCAACGCCCCCATACAGCAGCGCCCCCAGACAGCAGAACCCCCAGACAGCAACGCCCCCATACAGAAGCCCCCCCATACAGCAGCGCCCCCATACAGCAGCACCCCATACAGCAGCACTGCCATACAGCAGCGCCCCCATACAGCAGCACCCCATACAGCAGCACTGCCATACAGCAGCGCCCCCCTACAGCAACACCCCCATACAGCAGCGCCCCATACAGCAGCACTGCCATACAGCAGCGCCCCCATACAGCAGCGCCCCCCTACAGCAACACCCCCATACAGCAGCGCCCCATACAGCAGCGCCCCCCTACAGCAACACCCCCATACAGCAGCGCCCTTATCAGGGGCGTCGCTAGGCTAAAAGATCCGGGGCACGTGCCCCGGATCTTTTACCCAGTGCCCCGAATATACTGCACAGCAGCTGCACAGAGGCACCGCTGGCTGAGGAAGCAGAGTACTTGCCCTGGCACAGCGCTGCTCTAGTCACTCAGTGCTTCTGCCCTACGCTGCGTGAATTGGGACGCTCAGCGTGCTGGCCCGCCCCTCCGTTTAGCTCCGCCCCTCTTTTTCCTCGGCCTGAATGTGTCCTGCTCTTGGTCAGGTTTGCAGTGAGGGTGAGCTGCCTCCATCCTAGAACAAGGAGCAGGATAGTGAGGAGCAGAACAAGGAGCAGGATAGTGAGGAGCAGAACAAGGAGCAGGATAGTGAGGAGCAGAACAAGGAGCAGGATAGTGAGGAGCAGAACAAGGAGCAGGATAGTGAGGAGCAGAACAAGGAGCAGGATAGTGAGGAGCAGAACAAGGAGCAGGATAGTGAGGAGCAGAACAAGGAGCAGGATAGTGAGGAGCAGAACAAGGAGCAGGATAGTGAGGAGCAGAACAAGGAGCAGGATAGTGAGGAGCAGAACAAGGAGCAGGATAGTGAGGAGCAGAACAAGGAGCAGGATAGTGAGGAGCAGAACAAGGAGCAGGATAGTGAGGAGCAGAACAAGGAGCAGGATAGTGAGGAGCAGAACAAGGAGCAGGATAGTGAGGAGCAGAACAAGGAGCAGGATAGTGAGGAGCAGAACAAGGAGCAGGATAGTGAGGAGCAGAACAAGGAGCAGGATAGTGAGGAGCAGAACAAGGAGCAGGATAGTGAGGAGCAGAACAAGGAGCAGGATAGTGAGGAGCAGAACAAGGAGCAGGATAGTGAGGAGCAGAACAAGGAGCAGGATAGTGAGGAGCAGAACAAGGAGCAGGATAGTGAGGAGCAGAACAAGGAGCAGGATAGTGAGGAGCAGAACAAGGAGCAGGATAGTGAGGAGCAGAACAAGGAGCAGGATAGTGAGGAGCAGAACAAGGAGCAGGATAGTGAGGAGCAGAACAAGGAGCAGGATAGTGAGGAGCAGAACAAGGAGCAGGATAGTGAGGAGCAGAACAAGGAGCAGGATAGTGAGGAGCAGAACAAGGAGCAGGATAGTGAGGAGCAGAACAAGGAGCAGGATAGTGAGGAGCAGAACAAGGAGCAGGATAGTGAGGAGCAGAACAAGGAGCAGGATAGTGAGGAGCAGAACAAGGAGCAGGATAGTGAGGAGCAGAACAAGGAGCAGGATAGTGAGGAGCAGAACAAGGAGCAGGATAGTGAGGAGCAGAACAAGGAGCAGGATAGTGAGGAGCAGAACAAGGAGCAGGATAGTGAGGAGCAGAACAAGGAGCAGGATAGTGAGGAGCAGAACAAGGATCAGGATAGTGAGGAGCAGAACAAGGAGCAGGATAGTGAGGAGCAGAACAAGGAGCAGGATAGTGAGGAGCAGAACAAGGAGCAGGATAGTGAGGAGCAGAACAAGGAGCAGGATAGTGAGGAGCAGAACAAGGAGCAGGATAGTGAGGAGCAGAACAAGGAGCAGGATAGTGAGGAGCAGAACAAGGAGCAGGATAGTGAGGAGCAGAACAAGGAGCAGGATCGTGAGGAGCAGAACAAGGAGCAGGATAGTGAGGAGCAGAACAAGGAGCAGGATAGTGAGGAGCAGAACAAGGAGCAGGATAGTGAGGAGCAGAACAAGGAGCAGGATAGTGAGGAGCAGAACAAGGAGCAGGATAGTGAGGAGCAGAACAAGGAGCAGGATAGTGAGGAGCAGAACAAGGAGCAGGATAGTGAGGAGCAGAACAAGGAGCAGGATAGTGAGGAGCAGAACAAGGAGCAGGATAGTGAGGAGCAGAACAAGGAGCAGGATAGTGAGGAGCAGAACAAGGAGCAGGATAGTGAGGAGCAGAACAAGGAGCAGGATAGTGAGGAGCAGAACAAGGAGCAGGATAGTGAGGAGCAGAACAAGGAGCAGGATAGTGAGGAGCAGAACAAGGAGCAGGATAGTGAGGAGCAGAACAAGGAGCAGGATAGTGAGGAGCAGAACAAGGAGCAGGATAGTGAGGAGCAGAACAAGGAGCAGGATAGTGAGGAGCAGAACAAGGAGCAGGATAGTGAGGAGCAGAACAAGGAGCAGGATAGTGAGGAGCAGAACAAGGAGCAGGATAGTGAGGAGCAGAACAAGGATCAGGATAGTGAGGAGCAGAACAAGGAGCAGGATAGTGAGGAGCAGAACAAGGAGCAGGATAGTGAGGAGCAGAACAAGGAGCAGGATAGTGAGGAGCAGAACAAGGAGCAGGATAGTGAGGAGCAGAACAAGGAGCAGGATAGTGAGGAGCAGAACAAGGAGCAGGATAGTGAGGAGCAGAACAAGGAGCAGGATCGTGAGGAGCAGAACAAGGAGCAGGATAGTGAGGAGCAGAACAAGGAGCAGGATAGTGAGGAGCAGAACAAGGAGCAGGATAGTGAGGAGCAGAACAAGGAGCAGGATAGTGAGTGCAGTCTGCAGGCAGACCCCCTGCTCACAGCTACATGAAATAAGTCACTCCAGGTCAGTGAGAGGCAGGCACAGGTGTAACCTACAGCTCAGCACTCCCTCACATCAGTGACCCGAGATGTCACACATACATGTATGCACAGGGGACATTAATCAGCGCTTCTGTGCCAGTTTCTGTCATAGAAGCACTAAAATAACAAGTCCTTGCACACTGCAAGAAATCGTGATTATTTTTCCGGCAAAACACCACCTTGACGCCATGTGGCGAGGCTGCCGGCAGAGTGGGTATGTAAGGGGCATTCCTCCCCCATGCCTGCATAATTTCTAGGCAGAAGTACACTGGGTTAAACCGGGAGATGTTTTGCCTAGTATTGCATATACATTATAGAATTTATCATTGGTGATGTGATCTCCTGCTTCAAGTACTTCTCCATAACCGCCATATAATGACATCAACACACCTTGACCCGCACAGCAAGACGAAGAGAAGGGGGTATTGGGGTTTATTTTTTTTAATCATACATAGGGGATGAGTGGGCACATGAGTGGGAATTAGTAGAGGCCATATTAGGGGTCATAGGCATTAGTGGTGGGTGGCATGATTACATGTCAGGCCACATTTAGAGATGTTATTAGATGTGTGGCACTGTAATGGTGTAACGTAAAGTATGGCGCCATTGGCTGTGTGGGAGCTGTTATCTAGCAGGTTCACTATAAATTGTGGGGGCCACAAACAGAACAGTGTACTATACACAAACCAGAATGTGAAGTATATATGCATACTATATTTAGGGGCCATTACAAAGTCTTGGGGTCAAAATCAGGACAGAATACTGTGTAGGGCCACAACAGATATTATATAGGAAAGGAATGATAAAGAGCATTTTACAGTGTGGGGAATAAAATGGGGGGGTGGGGGGGGTGTTACAACATGTTATGCTAAGGAACATTATTTGTGTGTTACTACTATTTTCAGGAGGCTCTCTCTGTAGCAGAATTGCAATAGTTGGTGGGGCGGTGTTGGGGAAAGCTGCAGGATAACACTACCAGGGGACCAGGATGTATGGAACAATGTGAAAGTGAAGAGCATACTGCAGCACATTTATTAAGAACAGTGCAATCTGTGCTATGTGCAGTTGCCTATGTAGTGCGCAGGGGGCGCCAGATTCAGGATTTCTGGTGCACGTTCTTCATGAATCTGGTGCCTCCTGCACTGCCCCGACAGAGTGCACAACTTTTTTTTGGTGCACCTTTAATATAGGGCGTGCAATTCAATTCTGTTGGACAGAATCTGATCTATAAATGTGGCGCACGATCTGACTGTGGCAGGGGCTTTAATAAATGTGGGGCATCATAAGGCAGTCACTAAATGTTCTCCTGGGTATTCTGTAGTTGTACATAAGAACAGTTTTTGATGCAACCACGTATGATGATGATAGATGCAGGACTGGACACTACTGAGAATCCGGTACCCAGAATTTGGGCCCGTGCCCCAGATCTTTTACTACCCTAACAACGCCCCTGACCCTCATACAGCAGCACCCCCATACAGCAGCGCTCCATACAGAAGCCCCCCCATACAGCAACACCCCCATACAGCGCCCCCATACAGCAGCACCCCAATACAGCAGCGCCCCCCTACAGCAACACCCCCATACAGCAGCGCCCCCATACATCAGCCCCCCATACAGCAACACCCCCATACAGCAACGCCCCCCATACAGCAACACCCCCAATACAGCAGCACCCCAATACAGCAGCACCCCAATACAGCAGCACCCCAATACAGCAGCGCCCCCCATACAGCAACACCCCCAATACAGCAGCACCCCCAATACAGCAGCACCCCAATACAGCAGCGCCCCCATACAACAACACCCCCATACAGCAGCGCCCCCATACAGCAGCAGCCCCATACAGCAGCGCCCCCATACAGCAACACCCCCATACAGCAGCGCCCCCATACATCAGCCCCCCATACAGCAGCGCCCCCAATACAGCTGCGCCCCCATACAGCAACACCCCCATACATCAGTCCCCCATACAGCAACACCCCCCTACAGCCACACCCCTATACAGCAGCACCCCCAATACAGCAGCACACCAATACAGCAGCACCCCCATACAGCAGCACCCCTTACAGCAACACCCCCATACAGCAGTGCCCCCATACAGCAACGCCCCCATACATCAGCCCCACCATACAGCAGCGCCCCCATTTAGCAACACCCCCATACAGCAGCACCCCCATACAGCAGCGCCCCCCTACAGCAACACCCCCATACAGCCGTTCCCCCATACAGCAGCGCCCCCCTACAGCAGCGCCCCCATACAGCAATACCCCCATATAGCAGCACCCCCATACAGCAGCGCCCCCATACAGCAACACCCCCATACAGGGTGGAAGTGTTGATTTCACCTATGATTGGATATCTGCATCAAGTGGCGCATGCGCAAAAGTGACTGTGGGCGCGCCAAAAAGTAGCGAGTGGCAAACGAAAATGTTTACATGTTTGCAAAATATTTACAACCTTGTTTACAAACGATTATAAAAACAGAACGTCCGTGACAATGTGTGAGGAGTACTTGTATTAAGAGTGAGGTACCACGGTGTTAGTCCTCTGGCAGTCTGTACAACTGCTAGTGATATCATGGCCCCCCCCCCAGCAACACGGAGTAAAGCCGGTCAATAGAAATGCATCCAAAAGGTGTCCGAAAAATATCTCAGCATCAAAATGAAAGTATATATACACTGGGTCTGAAATACATTGTGCATATAGCACTAGGTGTCCAACACCGGAACGTCGCTACCCGTTTCAATAAAAATCACTCACGTTTGATTTGAACCTTGGAGTGCTGCCTGCCTTTTCCATTCGGAAAATCTATCTCCTATCTATTTATCAATCTATCTATATGCAACACCCTCGCCAATGCAAGGCAGAGAGGTGGTTGCGAATACGTCCCACCATGTAGCTTGCAGCCTGTGTAGAGTCTGATCAGCCCCACAGCATGTCACTACATAACACAGATGAGCACTGCAGTGGTAGAGTCTGCCTGGTAAGGCAGGAGTTAATTGTTTTCTGTGATGTAATTCCAGCAACCAATCACATGTGTTATACATTGTTACTGTGAGCTGAGATGTAATTGGAGGAGTAGTCACCACCTGACCAGTGGGAGTAACAAATCCCCTGGTCAGGAAACTTCTAGAAGTCAGTTAGACCCAGGAGTCTGCAGAAGAAGACTGGAGTTAATCCAGTACAGAGCAGATTAGAGACTCTGAAGAGTCAGTGCAGCCAGCACACCAGACCAGAGCAGGTGAGCCCAGCTCCCTGCCTGAGTGTAGTGAGTTAGTGAGTGAGGAAAGGGATATCATCCTACATTCAAGGGTGATACATGAAGCCACCCAGGACAAGCTGAAGCATCCTTCCAGGACACAGCTACCTCCCAGCCTGCCCATTGCATCCAGGCTGATGATCCATCCTGTGGCTCCCTCCAACTACATCTCCAGCACTCCACCATCCTGTTACGGCACGTTGCTAATGTTCCTGTCGGTTCCAATAAAGAACTGTAAGTTATTTTCGTTCAACGTCTGCCTCCGTCTGGTCCCTGCTACTACGGCTGTCACCATCACGGGCACCCTGTCCACTACACAGAGACCCATACTCTAGACACCAAAGGGCTGCCCCAGGGAGAACCACTACAGCAGCCTCTCCCTCATCATTTCTTGCCAACACCACCCTGCTGGAGACCTGCCAGGCTGTAGGACAGCCCTCCGGTCCCCCATACCAAGCACTGTGACACTAGCGTGCCTAGGCCGCAACCGCCAGCCACTCAGGTACTGTGGTCCCCGGCTGACTCCAGGCCCCAAGAAAAGGCTAGGCCCCGGTGGGGGTTGTTGCAAGTGGCGTCACGAACAGGATTTATACTTCTGTGCCTTATACTGGCACTATAGACTGTACTTTATTACAAAGACTGTGCTGCCTAACCCTGCTGCCATCCGGGTTTAGGCCCAAGTGATTGTGTGTTTCACATTGAACTGTTATACTGCTGCCACGTGCTGTCGAGCACCGCTCCAGCACTCAGGAGGTTAAACCCTGCAAAGAACTTTGTCAGCTCTGCTACATCCGGCGCTGCCGCGCCTGAAGCATTTACCTCACGAAACTGTGGCGCAGCAAGTAATTCCAGCCCGCCAAAAGTCACTGGCGGGAATCCACAGTCTGCACAGGCTAAGCTCTGCCCCCTGCGCTTATGGTGCGAATCCTGCCTCAGACCGCTGTGGCGCAGGAGAAAATTCAGCCCGCCACAGCTCCTGGCGGGAAAAAATCAAGCTCCACCCTCTGGCACAAAACTCTCCCGCGCTGCAACGCCAGTGAGAGCCCACGAGGTACCTCAGTCTGCGCAGCCACCATCCAGCATCAGAGAGGTTAATCGGCCATCTTGGATTTCTCCACGGGCTGTCTCCTGTCCCGCCGACATGCCGTACAGCCGCCGAAATGAGGAACCCAGTGTCACATGGTCTGCCCACGAGCCTCGGGCACCTCCAGCTGCTGCACCGCTTACTGCTGTCTCCTGTACGCAGTCTTCAATGGCGGATTCTCCACAGCGGCTGCCTCCTCCGATTCCGGACCTCCAGAGGACCACCGCGGATGTGAGTACCATGGCCCCCAGGGCCTATATCACAGTGACTGTTACTATATCTCCCTTAGCCCCGGCTGGGGTACAGTCCGGCCTCCCTGCAGAGGGCCAACATCTCCCCATAGGAGGCCCGGCTACAAAAGGGACTCTCTTAAAGGGGCCTGACCCCTTATCTAATGCTGCTGACCGTCCTGCGGAGTATCCAGGACCACCTGCTAAGAGGCCCAGGCTGTCTGGTGAGAACGCCCTGCCAGCTACAGAGGTTACCACCGCCAGCGCAACAGCGCCCCCAAGAGCTACAGGTCAGTCCAGGAACAGCAATCCTTCAGCTGTCAGCAATGAAGAAGTTACAGCTCCTGCGGTCATCATCATGCGCTCCACAGCGCCCCCTGCTACAGAAGGTCAGCCAGAGAAGTGCCTGTCTCCTTCCTTTGCTGAGATGCCTGCCGCCGCAGATGACCTACCTGCTGTTCCAGCTCCAGCTTCTGGGTGTCCCATGTCAGCAGTTCCAGTTTCTACCACCAGATGTCTTCAGGTGACAGATCTCAACACTGCTTTCTTCACCCAGGCTGATGATGTCCCTGCTGCAGTTCCTGCTCCCATGCCTGCAGCCATTGCTCTTGAGCAGCAAGATTAACCCCTGATGGGCTGAAAGCCTTACCAGGTACTGTGAATATTGTAAATATGCTTATTTCTTTATTATTGCTATCCCAATTGGGCTGAGCGCCCCTAACCCATAGAGCCAGAAACTGTCCTGAGACTCTCCCCCTATTTAATTATCTCAGTCAAGAGACTTTCCTTGAACTGCCCACTGTCATGTGCTATGATAGCACCCCTTCCTCTGCCACAGCAGAGATTCCTACAAAGGACTCTGTCCCTCTACACCTAGAGGAGACCCTTTGCTTCTTCATTGTACTTTTCCCCACATCAAGGGCTGTGCCCAGAAGATGGACTTTGTTATTAAAGACCTTCTGAGAGACTTTTGCCAACTACAAGGAAAAGTTGCTACTTTATTGCTAATGACTTATTATTATATTGCACTAATGCCTTCCTTTTCAGGTACGGACATTTTGCTTGCACTCTTATTGCCTTTTCCTTTTTAGGTCAAGAGACATTTGCTATATAGCTACCCTGAGTAGCCTATCTCTGTAACATCTGCAACGTTATGTTATAAGAAGTGTACCCATTGGGCTCCTAAGCCATTGTGGGTTTACAACATGTTTGCACACTGTCAATGTTATGCCAGTAGTTTGCACTAACCTTTTATAGGCTTTCCAGATTGTAGTGTGGCTGTGTCGGACCGTCTCTATGTAAAACCCTGACCGCATCTTATGCCTCAAACCGAAGTTTGTAAGTGGGGGTAGTCCGTAAACTGCGGGTCCTTAGGGGACCGGGGGTGTTACAGAGTTAGCACCTGGATGCCACTCATACAAGGGTAAGAATGTCAGTTGGCAGGTACTTCTACATTGTATAATGTCTTATTGTGTCACATATGCCAATGTAATGCATATCTACACTATATATTCGTCGCTAGGGAAGAAGTGTTTATATAACAAATATACAGGCCCTGGTGCAAGGAGTGGATTACAGTACATGACACCACACCTTTCCTACTGTACAGTTTGGTTTAATGGCGTCAGCGACCAACTGTCTCACTTCGCATTCACATGTCTTTGTCTTAGTCCGACACCAACCCAGGTGCCTGTCTTCAGGACCATGAGCGGTTTGTCCCTACAGATCTTCAATTTCCTGATGGTCCTTCCGTGTTTGTTTTATCCATAAGGCCTTTTTAATCTTTACTCTTGTGAGTATTGCCATTAAAACAATTTTAACGATCAAAAAAGTACTGCACCATCGTTTTTTTCCTTTCTCTTCCCAAATCGAATAGTAATTAGAAGAAGGAACGAAGACAGTGGAACGAGTAGTGGAGGAACAAGTTCCCAGGTGGGAACAATTAGGAGTAGCACAGAAGCTACGAGCTACCTTGAGAATCCCCAGTAGGGACGCCGTGCCGAGCTACCGTACCCTGTATGAGGATTTTTCATGCCCTAGGCATGCAACGCTGAGAACATTGGGTATGGACTAAGGACTGTCCCCGTGAGTACCAAAAATCTCTGGTTGGAAAGGTACTGCATCTTTTTTTCCTAAATGTGGAGTGGATGAACGTAGAGGCGGAGGATTAATCAATTTTGTCCCTACAGATCACATAGCCTGCACTTCACAGAAGTGCCCTTATTTACCTCTACTGGCCATTGCTTACACGGACCCCCCAGAGGTTCCCTGCTGCTGGCCAGCGGTTGGTCCTCTGCGCCCCAACAAGTCCGTAGTCGAGCCAAGGGCGGCTCTTTCAACTTCCCCGAGGGTATGCAACGCCCTCGCCAATGCAAGGCGGAGTGGTTGTTGCGAATACATCCCACCATGTAGCTTGCAGCCTGTGTAGAGTCTGATCAGCCCCACAGCAGGTCACTACATAACACAGATGAGCACTGCAGTGGTAGAAACTGCCTGGTAAGGCAGGAGTTAATTGTTTTCTGTGATGTAATTCCAGCAGCCAATCACATGTGTTATACTTTGTTTCTGTGAGCTGAGATGTAAGCTGAGATGTAATTGGAGGAGTAGCCACCACCTGACCAGTGGGAGTAACAAAACCCCTGGTCAGGAAACTTCTAGAAGTCAGTCAGACCCAGGAGTCTGCAGAAGAAGACTGGAGTTAATCCAGTACAGAGCAGATTAGAGACTCTGAAGAATCAGTGCCGCCAGCACACCAGACCAGAGCAGGTGAGCCCAGCTCCCAGCCTGAGTGTAGTGAATTAGTGAGTGAGGAAAGGGATATCATCCTACATTCAAGGGTGATACATGAAGCCACCCAGGACAAGCTGAAGCATCCTTCCAGGACACAGCTACCTCCCAGCCTGCCCTTTGCATCCAGGCTGATGATCTACATCCTGTGGCTCCCTCCAACTACATCTCCAGCACTCCACCATCCTGTTAAGGCACGTTATGTACTGTTCCTGTCTGTTCCAATAAAGAACTGTAAGTTATTTTCGTTCAACCTCTGCCTACGTCTGGTCCCTGCTACTACGGCTGTCACCATCACGGGCACCCTGTCCACTACACAGAAACCCATACTCTAGACACCAAAGGGTTGCCCCAGGGAGAACCGCTATAGCAGCCTCTCCCTCATCATTTCTTGCTAACACCACCCTGCTGGAGACCTGCCATGCTGTAGGACAGCCCTCCGGTCCCCCATACCAAGCACTGTGACACTAGCGTGCCTAGGCCGCAACCGCCAGCTACTCAGGTACTGCGGGCCCCGGCTGCCTCCAGGCCCCGAGAAAAGGCTAGGCCCCGGTGGGGGATGTTGCATATATCCTACCTATCTATATCCTATCTATCTCCTATCTATCTATCTATCTATCTCTGTATCTATCTATCTCCGTATCTATCTATCTCTCATCTATCTATCTATCTATCTCCTATCTATCTATCTATCTATCTATCTCTGTATCTATCTATCTCCGTATCTATCTATCTCCCATTTATCTCTGTATCTATCTATCTATCTATCTATCTATCTATCTATCTATCTATCTTCTATCTATCTATCTATCTATCTATCTAGGAAGGAGATTCAAGGCAGCACAACCTCTGTAGCCGGGTGCAGGATCCGCAATCCGTGGCAAAGGATTCTTGATATATTAAAGAAAAAGCAGCAGCACTCCGGTGGTGAATCAAAGCTGGGTGATCTTTATTTCAAGGAGCACCCTTGAAATAAAGATCACCCAGCTTTGATTCACCACCGGAGTGCTGCTGCTTTTTCTTTAATATATCTATCTATCTATCTATCTATCTTCTATCTATCTACCTCCTATCTATCTATCTCTCTCCTATCTATCTATCTCCTTTCTATCTATCTATCTATCTATCTATCTTCTATCTATCTATCTATCTCCTATCTATCTATCTATCTCCTATCTATCTATCTATCTATCTATCTATCTATCTATCTCCTATCTATCTCCTATCTATCTATCTATCTCCTATCTATCTCCTATCTATCTATCTATCTATCTATCTATCTATCTATCTCCTATCTATCTCCTATCTATCTCCTATCTGCAACACCCTCGCCGATGCAAGGCAGAGGAGTGGTTGAGAATACGTCCCATCATGTAGCTTGCGGCCTGTGTAGGGTCTACTCAGCCCCACAGCATGTCACTACATCACACTACATCCTTATAGGACACAGGGGAACATTGCAGTGGTAGATCCTGCCTGGTAAGGCAGGAGTTAAGTGTTTTGTGTGATGTAATATGTGTCAGCCAATCACATGTGTTACACACTGTTTCTGTGAGCTGAGATGTAATTGGAGGAGCAGCCACCACCTGACCAGTGGAGTAACAAAACCCTGGACAGGAAACTTCTAGAAGTGAGTTCTCTCAGAAGAGAGTAGAGAGCAGTCAGACCTAGGAGTCTGCAGAAGCAGACTGGAGTTACTCCAGTACAGACTCTGTACAGCTAGCATACCAGACCAGAGCAGGAAGAGCCTAGCCCCTGCCTGAAGAGTGGAACTAATAGCTAGTAGTGAGGAAAGGGGTATCATCCTACCTTTAAGGGTGACACCTGAAGCCACCCAGGACAAGCTGAAGCATCCTACTAGGACACAGCTACCGCCCAGCCTGCCATCTGCATCCAGGCTGGCGCTCTACATCCTGTGGCTCCCTCCAACTGCATCTCAGCACTCCACTACTCTGTTAAAGGCACATTGCTGCGGTTCCTGTCGGTTCCAATAAAGAACTGTAAGTTGTTTTTGTTCAACCTCTGCCTCCGTCTGGTCCCTGCTACTACGGCTGTCACCATCACAGGCACCCTGTCCACCACACAGAGACTCATACTCTAGACCCCAAAGGGTGGCCCCAGGGAGAACCGCTATAGCAGCCTCTCCCTCATCATTTCTTGCCAACACCACCCTGCTGGAGACCTGCCAGGCTGTAGGACAGCCCTCCGGTTCCCCCATACCAAGCACCGTGACACAAGCGTGCCTAGGCCGCAACCGCCAGCCACTCAGGTACTGCGGGCCCGGCTGACTCCAGGCCCCAAGAAAAGGCCCCGGTGGGGGATGTTGCATATATCCTACCTATCTATATCCTATCTATCTATCTCCGTATCTATCTATCTCCCATCTATCTATCTATCTATCTATCTATCTATCTATCTATCTCTGTATCTATCTATCTCCTATCTATCTATCTATCTATCTCTGTATCTATCTATCTCCTATCTATCTCTGTATCTATCTCCTATCTATCTCCTATCTATCTATCTATCTATCTCCTATCTATCTATATATCTATCTATCTATCTATCTCCTATCTATCTATCTATCTATCTATCTATCTCTGTATCTATCTATCTCCTATCTATCTATCTATCTATCTATCTATCTATCTCTGTATCTATCTATCTCCTATCTATCTATCTATCTATCTCTGTATCTATCTATCTCCTATCTATCTATCTCCTATCTTTCTATCTATCTATCTATCTATCTATCTATCTATCTATCTCCTATCTATCTCTGTATCTATCTATCTCCTATCTATCTATCTATCTATCTATCTATCTATCTATCTCCTATCTATCTATCTATCTCCTATCTATCTATCTATCTATCTATCTATCTATCATCTATCTATCTATCTATCTATCTATCTCCTATCTATCTATCTATCTATCTATCTATCTATCTATCTCCTATCTATCTATCTATCTATCTATCTCTGTATCTATCTATCTCCTATCTATCTATCTCCTATCTATCTATCTATCTATCTCCTATCTATCTATCTCTGTATCTATCTATCTCCTATCTATATATCTATCTATCTATCTATCTATCTCCTGACTATCTATCTATCTATCTCCTATCTATCTATCTATCTATCTATCTATCTATCTCCTATCTATCTATCTCCTATCTATCTATCTATCTCCTATCTATCTATCTATCTATCTCCTATCTATCTATCTATCTATCTATCTATCTCCTATCTATCTATCTCCTATCTATCTATCTATCTATCTCCTATCTATCTATCTATCCATCCATCCATCCATCCATCTATCTATCTATCTATCTATCTATCTCCTATCTATCTATCTATCTATCTATCTATCTATCTATCTATCTCCTATCTATCTATCTCCTATCTATCTATCTATCTATCTATCTATCTATCTATCTATCTCCTATCTATCTATCTATCTATCTATCTATCTATCTATCTATCCATCTATCTCCTATCTCCTATCTATCTCCTACCTATCTATATATCTAACTTTCTGTTGACTCTGTAAGGGGGTGAGGGAGTTGTGGTTGACCTCTCGTATTGGCGTCTAAGGGGATAAGTGACCCTCCTTCCACATGTAGGGGAACTGATGCAGTGTTTGGATTAGGTCTGGTCATTAGTTGCTTCTAGTTCCGCATAGAACAGGTCCGGTGTCTAATACTCAGGTTCTCAGGTAGAAGTGAAGTCTAAGAACATATTTCTGACTCATCTAGAAAGATTGTTGCAATGGGCAATGGGCTCCAAAAGATCACAAGCAGAGAGCGCCCTCTAGTGGCAATGTCATAAATGACCAATTTAAGTTTTACAATATTTTTTTACTCATTTTGTTGAACTTTACGAGACAAAGTAACTATTATACCCAGTCCAATAAGCTTGTCAGACCTGGTAGGTTTTTTAAAATTTTATTTTAATCACATGACTTCATCCAGCTGTGTTACGTTTAAATCCTGTTAGCATATATATATATGTATTAATAATAATAATAACAACTCTGTACTGTGACATCACTGTGTATATAATCCCTGTACTGTGACATCACTATGTGTATTATCCCCTATACTGTGACATCACTGTGTGTATTATCCCTGTACTGTGACATCACTGTGTGTATTATCCCTGTACTGTGACATCACTGTGTGTATTATCCCTGTACTGTGACATCACTGTGTGTATTATCTCTGTACTGTGACATCACTGTGTGTATTATCCCTGTACTGTGACATCACTGTGTGTATTATCCCTGTACTGTGACATCACTGTGTGTATTATCCCTGTACTGTGACATCACTGTGTGTATTATCCCTGTACTGTGACATCACTGTGTGTATTATCCCTGTACTGTGACATCACTGTGTGTATTATCCCTGTACTGTGACATCACTGTGTGTATTATCCCTGTACTGTGACATCACTGTGTGTATTATCCCTGTACTGTGACATCACTGTGTGTATTATCCCTGTACTGTGACATCACTGTGTGTATTATCCCTGTACTGTGACATCACTGTGTGTATTATCCCTGTACTGTGACATCACTGTGTGTATTATCCCTGTCCTGTGACATCACTGTGTGTATTATCCCTGTACTGTGACATCACTGTGTGTATTATCCCTGTACTGTGACATCACTGTGTGTATTATCCCTGTACTGTGACATCACTGTGTGTATTATCCCTGTACTGTGACATCACTGTGTGTATTATCCCTGTACTGTGACATCACTGTGTGTATTATCCCTGTACTGTGACATCACTGTGTGTATTATCCCTGTCCTGTGACATCACTGTGTGTATTATCTCTGTACTGTGACATCACTGTGTGTATTATCCCTGTACTGTGACATCGCTGTGTGTATTATCCCTGTACTGTGACATCACTATGTGTATTATCCCTGTACTGTGACATCACTGTGTGTATTATCCCTGTACTGTGACATCACTGTGTGTATTATCCCTGTACTGTGACATCACTGTGTGTATTATCCCTGTACTGTGACATCACTGTGTGTATTATCCCTGTACTGTGACATCACTGTGTGTATTATCCCTGTCCTGTGACATCACTGTGTGTATTATCCCTGTCCTGTGACATCACTGTGTGTATTATCTCTGTACTGTGACATCACTGTGTGTATTATCCCTGTACTGTGACATCGCTGTGTGTATTATCCCTGTACTGTGACATCACTATGTGTATTATCCCTGTACTGTGACATCACTGTGTGTATTATCTCTGTACTGTGACATCACTGTGTGTATTATCCCTGTACTGTGACATCGCTGTGTGTATTACCTCTGTACTGTGACATCACTGTGTGTATTATCCATGTACTGTGACATCGCTGTGTGTATTATCCCTGTACTGTGACATCACTGTGTGTATTATCTCTGTACTGTGACATCACTGTGTGTATTATCCCTGTACTGTGACATCGCTGTGTGTATTACCTCTGTACTGTGACATCACTGTGTGTATTATCCATGTACTGTGACATCGCTGTGTGTATTATCCCTGTACTGTGACATCACTGTGTGTATTATCTCTGTACTGTGACATCACTGTGTGTATTATCCCTGTACTGTGACATCACTGTGTGTATTATCCCTGTACTGTGACATCGCTGTGTGTATTATCTCTGTACTGTGACATCACTGTGTGTATTATCCCTGTACTGTGACATCGCTGTGTGTATTACCTCTGTACTGTGACATCACTGTGTGTATTATCCATGTACTGTGACATCGCTGTGTGTATTATCCCTGTACTGTGACATCACTGTGTGTATTATCTCTGTACTGTGACATCACTGTGTGTATTATCCCTGTACTGTGACATCGCTGTGTGTATTATTCCTGTACTGTGACATCACTGTGTGTATTATCTCTGTACTGTGACATCACTGTGTGTATTATCCCTGTACTGTGACTTCACTGTGTGTATTATCTCTGTACTGTGACATCACTGTGTGTATTATCCTGTCCTGTGACATCACTGTGTGTATTATCCCTGTACTGTGACATCACTGTGTGTATTATCCCTGTACTGTGACATCACTGTGTGTATTATCCCTGTACTGTGACATCACTGTGTGTATTATCTCTGTACTGTGACATCACTGTGTGTATTATCCCTGTACTGTGACATCGCTGTGTGTATTATACCTGTACTGTGACATCACTGTGTGCATTATCCCCTGTACTGTGACATCGCTGTGTGTATTATCCCTGTACTGTGACATCGCTGTGTGTATTATCCCTGTACTGTGACATCGCTGTGTGTATTATCCCTGTACTGTGACATCACTATGTGTATTATCCCTGTACTGTGACATCGCTGTGTGTATTATCCCTGTACTGTGACATCGCTGTGTGTATTATCCCTGTACTGTGACATCACTGTGTGTATCATCCCTGTACTGTGACATCGCTGTGTGTATTATCCCTGTACTGTGACATCGCTGTGTGTATTATCTCTGTACTGTGACATCACTGTGTGTATTATCCCCTGTACTGTGGCATCACTGTGTGTATTATTCCTGTACTGTGACATCGCTGTGTGTATTATCCCTGTACTGTGACATCACTGTGTGTATTATCCCCTGTACTGTGACATCACTGTGTGTATTATCTCTGTACTGTAACATCACTGTGTGTATTATCTCCTGTACTGTGACATCACTGTGTGTATTATCTCTGTACTGTGACATCACTGTGTGTATTATCTCTGTACTGTGACATCACTGTGTATATTATCCCTGTACTGTGACATCACTGTGTGTATTATCCCTGTACTGTGACATCGCTGTGTGTATTATCCCTGTACTGTGACATCACCGTGTGTATTATCTCTGTACTGTGACATCAATGTGTGTATTATCCCTGTACTGTGACATCACTGTGTGTATTATCTCTGTACTGTGACATCAATGTGTGTATTATCCCTGTACTGTGACATCACTGTGTGTATTATCCCTGTACTGTGACATCACCGTGTGTATTATCTCTGTACTGTGACATCACTGTGTGTATTATTCCTGTACTGTGACATCACTGTGTGTATTATCTCTGTACTGTGACATCACTGTGTGTATTATCTCTGTACTCTGACATCACTGTGTGTATTATCTCTGTACTGTGACATCGCTGTGTGTATTATCCCTGTACTGTGACATCGCTGTGTGTATTATCCCTGTACTGTGACATCACTGTGTGTATTATCTCTGTACTGTGACATCACTGTGTGTATTATCCCTGTACTATGACATCGCTGTGTGTATTATCCCTGTACTGTGACATCTCTGTGTGTATTATCCCTGTACTGTGACATCACTGTGTGTATTATCCTGTACTGTGACATCACTGTGTGTATTATCCCTGTACTGTGACATCACTGTGTGTATTATCCCTGTACTGTGACATCACTGTGTGTATTATCCCTGTACTGTGACATCACTGTGTGTATTATCCCTGTACTGTGACATCGCTGTGTGTATTATCCTGTACTTTGACATCGCTGTGTGTATTATCCCTGTACTGTGACATCACTGTGTGTATTATCCCTGTACTGTGACATCGCTGTGTGTATTATCCCTGTACTGTGACATCGCTGTGTGTATTACCCCTGTACTGTGACATCACTGTGTGTATTATCTCTGTACTGTGACATCACTGTGTGTATTATCCCTGTACTGTGACATCACTGTGTGTATTATCCATGTACTGTGACATCACTGTGTGTATTATCCCTGTACTGTGACATCACTGTGTGTATTATCTCTGTACTGTGACATCACTGTGTGTATTATCCCTGTACTGTGACATCACTGTGTGTATTATCCATGTACTGTGACATCACTGTGTGTATTATCCTGTACTGTGACATCACTGTGTGTATTATCCCTGTACTGTGACATCACTGTGTGTATTATCCATGTACTGTGACATCACTGTGTGTATTATCCTGTACTGTGACATCGCTGTGTGTATTATCTCTGTACTGTGACATCACTGTGTGTATTATCCCTGTACTGTGACATCGCTGTGTGTATTATCCCTGTACTGTGACATCGCTGTGTGTATTATCCCTGTACTGTGACATCACTGTGTGTATTATCCCTGTACTGTGACATCACTGTGTGTATTATCCCTGTACTGTGACATCGCTGTGTGTATTATCCTGTACTGTGACATCGCTGTGTGTATTATCCCTGTACTGTGACATCACTGTGTGTATTATCCCTGTACTGTGACATCGCTGTGTGTATTATCCCTGTACTGTGACATCGCTGTGTGTATTACCCCTGTACTGTGACATCACTGTGTGTATTATCTCTGTACTGTGACATCACTGTGTGTATTTTCCCTGTACTATGACATCACTGTGTGTATTATCCCTGTACTGTGACATCGCTGTGTGTATTATCCCTGTACTGTGACATCACTGTGTGTATTACCCCTGTACTGTGACATCACTGTGTGTATTATCCCTGTACTGTGACATCACTGTGTGTATTATCCCTGTACTGTGACATCACTGTGTGTATAATCCCTGTACTGTGACATCACTGTGTGTATTATCCCTGTACTGTGACATCACTGTGTGTATTATCCCTGTACTGTGACATCACTGTGTGTATAATCCCTGTACTGTGACATCACTGTGTGTATTATCTCTGTACTGTGACATCACTGTGTGTATTATCCCTGTACTGTGACATCACTGTGTGTATTATCCCTGTACTGTGACATCGCTGTGTGTATTATCTCTGTACTGTGACATCACTGTGTGTATTATCCCTGTACTGTGACATCACTGTGTGTATTATCCCTGTACTGTGACATCGCTGTGTGTATTATCTCTGTACTGTGACATCACTGTGTGTATTATCCCTGTACTGTGACATCACTGTGTGTATTATCCCTGTACTGTGACATCACTGTGTGTATTATCCCTGTACTGTGACATCGCTGTGTGTATTATCTCTGTACTGTGACATCACTGTGTGTATTATCTCTGTACTGTGACATCACTGTGTGTATTATCCCTGTACTGTGACATCGCTGTGTGTATTATCTCTGTACTGTGACATCACTGTGTGTATTATCCCTGTACTGTGACATCACTGTGTGTATTATCCCTGTACTGTGACATCACTGTGTGTATTATACCTGTACTGTGACATCACTGTGTGTATTATCCCCTGTACTGTGACATCACTGTGTGTATTATCCCTGTACTGTGACATCACTGTGTGTATTATCTCTGTACTGTGACATCACTGTGTGTATTATCCCTGTACTGTGACATCACTGTGTGTATTATCCCTATACTGTGACATCATTGTGTGTATTATTCCTGTACTGTGACATCACTGTGTGTATTATCCCTGTACTGTGACATCACTGTGTGTATTATCCCTGTACTGTGACATCACTGTGTGTATTATACCTGTACTGTGACATCACTGTGTGTATTATCCCCTGTACTGTGACATCACTGTGTGTATTATCCCTGTACTGTGACATCACTGTGTGTATTATCTCTGTACTGTGACATCACTGTGTGTATTATCCCTGTACTGTGACATCACTGTGTGTATTATCCCTATACTGTGACATCATTGTGTGTATTATTCCTGTACTGTGACATCACTGTGTGTATTATCCCTGTACTGTGACATCACTGTGTGTATTATCTCTGTACTGTGACATCACTGTGTGTATTATCCCTGTACTGTGACATCACTGTGTGTATTATCCCTATACTGTGACATCATTGTGTGTATTATTCCTGTACTGTGACATCACTGTGTGTATTATCCCTGTACTGTGACATCACTGTGTGTATTATCCCTGTACTGTGACATCTCTGTGTGTATTATCCCTGTACTGTGACATCACTGTGTGTATTATCTCTGTACTGTGACATCACTGTGTGTATTATCTCTGTACTGTGACATCGCTGTGTGTATTATCCCTGTACTGTGACATCACTGTGTGTATTATCCCTGTACTGTGACATCACTGTGTGTATTATCTCTGTACTGTGACATCGCTGTGTGTATTATCCCTGTACTGTGACATCCTTCATATTCTGCTTATGGTGATGACGTCGTTATTTATGTTGTTGCATGTTAAAGGGAACCTGTCACTAGGATCACACATTTTCACCTAATAATAGGTGTTTTTCGCCTTTTTAATGCTTTTTAATTTCCTTTATAATTTCTTATTTTGGGTGAATTTGGGTGAAATCCCTGTGCTCATTGTTACATCACAATGATTTCATCCCCCAGTTTTCCTTAAAGAAAATCTACCGCCAGGATGAAGGCTTGTAAACCAAGTGCACTAACATCCTGGTGTGGGCTCCCTACAGAGCCGGATCCGCTCTTCTCGCAGCTTCTTCCGCCCTTGTTTTTATGACATAAAGGTTTTAAAATTATACAAATGAGCCTGAGGGGCTCTAGGTTCCCTTGACATCTATGGAGCCAGAGCCCCTCAGGTTAATTTGTATAATTTTTTAAACCTTGTTTTGGTAAAAACAAGGTTCCAATAAGCTAAATTAAGAGCAGATCCTGCCAGAGGGGGCGCACACCAGTATGTAAGTGCTTGGTTTACAATCCTTCTTCCTGGTAGTAGATTTCCTCTAAGAAGATACAATAAAAGGCTAATTCGAACTTTTAGCAGCTTTATTGTTCTAAGTGAATGTATTCAGTGTGTAGAGCAGATTACTGCGCCGCGCTTTGAGGTTTGGCGTCTTCGCTTCCTCCCTCCTGACAGCCCCCTGTGTAGCGATGCCAAAGCCCTTGGCGTTTAAGTAGCGGAATAAGCGACACTTCTGCTGAGCCCTGATAGAGAGACAAAGCCAAAAACTGCCCAAAACAGTCCCGGACGCTTCCCCCGACAGCGAGAGAGGAAAATCCAACATCAACAGACACGGAAAAGAAGATATTTTAACCTAAAATGATGAAAACTTCTCTGGGGCAGTAATTAGGAGGCTCCCCCGGAGACTGGGCACAATATTCCCTGCACAAGAGCAGAATTAAAGGGACGGGACAGGATCCACTTTATGCACAGACACTCGTTCAGCTCTCACCCTGGGTATCAGCTATAGAGGGGGCACCTGTGATGTCATAGCTGTGAGGTAGGGGCACGACCTGATGGGATTGGCTCCCATAGCAAACTTTTAACCCCTCCTTCTCATACATGTTACCCCTCCTTTATTATTAATTCAGTGTCCGCAACCTCTAGTGTACCCGCTTTTCTATAGCCATCCCCACTTTGAAGACTTTCTGTTGAACCCCCTTTTGTAGCCCCACAACTTATTATGACCCCTAAAGGAAACCGGTGATCAAGCACGGGCACAACAAAACCTCACCACCTCCACCCACTGGGACTACATTAAAAAGTGCAGTGCAGGCGTCCAAGCTTAAATCTTCCTCCTCCCACCAGTAAAATCATTTCCCATACGTTTTCTGCTTTTTGGCTATGTTGGCCACTCTTACTAGTGTGTAGCTCCACCCACTACTGTGTGGCCCGCCCATTAGAGGGTTTGTGAAATGTGGACAAGTTCTTCAGTTTCCACAAAGTGCTCACCGCATTCTGGTAAGGACAGGAAGTGGACAGGAAGAGGACAGGAAGAGGACATGAAGTGGACAGGAAGAGGACAGGAAGTGGACAGGAAGAGGACTTCCTGTCTGCTGAGTGACAGATGTGAAGGGACACTGAGATGTCAGTCAAAAAAAGGAGGCGTGGGTTTGCATATTCATGTTTGCTCCAGGCTTCATTAACACCTCAGAGCCCTCAAGCCTTTTTTTTTTTTTAAACCAGGGCACAAGAAGCTAAAAGATGAGCAGACTGAATCCGATTGCGTGCAATGCAAGCCCCGGCGCGATCCCCGAAAACATCAGAAAACCCGACCGAAATACGGCCACGGGCCCTTAGTAAATAAGTCCCACTGTACATTGTGTAATACTTCATTTGTCCTGTGGTGGCGCTATAGGGAAATTCAATACTTTCCACTGATCAGTGGAATAAGAAGGTGTAACCAGCAGTGATAGCCGCTTACATGACATTTACCGTGGCCTTTTCTGCTGCGACATCTGAAGGCTTCACCTTGCGCTCCCTGAAACAAACACTTTCTAAGTTCCCTCTTTAAAATGGATGTAAAATACAGGTCAGTCAGATAATCTTCCAGATCTATAAATGATGTCTCCAGCCGGGCAGTTGTATGGAGCCTCCTCCCTGTAGTCCAGTGCTCCGTGGCTCCAGTGCTCTGTGGCTTCAGTGCTCCGTGGCTCCAGGGCGTCTGCTGCCTCCAGATGATTGCAGATAGCGAGGACCTAAAGGCGCAGAACCTCCAGTGCATGGGAGCGGCCGATCAGAGACGAGCCGGAACAGGATAGAATCAATAACAATCCTGGGATCTGCTAGTTTTAGCTTATTTGTAGCTTCTAGTCAGCATTAAGATACAATTTACACAAATTGGTTCATTTGAAACCAGTAAGTGACCAGCAGAATTTTTTGCTTTTGCCAAATGCTTCTTTCCCAGACCTGTCCTTGTTATACCATCAAATGTAATGGGAAATCAGGTGTGACTATGTGATAGAAGAGGGGAGTTATTTTGGTTTCCTCTTTCAGTGTAAAAACTTTTTCTTCATTCTTATTTTTTCAATCTCTTAATAAACTTTCGGGGTAACCCATTGGGGCAGATTTACTTACCCGGTCCTGTTGCGATCCAGCGGCGCGTTCTCCGACGAGGATTTGGGTCTTCTGATGATTCACTAAGGTCGTGTGCCCAATGTCCAGCAGGTGTCGCTATCCTATCCTGGGTGCAGGTAAGTGCATGTCAAGCAACACATTTTTTTAAAAAAATGCCACGTTTTTTCTGAATCCGTCGGGTTTACCGACGGCCATGCCCCCGATTTCCGTCGCATGCATGCTGCCGCCGATGCGCCGCAATCTGATTGTGTGCGCCAAAAACCCAGGGGCAATTCAACGCAAACCGGTAATTTTCAAGAAACCCGACGAAAAAGAGCGATTCGGCCCCTAGTAAATGACCCCCATTGTGGGGACTTACCCTTCGTTATTGCTACTTGATCTTGGGAATCTTTTTCCATTGTACTTTCTCTCAAGTCTTTTCATCTGTTCTTTCGGTGCACAATGACAGCAGGTAAATACAATAAAACTATTTACATCCACAGACTTAAAAAAGTTTTTGTTTCTATAGCCCCTCCCCCTTCTCTATACATTTCCAAATCTACAAAACAAACAGTTCTCTCCCCCATTTCATATGTAAACGTCAAGTTGAAAGTATTCTCACTCATATAATCCACAAACTGTTTAAATCCGGTCTCATTCTACGCCACAAAATAATGCAACCGTCACTGCATCTTTTACATACCATCAGATCATATTTATACATGGTTTTTCAGAAAAAATAAATTCCTCCTCCCAATGTTCCACATACAGGTTGGCAAAACTTGGGCCAAATGTTGCCCCTGGTCCTTCTCTTTGAATGATGAAAGGGCCATCAAACAAAAAATAATTATGCTTTAAATAAAATTGAATCCCTTCAATGACAACCTGTTCACTCAGATCTGAAACCCTTCTTAAAGGACATCTACCACCAGATGAGTGTCCTAAATAGGCTACTCAAGCTCAGCACAGAGTTCACCAGGACTCAAAGAATCTAACTGCAGTTTCACATAAGTCAAGATTTACTAAGCTCAGTGCTATTTGAACCCTTTAATCGCCAGGGAAGTATCTCATATGTCCTCACAGGGTGGCACCTCAGTAGCCAAGCATGCATGAGATACATCCTGGAAAATAGGAGCCATAACTTTAGATCCCTGGCACCTAGAATCTCTTGGCAGCTTGGGACTGAAGGAAAAGAGTGAAGGTGTGGAGAGGACCAGAATATCTTTGAAGGTCCTCCTGTTGGCCTCACAACTCTTCCTGTACAGCAGGACCCTAGAGAGACGCTAAAGTGATATTCCGGATTTGCCCTCCTGCTTTCAATTGTATCAGTGTCCTTTCGAGACAGGTAGGTTAGGAGAACAGTTCAACAAATAAATAAAGTACTGCTTATACTGGCACTTTGTGATAAATGCGTGGGTTTTGGTTGTAGTCTGGGCACTCGGTCTAAAAAAGGTTCACCATCACTGCCCTAGACGTAACAAGCAGCCTATTAGTAATCTGCTGGTAAATGTCCTTTAAAGGAAATGTTTTAATCCTGCTGATAGATGTCCTCTAACCTCTTTCTATCACAGCCATTGCTAGAGGTATATAGTAAAGACACATCACAAGAACACAATAAAATACCAGTGGTTGGTTTATTTCCCAGACAACTAGTGAGTTAGCCTATTCCCGACACAAAAGGCCATCCTGGAAGAAGAAGTATTTCAATAACTATAGTAAAATAAATCAATGTATGGAGGTGATATTTGGTCCAGGTGAACTGATATTATTGGTCTTTAAAAAATTTATTTGGAATATTTTTCAACGCTCCCAGTACATTGCAGAGTGTTATCCTATGTATAAGTCTAGTGTTGGAGGACATAATTCCTAATAACATCATATCTTCTCCTAGGAGAATCCTAGTGACATCTTAAGACCAGCAGGACCCTCTGCCCAGGCATACCACATACCAATGAGAAATATAAATCACATTCTCAGATGTATATTTATTTTCTAAGGCCGAAACTTCCTCTTCAAGACCCCAAAAGTGTCTGAAATCCCTGATCATAATTCATAGCTGAGATGTTAAAATCTAGAATATGAATACAGGCAGTCCCCGGGTTACGTACAAGATAGGGTCTGGAGGTTTGTTCTTAAGTTGAATTTGTATGTAAGTTGAAACTGTATATTTTATAAATGTAGATCCATACAAAATAAAAATTTGACCCCAGTGACAATTGGAGTTTAACCCCTTAAGGACGCAGCCATTTTGTAGCTTAAGGCTCAGCCCGATTTTTTGGATTCTGCCTTGCGTCGCTTTACATGGTTATAACTTTTGTTACTTATCAAAGCGATTCTGAGATTGTTTTTTCCCCACATGTTGTACTTCATTTTAGTGGTAAATTTTGGCAGATAAGTTTTGCGTTTATTTACAAAAAAAAAGAAAATATGATAAATTTTTGGAAAAATTTGCCATTTTCGAAATTCAAAATCATTGCGTTTTCAGGCAGATCGATTTACCACCTAAATAACTTGCTGAATAACATTTCCCATTTGTCTACTTTACATTTTCATAATTTCTGAAATGTTTGGATAATTTATTTTGATGTCACGCGGCTTGCAAATAGAATATCGCTTTTCCGGATTTTCAGAATTGACCATTTTGGGGATAAATACAGTTTTGAATGAAATTTTACATATTTAGCATCAAAACCCCCTATATAACCAACCCATTTTCAAATCTGCACCCCTCAAGCTATCAGAAACAGCATTTACAAAGATTGTTAACCCCTTGAGATCTTCATAGTAATTGAATCAAAATGGAGGTGAAATTTAGAATGGTCATATTGTTCCCTTATACGTTCATTTAGCCCTAAAATTTACACATTTGCAAAAGATAAAAAGAGAAAACCCACCATACAATTTGTTCTGCAATTTCTCCTGAGTACAAAGACCCCCCACATGTGGCCATTACTTGTGTTATGGGGGCACAGCGAGGCGCAGAAGGGAAGGAGGGCCCTGCAGCTGCCAGGATTTTAGTTTC
This sequence comes from Engystomops pustulosus, assembly GCF_040894005.1. Taxonomy (NCBI): domain Eukaryota; kingdom Metazoa; phylum Chordata; class Amphibia; order Anura; family Leptodactylidae; genus Engystomops; species Engystomops pustulosus. The sequence continues at coordinate 122,913,084 of NC_092418.1, read as the reverse complement.
CTCATTGGCCCCCTTTGAAGGCTATAAAATTTTCGCTTTTTCATTATTGGGGCCATGTGATGCCATTTTTTTTGCGGGATGAGATGCTTTTTCCAGTGTTACCATTTTTGGGTTTGTATCACCTATTGTTGAAAATGTAGGAACTTTTTTTGAGGACATGAGTAGAAAAGCATCAATTCTGTACTGGATTTTTTACTTCTTTTTTTTTTGGTGTTCACCGTATAGACTAATAATCATGTTATCTTTATTCTATGGGTTGATACGATTACGGGGATACCAGACATGAATATATTTTCTTACGTTTTACTAAATTTGTCAAACAAAACCCTAATTTGGGGAAAAATCTATCATTTATGTATTGCCGTCTTCCAGGTGGCATAACATTGTTACTTTTTTGGCTACGGAGCTGGTTGATGGCTTGTTTTTTGCGGGACATGTTGTACTTTGCACCAGTATCATGTCGGAGTACATATGGTTTTTTGATCACATTTTATAGCATTTTTTGTGGGATTTAAAAGGTAAAAATCATAATTTTTGGAGGGTTTATAACAGTTTTTTTTATGGCGTTTATCGTGGGGGTTCAATAATGACTTACTTTTATTCTACGGGTTGTTACGGACGCGGTGATACTATATATGTGGGGTTTGTGTTATGATTTAGACCTTTTTTTGAGTTATATGTCTCTTAATATGTTTTGGGGCTTTTGGGCATTTTTAGTGATTTATTACTTTATTTTTTTATTGAATAACTTTTTTTTTTTTACTTTTTCACTTTTATACCATGGGACATGAACAAGTAATCATCTGATTGCTTGTTCATGATAATATTCTGCAATACTCATGTATTGCAGGATATTAGCAGTGTCAGCCTATACACTTGCATAGGCTGGCACTGTGCCAGTAAGATGACGTCACAGACGCCATCTTACTGGCAGTTCTTGCAGGTAACTCTGGGGTCCAGATCGGACCCCAGAGTTACTATAGCAACGATCGGCGCCCCCCGAAAACGGTTCGGGGGGGGCGATCGTGGGGGAAAGAACCCCCAGCTGCATGTTAGATGCCGCGGTCGCGCTGACCGCGGCATTTAACGGGTTAAGCACCCGCGATCGGAGGCAACTCCGATCGCGGGTGTTACACTGGGGTGCCGGCTATCAGTCACAGCCGGCACCCCGTGTTTCCCGATGCCGGTTCAGCTCAGATCTTGAGCCGAACCGGCATCAGCTCAGCGTCCGATATATCGGACGCTGAGCGTTAAGAGGTTAAACATTTTTTGCTGTAATGGGACCAAGGATTATCCATGAAGCTTCATTACAGACACCTTACAGCTGATCAGTGCAGTTTGGGACTAAAGTAAAGCATTCAGAAAGCTTCACCAGAGGTCAGAGGGGTCTGTCTGTAACTATGGGTTGTCTGTAAGTCGAGTGTCCTTAAGTAGGGGACCACCTGTATATGATATTTCCCTGCTCCATGAAGCCATTTCCAGGACATGGCAGTCACATTGTTATTGGAGACGCCTTGTCTGCGTGGATTTGCATTTTCTATTGTTCAGGATGTGGAATCATTAGGGAATCACATGGAGACATTCTGCCCAGTAAACACTTGTAAATGAAGTTACCCAATTCTATTAGAAAGATGGATCCTTGCCACATGTGTTTAAAGGGGTTCTCCGGTGACAAAGATTGACCTCACTATACCTTATCTGCCCACACTTATCACTTTACTAATTCAGTGTCATTAAATCTTCTGCCCCCTTTTCATGAAATCAAAGTCATTCCTGTGCACTGCCAGCTCCTGCTACACTTACAGTTTCCATAGAAACGACCTGTATACTGTCTCTGCTCTCTGGTCTGACATGTGCAGTCAGCTCCTTGTTCCCTGCTGTGGGGGTGTGGCTGAACATTCCTCTGTATGAAGAAGCTGTGCTGACCAGGGGGATTGTGGGAGATGTAGTCTTTAAGCAGAATGGGGGCAGCCATTTTGCAGCAGTGAGCTGTGAAGTGACAAGTGAAGGAAAAGAAAGTATACAGCCCAGGGTGGTGAGGTAAGGGTGTGCAACTATAATATATGCAAAAGAACTGGTTAGTTAAAAAAAAATATATAGTGACCGGAGAACCCCTTTAAGGGAAGGTGGTGAAAGGACAAACCCCAGAGTATCATCAATGCTCAGCCGGGTGATAAGGAAGTGGCACCGACACCCTTCATTTGCATGGGGGCCGACCGAGGGATATAAGAGACTCAAGTAGGACTCAAAAGCAGAGAACTTCTTGGAGGAAGATCTTACTGGAGGAGCTTAGACTGAAGGACTAAATGGAGAGAGAGCAGGTCTATGTATGTGCGAAGGAGGGAGCCTGGGAAGGAGGACATGACCCTGGTGCCAGGGACCCCCAGAATGGTGAGTACTGACAGACTTTTTATTCATTGCTTTTTATAAATGATTGCTCCTCTGTTTCCCTTCCTTCTGCCTATAGTCACTTCCCAGTAATGCATCCAAAAACCTGATCAGCGGAAGAGTTGTAAGAGCGCTGAGCCAGATCATGAATATATGTTACAGAATATATTGTACCCAATATACTGCAGACAGAAGTGTGTGGATAAAGGGAACAGGAATTCAGAGAGGCAGAGGGGTACAGGAGTGCAGAGGCGCAAAGTTAATGGGTGCATGGGGTGTAGAGGTATAGGGGTGCAGGGATGTAGAAGGATAGGGATGTAGAGGTATAAGGGTGTATAGGGGTGCAGGGATGTAGAGGTGTAGGGGTGCAGGGATGTAGAGGTGTAGGGGTGCAGGGATGTAGAGGTATAGGGGTGCAGGGATGTAGAGGTATAGGGGTGCAGGGGTGTAGAGGTATAGGGATGTAGAGGTATAGGGGTGCAGGGATGTAGAGGTATAGGGGTGCAGGGATGTAGAGGTATAGGGTTGCAGGGATGTAGAGGTATAGGGGCGCAGGGATGTAGAGGTATAGGGGTGCAGGGATGTAGAGGTATAGGGGTGCAGGGATGTAGAGGTATAGGGGTGCAGGGATGTAGAGGTATAGGGGTGCAGGGGCGTAGAGGTATAGGGGTGCAGGGGCGTAGAGGTATAGGGGTGCAGGGGTGTAGAGGTATAGGGATGTAGAGGTATAGGGGTTCAGGGATGTAGAGGTATAGGGGTGCAGGGATGTAGAGGGATAGGGGTGCAGGGATGTAGAGGTATAGGGGCGCAGGGATGTAGAGGTATAGGGGTGCAGGGATGTAGAGGTATAGGGGCACAGGGATGTAGAGGTATAGGGGTGCAGAGATGTAGAGGTATAGGGGTGCAGAGATGTAGAGGGGTAGGGGCGCAGGGATGTAGAGGTATAGGGGTGCAGAGATGTAGAGGTATAGGGGTGCAGGGATGTAGAGGTATAGAGGTGCAGGGATGTAGAGGTATAGAGGTGCAGGGATGTAGAGGTATAGGGGGCAGGGATGTAGAGGTGTAGGGGTGCAGGGATGTAGAGGTATAGGGGTGCAGGGATGTAGAGGTATAGGGATGTAGAGGTATAGGGGTGCAGGGGTGTAGAGGTATAGGGGTGCAGGGATGTAGAGGTATAGGGGAGCAGGGATGTAGAGGTATAGGGATGTAGAGGTATAGGGGTTCAGGGATGTAGAGGTATAGGGGTGCAGGGGTGTAGAGGTATAGGGGTGCAGGGATGTAGAGGTATAGGGTTGCAGGGATGTAGAGGTATAGGGGTGCAGGGATGTAGAGGTATAGGGGTGCAGGGATGTAGAGGTATAGGGATGTAGAGGTATAGGGGTGGAGGGGTGTAGAGGTATAGGGGTGCAGGGGTGTAGAGGTATAGGGGTGCAGGGATGTAGAGGTATAGGGGTGCAGGGATGTAGAGGTATAGGGGTGCAGGGATGTAGAGGTATTGGGGTGCAGGGATGTAGGGGTATAGGGGTGCAGGGATGTAGAGGTATAGGGGTGCAGGGGTGTAGAGGTATAGGGGTGCAGGGATGTAGAGGTATAGGGGGGCAGGGATGTAGAGGTATAGAGGTACTAGCAGGTATTCACTGAACAAATTTTAACTGTATTATAGTCCTTCCTGACACTAATACAACAAAAAATATATATAATGGGGCAGATTTACTTACCCGGTCCTTCCGCGATCCAGCATGCGCTGGATTCGGGTCCGGCCGGGATTTAGGCATTTTTGCGCTTATTTTGTGCCTTTTTAGGCGCAAATTAGTGATAGATCCCGTGCAAACATCTGTATAGGAGGCTCTCACTATGTCAGATAAGGCGCAGGGACTCAGAACCACTAAGTGCAGAACTTTGCCGTGCGCCAGAAAATGTCGCATAAATGCACCTAATTAACGAGGTGCGCCAGATTTTTGTGCTAAAAGACGCTCAAAACCGTCTAACAGACTATGATTAATGTCCTCCATGGACTTTTAATCAATGTGAATTGTAATTTTTAACAGCTAAATTTTGGGTTTCATATATCCACTGACATAGTGTATTGCCGGACGATCATGCACTCTGCCGCGATTCACTAAGATCGTGCGCCCGATATCCTGCGTGTGTCGCTTCCCAGCCGACACCTTTTATACCTGTCACAGCCGTGCAATCCCCAAAAAACGGCGAACAGGCTGCCGAAAGTGCGATCCCGATAAATAAGCCCGAAATAATAAAATTAATGAAATAATATTGGGGAAAAACTGTTTTTTTCTCTGTCACCTTCTAGGAGCCATAAGTTTAGATTTTTTGGCTTATTTGTTTCAAAAGAGCCTTTTTACACTTTATTTTATTTTTACATAAAACTGTTTTTCACTTTTTACATCACTTTGTCAGACAAGGGGGGCGCTACCATTAGATCATTGGATCTCTTGTATAAAGCGCTGCACTCTCATGTCTATGACAGGTAGATATCAGTTAATAAAAAGTTAACACAGGAAGCCCCGGGGTTCTTCAGTGACGGCCATGAGACTCCATCAGCTCCTGTGATTGCAGGTGCAGGGTGCCGATGGGTGACAGAGAGGGATCTGCACCCTCTGCACCCACATAGACACCTCGCACTGTTCATCAATCTTCTTCTCATGAGACGATGCTGTCACATCATAAGAAGTAACTCGAATGGACATAAAAACCTGATACAGCAGTTGTTACAATGTTAAAAGAAATAAGATAAACATATTATCAAACTATTATTATTGTAACTATTAACTTTAAGAATTTTACGCAATGAGATGTGGCGACACGTTGGATACATTACACCAGCCGTATGTTTTATGCTAAATCAGAGCCGGGCAGATATAATAAACTAACTGTGTTTTTAACACTTTACACCCATGATGAGTCACCTATTCACAAAGGGTTAAGAGATACTAAAATGTGATTGGTCTATATTCTAAACACTATTTTTTCACCGTATGATATGAATTGTGTATATTATGATTTCTGTGCACTGTATTTATGTGACAATGATGGACATGAATTCTATAGGCACTTTGATTGGAATTATATATGTTTTATATGCTACATGTATGATGTCACATCGGTCACATGTGATTGTAATCCGTCTGTGTACTTTATCTGCTCCGTGCACACTTAACTCTTCCCTTAATGGAGAAGGTGAAATGTTCCTGTTTGAACACTTGGTGGAACAAAAAGACACATTTTATATATTATTGTTGTATTAGTTTATCATTTTGCCAGGACGACTATAATACTGTTAAAATGTGTTCAGTGAATAGTTTAGTTCATGCACCAGAAATACTTTGAGAACACCTGCTAGTACCTCTATTTGTATTTAGGTGATGTTAATGTTTCTGTCGTACATGTTGATATAATTAGAGATTTAATTAACTCCCTTATCAATGACCCTGTTATTCCCAGCAGATCCCATCCCCCGCAGCTCAGCAGAACATCTGATATCTTCAGGTATGAAAGCCAATGATTGTGGGATCACACAAGATACAAATAAAGAAAGCGCCAGGAGAAAAGATTTACCCTCCGCTCTTCACAGCAGCGATCCATCATCTGATCCTATTGCATTGGGCATCTGTTCTGATACATCCCAGACCAAGAGGAAGAGAAAAAGTCACCAAAGAGAAGCGAAACATCCAGGAGCTTCCCCAGGGGAGAAGACATTTTCATGTTTGGAATGTGGCAAATGCTTTGCTCATAAATCGAAGCTTGTGGTACATGAGAGAATTCACACAGGGGAGAAGCCATTTTCATGTTCAGAATGTGGGAAATGTTTTATTCAGAAAGCAGTTCTAATGACCCATCTGAGAATTCACACAGGGGAGAAGCCATTTTCATGTTCAGAATGTGGCAAATGCTTTGCTCATAAATCGAAGCTTGTGGTACATGAGAGAACTCACACAGGGGAGAAGCCATTTTCATGTTCAGAATGTGGGAAATGTTTTATTCAGAAAGCAGTTCTAATGACCCATCTGAGAACTCACACAGGGGAGAAGCCATTTTCATGCCCAGAATGTGGCAAATGTTTTAAAGAAAAATCTGTACTTTTGAGACATGAACAAATGCACACAGGGGAGAAGCTTTTACCCTGCTCAGAATGTGGCCAACGTTGTTTTGATAAAACAGCGCTTGCCGCACACAAGAGAACTCACACAGGGGAGAAACCATATTCATGTTCAGAATGTGGAAAATGCTTTACTCGTAAATGTCATCTTCAAAGACATCAAAGAACTCACACAGGGGTGAAGCCATTTTCATGTTCAGAATGTGGCAAATGCTTCGCTCGTGAAACGAAGCTTGTGATACATGAGAGAATTCACACAGGGGAGAAGCCATTTTCATGTATAGAATGTGGCAAATGTTTTACACAGAAACCACAGCTTGTTGCACATCTGAGAACTCACACAGGGGAGAAGCCGTTTTCATGTTCAGAATGTGAAAAATGTTTTAGTCAGAAAGCAGATCTTGTGAAACATGAGAGAACTCACACAGGGGAGAAGCCGTTTTCATGTTCAGAATGTGGCAAACAATTTTCAGATCTATCAGGTCTTATTAAACATCAGAGAATTCACACAGCAAAACTAATGTAACTTTGAGCTTACTTCACATGAGAAAAGTCACACAGAAGAGAAAACATTTTTATCTGTTTTTATACTTGTTATTGAGATATTAAATTGTATTGAGCAATAAACCGTGCGTCCAAACAGGCGGAGAATTTGTGCAATCATCCAATGAAATCACTTAAAGAGAGGAAAGTGTCAGTGGAGCCAAACTGTTCCATGGATTTGTTTCCATGGACGATGCAGGGAGCTGCTCGGAGCTGTAACTTCTATCCAGGAGGCCACATCTCCGTCAGTCGTTACGCAGCTGATAGATTGTAGATGAGAGGTCGATCACTCACGGCCTTGGAGACCAACAACCACGTAATCGAGAGCTCACCCATTGTACACTTCTCTCACATACACGTAGTAATGTGGGGTTCAGCCTGTGCAGTAATACAGGGATGTGGTACCAGGTTGTCAGGAGACAATATCAAGTGTTTGGTTGTTGGGTACAGCGGCGGGGTGGGGGCACTTCCTCTAGATATATCAGCATGTCTGGAGGTTTCTCAAGGACCCTCTAGCTTGTGTCCTGTATTACTGCAAATCCTGTATCTAGATCAGATGATAACACTAATCTGCCGGTATAGGGCTCTATCTCCAAGGCGCATTAAACCCAATATGAACCCGGGTCTCAGCAAGGTTCTGTCTGGTGTATTAGAAGAGGTCAGTGGGAAAAGGACTCTAGGTAACTGCTATCAGATCCTCCAGCTCTTCCGGATCTCCCTCCATAAAGCCCTGGGCCTGATAGAACCATGGAGAATGCCTGGGGGAGGAACACAAACTAACAACGATGGATAAAGAGGAAGTAGCGTCGTAGAAGGGAGTGAGGTCCACAGGAAGGGGGTTATGGATCTGTTAAAGGAACCTGGGGGGACATTAATCATAGTGGGTCTCAGGTTCGCCTATTTTGGTTTGCTCTTCTTTTTGGCTCCTGATCTATGATGGATCTAGTTCTGCCTTAGTAAATGCACTTTGGAACTGTCGCATGTCCGATTCATTTGCGCCTAAATTTGCGCGCAATTGTTAGATCTCATTTCTGATCAATAATGAAAGGAGACTGAGAAAATGTGACAGAACATTCAAGGCGTCATCTCTGCACAAAAAAAATATCATTGTGATGTAACTGCAGGGACTAAAAGTTACAGAGATGTAAAAAAAAAAAAAAAAAAATCTCGCTGAAATGAGTCTTTTATTATAATTTACAGTAAATGGAGACTGATAATATTCTCAGATCTGTACAATAAGACAATAATCACTCCCAGAGATGATCCCAGAGACAATAATCACTTCCAGAGATGATCCCAGAGACAATAATCACTCCCAGAGATGATCCCATAGACAATAATCACTCCCAGAGATGATCCCATAGACAGTAATCACTCCCAGAGATGATCCCATAGACAATAATCACTCCCAGAGATGATCCCATAGACAATAATCACTCCCAGAGATGATCCCATAGACAATAATCACTCCCAGAGATGATCCCATAGACAGTAATCACTCCCAGAGATGATCCCAGAGACAATAATCACTTCCAGAGATGATCCCAGAGACAATAATCACTCCCAGAGATGATCCCATAGACAATAATCACTCCCAGAGATGATCCCATAGACAGTAATCACTCCCAGAGATGATCCCATAGACAATAATCACTCCCAGAGATGATCCCATAGACACTAATCACTCCCAGAGATGATCCCATAGACAATAATCACTCCCAGAGATGATCCCATAGACACTAATCACTCCCAAAGATGATCCCATAGACAATAATCACTCCCAGAGATGATCCCATAGACAATGATCACACCCAGAGATGATCCCATAGACACTAATCACTCCCAGAGATGATCCCATAGACACTAATCACTCCCAGAGATGATCCCATAGACAATAATCACTCCCAGAGATGATCCCATAGACAATAATCACTCCCAGAGATGATCCCATAGACAATAATCACTCCCAGAGATGATCCCATAGACAATGATCACTCCCAGAGATGATCCCAGAGACAATAATCACTCCCAGAGATGATCCCATAGACAATAATCACTCCCAGAGATGATCCCATAGACAATAATCACTCCCAGAGATGATCCCATAGACAATAATCACTCCCAGAGATGATCCCATAGACACTAATCACTCCCAGAGATGATCCCATAGACAATAATCACTCCCAGAGATGATCCCATAGACAATAATCACTCCCAGAGATGATCCCATAGACAATAATCACTCCCAGAGATGATCCCATAGACAATAATCACTCCCAGAGATGATCCCAGAGACAATAATCACTCCCAGAGACGATCCCATAGACAATAATCACTCCCAGAGATGATCACATAGACACTAATCACTCCCAGAGATGATCCCATAGACAATAATCACTCCCAGAGATGATCCCATAGACAATAATCACTCCCAGAGATGATCCCATAGACAATAATCACTCCCAGAGATGATCCCATAGACAATAATCACTCCCAGATATGATCCCATAGACAATGATCACTCCCAGAGATGATCCCATAGACAATAATCACTCCCAGAGATGATCCCATAGACAATAATCACTCCCAGAGATGATCCCAGAGACAATAATCACTCCCAGAGATGATCCCAGAGATGATCCCATAGACAATAATCACTCCCAGAGATGATCCCATAGACACTAATCACTCCCAGAGATGATCCCATAGACAATAATCACTCCCAGAGATGATCCCATAGACAATAATCACTCCCAGAGATGATCCCATAGACAATAATCACTCCCAGAGATGATCCCATAGACAGTAATCACTCCCAGAGATGATCCCATAGACAATAATCACTCCCAGAGATGATCCCATAGACAGTAATCACTCCCAGAGATGATCCCATAGACAATAATCACTCCCAGAGATGATCCCATAGACAATAATCACTCCCAGAGATGATCACATAGACACTAATCACTCCCAGAGATGATCCTATAGACAATAATCACTCCCAGAGATGATCCCATAGACAATAATCATTCCCAGAGATGATCCCATAGACAATGATCACTCCCAGAGATGATCCCAGAGACAATAATCACTCCCAGAGATGATCCCATAGACAATAATCACTCCCAGAGATGATCCCATAGACACTAATCACTCCCAGAGATGATCCCATAGACAATAATCACTCCCAGAGATGATCCCATAGACAATAATCACTCCCAGAGATGATCACATAGACACTAATCACTCCCAGAGATGATCCTATAGACAATAATCACTCCCAGAGATGATCCCATAGACAATTATCACTCCCAGAGATGATCCCATAGACAATGATCACTCCCAGAGATGATCCCAGAGACAATAATCACTCCCAGAGATGATCCCATAGACAATAATCACTCCCAGAGATGATCACATAGACAATAATCACTCCCAGAGATGATCCCATAGACAATAATCACTCCCAGAGATGATCCCATAGACAATGATCACTCCCAGAGATGATCCTATAGACAATAATCACTCCCAGAGATGATCCCATAGACAATAATCACTCCCAGAGATGATCCCATAGACAATAATCACTCCCAGAGATGATCCCATAGACAATAATCACTCCCAGAGATGATCACATAGACACTAATCACTCCCAGAGATGATCCCATAGACAATAATCACTCCCAGAGATGATCCCATAGACAGTAATCACTCCCAGAGATGATCCCAGAGACAATAATCACTCCCAGAGATGATCCCATAGACTATAATCACTCCCAGAGATGATCCCATAGACAATAATCACTCACAGAGATGATCCCATAGACAATAATCACTCCCAGAGATGATCCCATAGACACTAATCACTCCCAGAGATGATCCTATAGATAATAATCACTCCCAGAGATGATCCCATAGACACTAATCACTCCCAGAGATGATCCCATAGACACTAATCACTCCCAGAGATGATCCCATAGACACTAATCACTCCCAGAGATGATCCCATAGACAGTAATCACTCCCAGAGATGATCCCATAGACACTAATCACTCCCAGAGATGATCCCATAGACACTAATCACTCCCAGAGATGATCCCATAGACAATAATCACTCCCAGAGATGATCCCATAGACAGTAATCACTCCCAGAGATGATCCCATAGACAATAATCACTCCCAGAGATGATCCCATAGACACTAATCACTCCCAGAGATGATCCCATAGACAATAATCACTCCCAGAGATGATCCCATAGACAATAATCACTCCCAGAGATGATCCCATAGACAATAATCACTCCCAGAGATGATCCCATGGACAATAATCACTCCCAGAGATGATCCCATAGACAATAATCACTCCCAGAGATGATCCCATAGACAATAATCACTCCCAGAGATGATCCCATAGACAGTAATCACTCCCAGAGATGATCCCATAGACAATAATCACTCCCAGAGATGATCCCATAGACAGTAATCACTCCCAGAGATGATCCCATAGACAATAATCACTCCCAGAGATGATCCCATAGACACTAATCACTCCCAGAGATGATCCCATAGACAATAATCACTCCCAGAGATGATCCCAGAGACAATAATCACTCCCAGAGATGATCCCATAGACAATAATCACTCCCAGAGATGATCCCATAGACAATAATCACTCCCAGAGATGATCCCATAGACAATAATCACTCCCAGAGATGATCCCATAGACAATGATCACTCCCAGAGATGATCCCATAGACAATAATCACTCCCAGAGATGATCCCATAGACGATAATCACTCCCAGAGATAATCCCATAGACAGTAATCACTCCCAGAGATGATCCCATAGACAATAATCACTCCCAGAGATGATCCCATAGACAATAATCACTCCCAGAGATGATCCCATAGACAATAATCACTCCCAGAGATGATCCCAGAGACAATAATCACTCCCAGAGATGATCCCATAGACAATAATCACTCCCAGAGATGACCCCATAGACACTAATCACTCCCAGAGATGATCCCACAGACACTAATCACTCCCAGAGATGACTCCATAGACACTAATCACTCCCAGAGATGATCCCATAGACAATAATCACTCCCAGAGATGATCCCATAGACAGTAATCACTCCCAGAGATGATCCCATAGACAATAATCACTCCCAGAGATGATCCCATAGGCACTAATCACTCCCAGAGATGATCCCAGAGACAATAATCACTCCCAGAGATGATCCCATAGACAATGATCACTCCCAGAGATGATCCCATAGACAATAATCACTCCCAGAGATGATCCCAGAGACAATAATCACTCCCAGAGATGATCCCATAGACAATAATCACTCCCAGAGATGATCCCATAGACAATGATCACTCCCAGAGATGATCCCATAGACAATAATCACTCCCAGAGATGATCCCAGAGACAATAATCACTCCCAGAGATGATCCCAGAGACAATAATCACTCCCAGAGATGATCCCATAGACAATAATCACTCCCAGAGATGATCCCATAGACAATAATCACTCCCAGAGATTATCCCAGAGACAATAATCACTCCCAGAGATGATCCCAGAGACAGTAATCACTCCCAGAGATGATCCCATAGACAATAATAACTCCCAGAGATGATCCCATAGACAATAATCACTCCCAGAGATGATCCCACAGACACTAATCACTCCCAGAGATGACCCCATAGACACTAATCACTCCCAGAGATGATCCCATAGACAATAATCACTCCCAGAGATGATCCCATAGACAGTAATCACTCCCAGAGATGATCCCATAGACAATAATCACTCCCAGAGATGATCCCATAGACAATAATCACTCCCAGAGATGATCCCATAGACAATAATCACTCCCAGAGATGATCCCATAGACAATAATCACTCCCAGAGATGATCCCATAGACAATGATCACTCCCAGAGATGATCCCATAGACAGTAATCACTCCCAGAGATGATCCCATAGACAATAATCACTCCCAGAGATGATCCCATAGACAATAATCACTCCCAGAGATGATCCCATAGACAATGATCACTCCCAGAGATGATCCCATAGACAATAATCACTCCCAGAGATGATCCCATAGACGATAATCACTCCCAGAGATAATCCCATAGACAGTAATCACTCCCAGAGATGATCCCATAGACAATAATCACTCCCAGAGATGATCCCATAGACAATAATCACTCCCAGAGATGATCCCATAGACAATAATCACTCCCAGAGATGATCCCAGAGACAATAATCACTCCCAGAGATGATCCCATAGACAATAATCACTCCCAGAGATGACCCCATAGACACTAATCACTCCCAGAGATGATCCCACAGACACTAATCACTCCCAGAGATGACTCCATAGACACTAATCACTCCCAGAGATGATCCCATAGACAATAATCACTCCCAGAGATGATCCCATAGACAGTAATCACTCCCAGAGATGATCCCATAGACAATAATCACTCCCAGAGATGATCCCATAGGCACTAATCACTCCCAGAGATGATCCCAGAGACAATAATCACTCCCAGAGATGATCCCATAGACAATGATCACTCCCAGAGATGATCCCATAGACAATAATCACTCCCAGAGATGATCCCAGAGACAATAATCACTCCCAGAGATGATCCCATAGACAATAATCACTCCCAGAGATGATCCCATAGACAATGATCACTCCCAGAGATGATCCCATAGACAATAATCACTCCCAGAGATGATCCCAGAGACAATAATCACTCCCAGAGATGATCCCAGAGACAATAATCACTCCCAGAGATGATCCCATAGACAATAATCACTCCCAGAGATGATCCCATAGACAATAATCACTCCCAGAGATTATCCCAGAGACAATAATCACTCCCAGAGATGATCCCAGAGACAGTAATCACTCCCAGAGATGATCCCATAGACAATAATCACTCCCAGAGATGATCCCATAGACAATAATCACTCCCAGAGATGATCCCACAGACACTAATCACTCCCAGAGATGACCCCATAGACACTAATCACTCCCAGAGATGATCCCATAGACAATAATCACTCCCAGAGATGATCCCATAGACAGTAATCACTCCCAGAGATGATCCCATAGACAATAATCACTCCCAGAGATGATCCCATAGACAATAATCACTCCCAGAGATGATCCCATAGACAATAATCACTCCCAGAGATGATCCCATAGACAATAATCACTCCCAGAGATGATCCCATAGACAATGATCACTCCCAGAGATGATCCCATAGACAGTAATCACTCCCAGAGATGATCCCATAGACAATAATCACTCCCAGAGATGATCCCATAGACAATAATCACTCACAGAGATGATCCCATAGACAATAATCACTCCCAGAGATGATCCCATAGACAATAATCACTCCCAGAGATGATCCCATAGACAATAATCACTCCCAGAGATGATCCCATAGACAATAATCACTCCCAGAGATGATCCCATAGACAATGATCACTCCCAGAGATGATCCCAGAGACAATAATCACTCCCAGAGATGATCCCATAGACAATAATCACTCCCAGAGATGATCCCATAGACAGTAATCACTCCCAGAGATGATCCCATAGACAATAATCACTCCCAGAGATGATCCCATAGACAATAATCACTCCCAGAGATGATCCCATAGACAATAATCACTCCCAGAGATGATCCCATAGACAATAATCACTCCCAGAGATGATCCCATAGACAATAATCACTCCCAGAGATGATCCCATAGACAATAATCACTCCCAGAGATGATCCCATAGACAATAATCACTCCCAGAGATGATCCCATAGACTATAATCACTCCCAGAGATGATCCCATAGACAATAATCACTCCCAGAGATGATCCCATAGACAATAATCACTCCCAGAGATGATCCCATAGACAATAATCACTCCCAGAGATGATCCCATAGACAATAATCACTCCCAGAGATGATCCCATAGACAGTAATCACTCCCAGAGATGATCCCATAGACAATGATCACTCCCAGAGATGATCCCATAGACAATAATCACTCCCAGAGATGATCCCATAGACTATAATCACTCCCAGAGATGATCCCAGAGACACTAATCACTCCCAGAGATGATCCCATAGACAATAATCACTCCCAGAGATGATCCCATAGACAATAATCACTCCCAGAGATGATCCCATAGACAATAATCACTCCCAGAGATGATCCCATAGACAATGATCACTCCCAGAGATGATCCCATAGACAATAATCACTCCCAGAGATGATCCCATAGACAATAATCACTCCCAGAGATGATCCCATAGACACTAATCACTCCCAGAGATGATCCCATAGACAGTAATCACTCCCAGAGATGATCCCATAGACAGTAATCACTCCCAGAGATGATCCCATAGACAATAATCACTCCCAGAGATGATCCCATAGACACTAATCACTCCCAGAGATGATCCCATAGACACTAATCACTCCCAGAGATGATCCCATAGACAATAATCACTCCCAGAGATGATCCCATAGACAATAATCACTCCCAGAGATGATCCCATAGACAGTAATCACTCCCAGAGAAGATCCCATAGACAGTAATCACTCCCAGAGATGATCCCATAGACAGTAATCACTCCCAGAGAAGATCCCATAGACAGTAATCACTCCCAGAGATGATCCCATAGACAATAATCACTCCCAGAGAAGATCCCATAGACAGTAATCACTCCCAGAGATGATCCCATAGACACTAATCACTCCCAGAGATGATCCCATAGACACTTATCACTCCCAGAGATGATCCCATAGACACTAATCACTCCCAGAGATGATCCCATAGACACTAATCACTCCCAGAGATGATCCCATAGACAATAATCACTCCCAGAGATGATCCCATAGACACTAATCACTCCCAGAGATGATCCCATAGACACTAATCACTCCCAGAGATGATCCCATAGACACTAATCACTCCCAGAGATGATCCCATAGACAATAATCACTCCCAGAGATGATCCCATAGACAATAATCACTCCCAGAGATGATCCCATAGACAATAATCACTCCCAGAGATGATCCCATAGACAATAATCACTCCCAGAGATGATCCCATAGACACTAATCACTCCCAGAGATGATCCCATAGACAATAATCACTCCCAGAGATGATCCCATAGAGAATGATCACACCCAGAGATGATCCCATAGACAATAATCACTCCCAGAGATGATCCCATAGATAATAATCACTCCCAGAGATGATCCCATAGACAATAATCACTCCCAGAGATGATCCCATAGACAATGATCACACCCAGAGATGATCCCATAGACAATAATCACTCCCAGAGATGATCCCATAGATAATAATCACTCCCAGAGATGATCCCATAGACTATAATCACTCCCAGAGATGATCCCAGAGACACTAATCACTCCCAGAGATGATCCCATAGACAATAATCACTCCCAGAGATGATCCCATAGACAATAATCACTCCCAGAGATGATCCCATAGACAGTAATCACTCCCAGAGATGATCCCATAGACAATAATCACTCCCAGAGATGATCCCATAGACAGTAATCACTCCCAGAGATGATCCCATAGACAATGATCACTCCCAGAGATGATCCCATAGACAATAATCACTCCCAGAGATGATCCCATAGATAATAATCACTCCCAGAGATGATCCCATAGACTATAATCACTCCCAGAGATGATCCCATAGACACTAATCACTCCCAGAGATGATCCCAGAGACACTAATCACTCCCAGAGATGATCCCATAGACAATAATCACTCCCAGAGATGATCCCATAGACAATAATCACTCCCAGAGATGATCCCATAGACAATGATCACTCCCAGAGATGATCCCATAGACAATAATCACTCCCAGAGATGATCCCATAGACAATAATCACTCCCAGAGATGATCCCATAGACAATAATCACTCCCAGAGATGATCCCATAGACAATAATCACTCCCAGAGATGATCCCATAGACAATAATCACTCCCAGAGATGATCCCATAGACAATAATCACTCCCAGAGATGATCCCATAGACAATAATCACTCCCAGAGATGATCCCATAGACAATAATCACTCCCAGAGATGATCCCATAGACAATAATCACTCCCAGAGATGATCCCATAGACAATAATCACTCCCAGAGATGATCCCATAGACAATAATCACTCCCAGAGATGATCCCATAGACAATAATCACTCCCAGAGATGATCCCATAGACAATAATCACTCCCAGAGATGATCCCATAGACAATAATCACTCCCAGAGATGATCCCATAGACACTAATCACTCCCAGAGATGATCCCATAGACACTAATCACTCCCAGAGATGATCCCATAGACAATAATCACTCCCAGAGATGATCCCATAGACAATAATCACTCCCAGAGATGATCCCATAGACAATAATCAGTCCCAGAGATGATCCCAGAGACACTAATCACTCCCAGAGATGATCCCATAGACAATAATCACTCCCAGAGATGATCCCATAGACAATGATCACTCCCAGAGATGATCCCATAGACAATAATCACTCCCAGAGATGATCCCATAGACAATAATCACTCCCAGAGATGATCCCATAGACAATAATCACTCCCAGAGATGATCCCATAGACACTAATCACTCCCAGAGATGATCCCATAGACAATAATCACTCCCAGAGATGATCCCATAGACAATAATCACTCCCAGAGATGATCCCATAGACAATGATCACTCCCAGAGATGATCCCATAGACAATGATCACTCCCAGAGATGATCCCATAGACAATGATCACTCCCAGAGATGATGCTATAGACAATAATCACTCCCAGAGATGATCCCATAGACAATAATCACTCCCAGAGATGATCCCATAGACACTAATCACTCCCAGAGATGATCCCATAGACAATAATCACTCCCAGAGATGATCCCATAGACAATAATCACTCCCAGAGATGATCCCATAGACAATAATCACTCCCAGAGATGATCCCATAGACAATGATCACTCCCAGAGATGATCCCATAGACAATGATCACTCCCAGAGATGATCCCATAGACAATGATCACTCCCAGAGATGATCCCATAGACAGTAATCACTCCCAGAGATGGTCCCATAGACAATAATCACTCCCAGAGATGATCCCATAGACAATAATCACTCCCAGAGATGATCCCATAGACAATAATCACTCCCAGAGATGATCCCATAGACAATGATCACTCCCAGAGATGATGCTATAGACAATAATCACTCCCAGAGATGATCCTATAGACAATAATCACTCCCAGAGATGATCCCATAGACACTAATCACTCCCAGAGATGATCCCATAGACAATAATCACTCCCAGAGATGATCCCATAGACAATAATCACTCCCAGAGATGATCCCATAGACAATAATCACTCCCAGAGATGATCCCATAGACAATAATCACTCCCAGAGATGATCCCATAGACAATAATCACTCCCAGAGATGATCCCATAGACAATAATCACTCCCAGAGATGATCCCATAGACAATAATCACTCCCAGAGATGATCCCATAGACAATAATCACTCCCAGAGATGATCCCATAGACAATAATCACTCCCAGAGATGATCCCATAGACAATAATCACTCCCAGAGATGATCCCATAGACAATGATCACTCCCAGAGATGATCCCATAGACAGTAATCACTCCCAGAGATGATCCCATAGACAATGATCACTCCCAGAGATGATCCCATAGACTATAATCACTCCCAGAGATGATCCCATAGACAATAATCACTCCCAGAGATGATCCCATAGACAATAATCACTCCCAGAGATGATCCCATAGACAATAATCACTCCCAGAGATGATCCCATAGACACTAATCACTCCCAGAGATGATCCCATAGACACTAATCACTCCCAGAGATGATCCCATAGACAGTAATCACTCCCAGAGATGATCCCATAGACAATAATCACTCCCAGAGATGATCCCATAGACAATAATCACTCCCAGAGATGATCCCATAGACAATAATCACTCCCAGAGATGATCCCATAGACAATAATCACTCCCAGAGATGATCCCATAGACAATAATCACTCCCAGAGATGATCCCATAGACAATAATCACTCCCAGAGATGATCCCATAGACAATAATCACTCCCAGAGATGATCCCATAGACAATAATCACTCCCAGAGATGATCCCATAGACAATAATCACTCCCAGAGATGATCCCATAGACAATGATCACTCCCAGAGATGATCCCATAGACAATGATCACTCCCAGAGATGATCCCATAGACAATAATCACTCCCAGAGATGATCACATAGACACTAATCACTCCCAGAGATGATCCCATAGACACTAATCACTCCCAGAGATGATCCCATAGACAATAATCACTCCCAGAGATGATCCCATAGACACTAATCACTCCCAGAGATGATCCCATAGATACTAATCACTCCCAGAGATGATCCCATAGACAATAATCACTCCCAGAGATGATCCCATAGACAATAATCACTCCCAGAGATGATCCCATAGACACTAATCACTCCCAGAGATGATCCCATAGACAATGATCACTCCCAGAGATGATCCCATAGACAATAATCACTCCCAGAGATGATCCCATAGACAATAATCACTCCCAGAGATGATCCTGTAGACAATAATCACTCCCAGAGATGATCCCATAGACACTAATCACTCCCAGAGATGATCCCATAGATACTAATCACTCCCAGAGATGATCCCATAGACAATAATCACTCCCAGAGATGATCCCATAGACCAGTGGTGGCGAACCTATGGCACTGGTGCCAGAGGTGGCACTCGGAGCCATTTCTGTGGGCACTTAGACCATCGCCAGAGATGACTCCAGGTATCTTCCTGCAGTCCCAGACAGCACAGGACTTGCTATTTTAAAGTGACAGTGCTATCTGGGACTACTGGAGGAGTGGGAAGGTGCGGACAGATCTGGATTATCATTGTAGCTCCTGCTCCGGCCCTGACAATTCTTCCTGTTTATGGGACCATGGAGGGAAACTACAATGATCATCCAAATGTCTTCTATTTTCTGCTTTATCGGTGTCCTCGGGGTGCTGATATGAATGAAAGCTGCGACAGAGCAGGAAGTATAAATCATGAATTAAATTTCTGTGTTGGCACTATGCGATAAATAAGTTGGTCTTGGTTGTAGTTTGGGCACTCGGTCTCTAAAAGGTTCGCCATCGCTGCCATAGACAATAATCACTCCCAGAGATGATCCCATAGACAGTAATCACTCCCAGAGATGATCCCATAGACAATGATCACTCCCAGAGATGATCCCATAGACAATGATCACTCCCAGAGATGATCCCATAGACAATGATCACTCCCAGAGATGATCCCATAGACAGTAATCACTCCCAGAGATGATCCCATAGACAATAATCACTCCCAGAGATGATCCCATAGACAATGATCACTCCCAGAGATGATCCCATAGACAGTAATCACTCCCAGAGATGATCCCATAGACTATAATCACTCCCAGAGATGATCCCATAGACACTAATCACTCCCAGAGATGATCCCATAGACAATAATCACTCCCAGAGATGATCCCATAGACAATAATCACTCCCAGAGATGATCCCATAGACAATAATCACTCCCAGAGATGATCCCATAGACAATAATCACTCCCAGAGATGATCCCATAGACAGTAATCACTCCCAGAGATGATCCCATAGACACTAATCACTCCCAGAGATGATCCCATAGACACTAATCACTCCCAGAGATGATCCCATAGACAATGATCACTCCCAGAGATGATCCCATAGACAGTAATCACTCCCAGAGATGATCCCATAGACACTAATCACTCCCAGAGATGATCCCATAGACAATAATCACTCCCAGAGATGATCCCATAGACAATAATCACTCCCAGAGATGATCCCATAGACAATAATCACTCCCAGAGATGATCCCATAGACACTAATCACTCCCAGAGATGATCCCATAGACAATGATGAAGTCGTTACTGGAGAAATGTTACATTTTAAAACTGCTCTGAAGTGTTTCCCATGTTGCATGGAGGGAATTCTTCATTTGGGAACCTAAAATGTATGTTTTTAGTAATAAAAAGGGAAGTTTTTTGGAAGTGCAGCTGCTCGGAGTAGGTGCATTTTCTGCGCCTATTTTGTGCCTTTTTAGGCGCACTTTTGTGATAGATCCCGTGCAAACATCTGTATAGGAGGCTCTCACTATGTCAGATAAGGCGCAGGGACTCAAAACCACTAAGTGCAGAACTTTGCTGTGCGCCAGAAAATGTCGCATAAATGCACCTAATTAACGAGATGCCAGATTTTAGCGCTAAAAGACGCTCAAAACAGTCTAACAGACTATGATTAATGTCCCCCAAGGTGTTTTACCTTGTAATCATTGGGATTTCTTTATTGAGAAGCTACAAACAGGCCCATAATTCCCCTGTAAACTCCTTAAGAACATTGTTTTTGTGGTGGTCGTTAAGAGAAGGAACCATGAGACGATCGTAGGTCTCTACGCCTAAGACCTTAGACACCCTGGTCATATATGGATGTCAATGGGGCAGATTTACTTACCCGGTCCTGTCGCCACCCCGCGGTGCGTTGCCCAACGAGGATTCGGGTTCGGCGCGATTCACTAAGATTTTGCATCCGAGTTCCTGCTGCGCCGAGGTCCGCCGGAGTTCACCTGCTTCTTCCCGGTGCATGTGAGTGCTTGATCCTGTGACACAAATCCTTTTTTAAATTCTGAGGTTTGTCCGAACCACGCCCCCGATTTCTGTCGCGTACAAGCCGGCGCCAATGCGCCAAAATCCGATCGTGTGCGGCAAAAACTCGGGCAATTCGTCGCAAAACGGAAATATCTATCTATCTCATATCTATCTATCTATCTGTCTATCTATCTATCTATCTATCTATCTATCTATCTATCTCCTATCTATCTATCTATCTATCTATCTCCTATCTATCTATCTATCTATCTCCTATCTATCTCCTATCTATCTATCTATCTATCTATCTATCTATCTATCTTCTATCTATCCATCTATCTATCTATCTATCTATCTATCTCCTATCTATCTCCTATCTATCTATCTTCTATCTATCCATCTATCTATCTATCTATCTATCTATCTATCTATCTATCTATCTATCTATCTATCTATATCATATCCATCTATCTATCTATCTCCAATCTATCTATCTATCTATCTATCTATCTCCTATCTATCTATCTATCTATCTATCTATCTATCTATCTATCTATCTATCTATCTCCTATCTATCTATCTATCTATCTCCTATCTATCTATCTATCTCCTATCTATCTATCTATCTATCTATCTATCTATCTATCTCTCTATCTATCTATCTATCTCCTATCTATCTATCTCCTATCTATCTATCTCCTATCTATCTATCTATCTATCTATCTCCTATCTATCTATCTATCTATCTCCTATCTATCTATCTATCTATCTCCTATCTATCTATCTATCTATCTATCTATCTATCTATCTATCTATTTATCTATCTCCTATCTATCTATCTATCTATCTATCTATCTCCTATCTATCTATCTCCTATCTATCTATCTCCTATCTATCTCCTATCTATCTATCTATCTATCTATCTCCTATCTATCTATCTATCTATCTATCTCCTATCTATCTATCTATCTATCTATCTATCTATCTATCTATCTATCTATCTATCTATCTCCCATCTATCTATCTATCTATCTATCTATCTATCTATCTATCTCATATATATATCTATCTATCTATCTCCTATCTATCTATCTATCTATCTATCTATCTATCTATCTATCTCATATATATATCTATCTATCTATCTATCTCCTATCTATCTATCTATCTATCTGTCTAAGATAAGGGAAAGTTCAGAGCAGCACAGCAACTTCGGTGGGTGCACGAACCGTAAGTCCCCAGGCCAAGGGACTGAAATATAAGATGAGGAAAAGGCAGCACTCCGTAAATGGTGTCAAAATAAAGTGGGTGTCTTTATTCCATTAGCGACGTTTCAGCTCCTATCTGTCTATCTCTCTCCTATATATCTATCTATCTATTTATCTCCTATCTATCTATCTATCTCCTATCTATCTATCTATCTCCTATCTATCTATCTATCTATCTCCTATCTATTTATCTATCTATCTATCTATCTATCTATCTATAATCTATCTATATATCTATCTGTCTATCTATCTATCTATCTATCTATCTATCTATCTATCTCCTATATATCTATCTATCTATTTATCTCCTATCTATCTATCTCCTATCTATTTATCTATCTATCTATCTATCTATCTATCTCCTGTCTATCTATCTATCTATCTATCTATCTATCTATCTCCTATCTATCTATTTATCTATCTATCTATCTCCTATCTATCAAACTCATATCTATTTATCTATCTATCTATCTATCTATCTATCTATCTATCTATCCTTTTTTAAATTCTGCGGTTTGTCCGAACCACGCCCCCGATTTCTGTCGCGTACAAGCCGGCGCCAATGCGCCAAAATCCGATCGTGTGCGGCAAAAACTCGGGGCAATTTGGCGCAAAACGGAAATCTTGACGTTGAGGAAGCGTGAGGAGCAAAATAATCGCAATGTCTGTCGGTTTGCAAGCTGTTGCGATTATTTCAGGGCTTGTACATCACAAAACTGACACACAAGCCCCGATGACTGCCTTCTATCATACAGCAGCTTCCATCTTACACCATGTATGATGAGAGTGGTTGTCCTCCCTTGTGCCTGCTCTTGAGATGGTCAGAGTTGTGCAGCTGCTGGGACATGGCACAAGGCAGCAGTGATGTGGCCTCTGACTGTGCTGCTACCCTCCACAACTATCAGGAGCTGCAGAGGAGTCTCCCGGGTGTAAGGGCGGGTCACCTCTTCCGGTGCTGTGCCCCTTGATGATAAGGAGACCAGAGGCTCAGCTCACACAGGGGGGAAGGGCCCGGCCCTGAGGAGGAGGAGGAGGGAGTGCTCTGAGCTCTCAGCTCACTGAATTGCGGCCGCGCTGCTCCCAACAATGTATTTCTGCATGTATAGTAGTGTGTCCCGGGACCAGGAGGCGGGACTTTGTCTCTTGGTCCGGGACAATGCGGGAATAGCGTGATTATCTCTCAACCGCCCGGGGCAACGAAACAGAGGTATAAAACCGTGACTGTCCCGCTGAAACTGGGAGGGTTGGGAGGTATAAGTGTGATATTTCCCTGCTCCATGAAGCCATTTCCAGGATTGGCAGTCACATTGTTATTGGAGACGCCTTGTCTGCGTGAATTTGCATTTCCTATTGTTCAGGATGTGGAATCAGTTGGGAATCACAAGGAGACATTAACCAGGAAACACTTGTAAATGAAGTTACCCAGCTCTAGAAAGAGGGATCATTGCCTCATGTGTTAAAGGGAAGTGGGTGATAAACCACTAACAAAGGACAAACCCCAGAGTATCATCAATGCTCAGTCGGCTGATAAGGAAGTGGCACTGACACCCTTCATTTGCATGGAAGTTCTTTTATATTTAGAGTAAGGCATCTCAAAGAGGGGGCCGACCAAGGGATATAAGAGACTCAAGTAGGACTCACATGCAGAGAACTTCTTGGAGGAAGATCTTACTGGAGGAGCTTAGACTGAAGGACTAAATGGAGAAAGAGCAGGTCTATGTATGTGCGAAGGAGGGAGCCTGGGAAGGAGGACATGACCCTGGTGCCAGGGACCCCCAGAATGGTGAGAACTGACAGACTTTTTATTCATTGCTTTTTATAAATGATTGCTCCTCTGTTTCCCTTCCTTCTGTTTATATTCACTTCCCAGTAATGCATCCAAAAACCTGATCAGCGGAAGAGTTGTAAGAGCGCTGAGCCAGATCATGAATATATGTTACAGAATATATTGTACCCAATATACTGCAGACAGAAGTGTGTGGATAAAGGGAATAGGAATTCAGAGAGGCAGAGGGGTACAGGAGTGCAGAGGCGCAAAGTTAATGGGTGCATGGGGTGTAGAGGTATAGGGGTGCAGGGATGTAGAGGTATAGGGGTGCAGGGATGTAGAGGTATAGGGGTGCATGGATGTAGAGGTATAGGGGTGCGGGGATGTAGAGGTATAGAGGTGCAGGGATGTAGAGGTATAGGGGTGCAGGGATGTAGAGGGATAGGGGTGCAGGGATGTAGAGGTATAGGGGCGCAGGGATGTAGAGGTATAGGGGCACAGGGATGTAGAGGTGTAGGGGTGCAGGGATGTAGAGGTGTAGGGGCACAGGGATGTAGAGGTGTAGGGGCGCAGGGATGTAGAGGTATAGGGGTGCAGGGATGTAGAGGTATAGGGGTGCAGGGATGTAGAGGTATAGGGATGCAGGGATGTAGAGGTATAGGAGTGCAGGGATGTAGAGGTATAGGGGGACAGGGATGTAGAGGTATAGGGGGACAGGGATGTAGAGGTATAGAGGCGCAGAGATGTAGAGGTATGGGGGTGCAGGTATGTAGAGGTATAGGGGTGCAGGGATGTAGAGGTATAGGGGTGCAGGGATGTAGAGGTGTAGGGGGGCAGGGATGTAGAGGTATAGGGGGCAGGGATGTAGAGGTATAGAGGTACTAGCAGGTGTTCTCAAAGTATTTCTGGTGCATGAACTAAACTCCATTTATTCACTTAAAAAATTTTAACAGTATCATAGTCCTCCTGACAGAACTATACACTTTTACAACAAAAAAATATATATATTGGGGCACATTTACTTACCCGGTCCTGTCGCAATCAGGACTGTCCCACGAAGATAAAGTCCCGTGCGATTCACTACGATCGTGCGCCCAATTTCCAGCATCTGTTGCTTCCCCGCTGAGGTCCGCTGGAGTTCACCTTTTTCTTCCCGAAGCATGTAAGTGTTTGGTATTGCGACACAATTTAAATATTAAATCCCATGCGTTGTCCGAATCCGTCGGATCGTCTGTCGGCCCGCCCCCCGGTTTGTGTTGTATGAAGCCCGGTGCCGATGCCAAAACGTCGGAAAACCCGACGAAAATGCGACCGCGGGCCCTTAGTAAATAAGCCCCAATGTGTCTTTTTGTTCCACCAAGTGTTCAAACAGGAACATTTCACCTTCTCCATTAAGGGAAGAATTAAGTGTGCACAGAGCAGATAAAGTACACAGACGGATTACAATCACATGTGACCGATGTGACATCATACATGTAGCATATAAAACATATATAATTCCAATCAAAGTTCATATAGAATTCATGTCCATCATTGTCACATAAATACAGTGCACAGAAATCATAATATACACAATTCATATCATACGGTGAAAAAATAGTGTTTTTTTCAATGTGAAATGTAATTTTTAACAGCTAAATTTTGGGTTTCATATGTCCACTCACAAACTTTTATTAACCCATTCTGTAGAAGACACTTAAAAAAAAAAACACAAATATAACATTGTTTTTCTTAACAATGGGTCAGAACACATACAGCAATGCTAAACTTATAGGGGCATATTTACTTACCCGTCCGTGGAGTTCACCGAAAGTGTATTGTCCGTGTATAATGCCCTCTGCCGCGATGCACTAAGATCCTGCGTCCAATATCCCGCGTGTGTCGCTTCCTAGTAACATCAGAGCAATCCCCCAAAACGATGAACAATCTGACGAAAGTGCGATCCGAGCCCCTTAGTAAATAAGCTCCATAAGGGTTTTTAAAAAGTTACATTAATTTGTATAATTAAAACATATTGGGGAAAAACTGTTTTTTTCTCTGTCACCTTCTAGAAGTCATAAGTTTAGATTTTTTGGCTTATTTGCTTCAAAAGAGCCTTTTTACACTTTATTTTATTTTTTACATAAAACTGTTTTTCACTTTTTACATCACTTTGTCAGACAAGGGGGGCGCTACCATTAGATCATTGGATCTCTTGTATAAAGCGCTGCACTCTCATGTCTATGACAGGTAGATATCAGTTAATAAAAAGTTAACACAGGAAGCCCCGGGGTTCTTCAGTGACTGCCATGAGTCTTCATCGGCTCCTGTGATTGCAGGTGCAGGGTGCCGATGGGTGACAGAGAGGGATCTGCACCCTCTGCACCCACATAGACACCTCGCACTGTTCATCAATCTTCTTCTGATGAGACGATGTTGTCACATCATAGGAAGTAACTCGAATGGCCATAAAAACCTGATACAGCAATCATTACGATGTTAAAAGAAATAGGATAAACATATTATTAAATGCAGAAAAACAGATTATCCCAATAACTTGAGAACCAGAACATATTAGTGTCACAGGATGCCTGTGACAGATCCCAAGGGATGAGAGCCTTGGAGGATACCCCCGGGGAGGAGAGCCAGAGAGGAGAGCTAGGGAGGAGAGCCAGGGAGGAGAGCCAGGGAGAAGAGCCAGGGAGGAGAGCCAGGGAGAAGAGCAAGGGAGGAGAGCCAGGGAGGAGAGCCAGGGTGGAGAGCCAGGGTGGAGAGCCAGGGAGGAGAGCCAGGGAGGAGAGCCAGGGAGGAGAGCCAGGGAGGAGAGCCAGGAAGGAGGCCCATGGAGGAGAACCAGGGAGGAGAGCCAGGGTGGAGAGTCAGGGAGGAGAGCCAGGGTGGAGAGCCAGGGTGGAGAGCCAGGGAGGAGAGCCAGGGAGAAGAGCCAGGGAGGGGAGCCAGGGAGGAGAGCCAGGGTGGAGAGCCAGGGAGGAGAGCCAGGGAGGAGAGCCAGGGAGAAGAGCCAGGGAGGAGAGCCAGGGAGGAGAGCCAGGGAGGAGAGCCAGGAAGGAGAGCCATGGAGGATACCCCCGGGGAGGAGAGCCAGGGAGGAGAACCAGGGTGAAGAGTCAGGGTGAAGAGTCAGGGAGGAGAGCCAGGGAGGAGAGCCAGGAAGGAGGGCCATGGAGAAGAGCCAGGGAGGAGAGCCAGGGTGGAGAGTCAGGGAGGAGAATCAGGGAAAAGAGCCAGGGAGGAGAGCCAGGAAGGAGGGCCATGGAGGAGAACCAGGGAGGAGAGCCACGGAGGAGAGCCAGGAAGGAGAGCCAGGAAGGAGGACCATGGAGGAGAGCCAGTGAGGAGAGCCAGGAAGGAGGACCATGGAGGAGAGCCACGGAGGAGAGCCAGGAAGGAGAGCCAGGAAGGAGGACCATGGAGGAGAGCCAGGGAGGAGAGCCTGGGAGGAAAGCCAGGAAGGAGGGCCATGGAGAAGAGCCAGGGAGGTTAGCCAGGGAGGAGAGCCAGGGAGGGGAGCCAGGGACAAGAGCCAGAGAGGAGAGCCTCTGACAGATCCCCAGGGAGGAGAGCCAGGGAGGAGAGCCAGGGAGAAGAGCCAGGGAGGAGAGCCAGGGAGAAGAGCCAGGGAAGAGAGCCAGGCTGGAGAGCCATGGAGAAGAGCCAAAGAGGAGAGCCTGGGAGGAGAGCCATGGAGGAGAGCGAGGGAGGATACCCAGGGAGGAGAGCCTGGGAGAAGAGCCAGGGAGGAGAGCCATGGAGGAGAGCCAGGGTGGAGAGCCATGGAGGAGAGTGAGGGAGGATACCCAGGGAGGAAAGCCATGCAGGAGAGTCAGGGTGGAGAGCCATGGAGGAGAGCCAGGGAGGATACCCCCGGGGAGGAGAGCCAGGAGGGAGAGCCAGGGAGGATACCCAGGGAGGATACCCAGGGAGGAGAGCCAGGAAGGAGGACCATGGAGGAGAGCCACGGAGGAGAGCCAGGAAGGAGAGCCAGGAAGGAGGACCATGGAGGAGAGCCAGGGAGGAGAGCCTGGGAGGAAAGCCAGGAAGGAGGGCCATGGAGAAGAGCCAGGGAGGTTAGCCAGGGAGGAGAGCCAGGGAGGGGAGCCAGGGAGGAGAGCCAGGGAGAAGAGCCAGGGAGGAGAGCCAGGGACAAGAGCCAGGGAGGAGAGCCTCTGACAGATCCCCAGGGAGGAGAGCCAGGGAGGAGAGCCAGGGGGAAGAGCCAGGGAAGAGAGCCAGGGTGGAGAGCCATGGAGAAGAGCCAAAGAGGAGAGCCAGGGAGGGGAGTCATGAAGGAGAGCGAGGGTGGATACCCAGGGAGGAAAGCCATGCAGGAGAGTCAGGGTGGAGAGCCATGGAGGAGAGCCAGGGAGGAGAACAGGAGAGGAGAGCCAGGGAGGAGAGCAAGGGAGTATACCCAGGGAGAAGACCCAGGGAGGAGAGCCAGGGAGGAGAGCCAGGGAGGAGAGCCAGGGAGGAGAGCCATGGAGGAGAGCCAGGGAGGAGAGCCTGGGAGGAGAGCCAGGGACAAGAGCCAGGGAGGGGAGCCTGGGAGGAGAGCCAGGGACAAGAGCCAGGGAGGGGAGCCAGGAAGGGGAGCGAGGGAGGAGAGCCCAGGAGTAGAGCCAGAGAGGAGATCCAGGGAGGGGAGCCAGGGAGGAGAGCCAGGTAGGATAACCAGGTAGGGGAGCCAGGGAGGATACCCAGGGAGGAGAGCCAGGGAGGAGAGCCTAGGAGGGGAGCCAGGGGGGAGAGCCAGGGAGGATACCCAGGGAGGATACCCAGGGAGGAGAGCCAGGGAGGAGAGCCAGGGAGAAGACCCAGGGAGGGGAGCCAGGGAGGAGAGCCAGGGAGAAGACCCAGCAAGGAGAGCCAGGGAGAATACCCAGGGAGGAGAGCCAGGGTGGAGAGCCATGGAAAAGAGCCAAAGAGGAGAGCCAGGGAGGGGAGTCATGGAGGAGAGCGAGGGTGGATACCCAGGGAGGAAAGCCATGCAGGAGAGTCAGGGTGGAGAGCCATGGAGGAGAGCCAGGGAGGAGAACCAGAGAGGAGAGCCAGGGAGGAGAGCAAGGGAGTATACCCAGGGAGAAGACCCAGGGAGGAGAGCCAGGGAGGAGAGCCAGGGAGGAGAGCCATGGAGGAGAGCCAGGGAGGAGAGCCTGGGAGGAGAGCCAGGGACAAGAGCCAGGGAGGGGAGCCTGGGAGGAGAGCCAGGGACAAGAGCCAGGGAGGGGAGCCAGGAAGGGGAGCGAGGGAGGAGAGCCCAGGAGTAGAGCCAGAGAGGAGATCCAGGGAGGAGAGCCAGGGAGGGGAGCCAGGGAGGAGAGCCAGGTAGGATAACCAGGGAGGGGAGCCAGGGAGGATACCCAGGGAGGAGAGCCAGGGAGGAGAGCCTAGGAGGGGAGCCAGGGGGGAGAGCCAGGGAAGATACCCAGGGAGGATACCCAGGGAGGAGAGCCAGGGAGGAGAGCCAGGGAGAAGACCCAGGGAGGGGAGCCAGGGAGGAGAGCCAGGGAGAAGACCCAGCGAGGAGAGCCAGGGAGGAGAGCCAGGGAGAATACCCAGGGAGGAGAGCCAGGGTGGAGAGCCATGGAGGAGAACCAGGGAAGATATCCAAGTAGGAAATCCAGGGAGGAGAGCCTGGGAGGGGAGCCATGGAGGAGAGCCTGGGATGAGAGCCTTTGACAGATCTCCAAGGAGGAGAAGCATGGAGGAGAGGCAGCTTCTGAAGTGACACTACCCCTGCAACCACTCAACATGTGAAAATCAGATGAAAAGAGTCCTATTTGCCTGACTTTTTTGATAGTTTTTTGTTAAACAGGTGGGATTTCACACAAAATAGGGAATTCTGGAAAGGACGTTTCATTCCCTATTTTAGGGGACTGGGTGTTTGGTGACAGCATCCCTTTAAACAATGATGAATGACAGAAGATGTTTTTTGTGTTGGGCTAAATAGGTATTGAACATGTCACCAAATGAGCTATGGGAATGAAATCCTCCCCAAATGCCGATCCCATCAAATCCTTCAGGAAATCTTTTAACTATTAACTTTAAGAATTTTACGAACTGAGATTTGGCGACACGTTGGATACATTACACTAGCCGTATGTTTTATGCTAAATCAGAGCCGGCAGATATAAGAGAGTTTAACATTGTATTTATGTGATGTTAATGTT
Organism: Engystomops pustulosus; assembly: GCF_040894005.1. NCBI lineage: Eukaryota > Metazoa > Chordata > Amphibia > Anura > Leptodactylidae > Engystomops > Engystomops pustulosus. The sequence continues at coordinate 122,881,993 of NC_092418.1, read as the reverse complement.
TCTGTCATACATGTTGATATAATTAGAGATTTAATTAACTCCCTTATCAATGACCCTGTTATTCCCAGCAGATCCCATCCCCCGCAGCTCAGCAGAACATCTGATATCTTCCGGTATGAAAGCCAATGATTGTGGGATCACACAAGATCCAAATAACGAAAGCGCCAGGAGCAAAGATTTACCCTCCGCTCTTCACAGCAACGATCCATCATCTGATCCTATTGCATTGGGCATCTGTTCTGATACATCCCAGACCAAGAGGAAGAGAAAAAGTCACCAAAGAGAAGCGAAACATCCAGGAGCTTCCCCAGGGGAGAAGACATTTTCATGTTTGGAATGTGGCAAATGTTTTCCATGGAAATCAGCTCTAATGCTCCATTTGAGAACTCACACAGGGGAGAAGCCATTTTCATGCTCAGAATGTGGTGAATGTTTTATTCGGAAAGCAGTTCTAATGACCCATCTGAGAACTCACACAGGGGAGAAGCCATTTTCATGCTCAGAATGTGGCAAATGTTTTAAAGAAAAATCTGTACTTTTGAGACATGAACAAATGCACACAGGGGAGAAGCTTTTACCCTGCTCAGAATGTGGCCAACGTTGTCTTGATAAAACAGCGCTTTCCGCACACATGAGAACTCACACAGGGGAGAAACCATATTCATGTTCAGAATGTGGAAAATGCTTTGCTCATAAGTCTCTTCTTCAAAGACATCAAAGAACTCACACAGGGGTGAAGCCATTTTCATGTTCAGAATGTGGCAAATGCTTCGCTCGTAAATCGACGCTTGTGATACATGAGAGAATTCACACAGGGGAGAAGCCATTTTCATGTTCAGAATGTGGGAAATGTTTTACACAGGAACCACAGCTTGTTGCACATCTGAGAATTCACACAGGGGAGAAGCCATTTTCATGTTCAGTATGTGGCAAACAATTTTCAGATCTATCAGGTCTTATTCAACATCAGAGAATTCACACAGCAAAACTAATGTAATTTTGAGCTTACTGCACACAGAAGAGAAAACATTTTTATCTGTTTTTATACTTGTTATTGAGATATTAAATTGTATTGAGTAATAAACCGTGCGTCCAAACAGGCGGAGAATTTGTGCAATCATCCAACGAAATCACATAAAGAGAGGAAAGTGTCAGTGGAGCCAAACTGTTCCATGGATTTGTTTCCATGGACGATGCAGGGAGCTGCTCGGAGCTGTAACTTCTATCCGGGAGGCCACATCTCCGTCAGTCGTTACGCAGCTGATAGATTGTAGATGAGAGGTCGATCACTCACGGCCTTGGAGACCAACAACCACGTAATCGAGAGCTCACCCATTGTACACTTCTCTCACATACAGGTAGTAATGTGGGGTTCAGCCTGTGCAGTAATACAGGGATGTGGTACCAGGTTGTCAGGAGACAATATCAAGTGTTTGGTTGTTGGGTACAGCGGCGGGGGGGACTTCCTCTAGATATATCTGCATGTCTGGAGGTTTCTCAAGGACCCTCTAGCTTGTGTCCTGTATCACTGCAAATCCTGTATAGAGATGAGCGAACACTAAAATGCTCGGGTACTCGTTATTCGAGACGAACTTTTCCCGATGCTCGAGTGCTCGTCTCGAATAACGAACCCCATTGAAGTCAATGGGAGACTCGAGCATTTTTCAAGGGGACCAAGGCTCTGCACAGGGAAGCTTGGCCAAACACCTGGGAACCTCAGAAAAGGATGGAAACACCACGGAAATGGACAGGAAACAGCAGGGGCAGCATGCATGGATGCCTCTGAGGCTGCCTAATCGCACCATTATGCCAAAATTATGGGCAACAGCATGGCCATGACAGAGTGACAGAATGAAGCTAGATAGCATCTAAAACATCCAATAATTGACCCTGACACTATAGGGGACGGCATGCAGAGGCAGCGGCAGCAGCGGAAGGCTAGAGAGTGGCATGGCGACATACCCCAAATGGACTCAGGCTTCAAACCAATGGGTGGCAGAGAGGAACCAAAGGAGGTGAGCAAGAAGCGCTCAAATAATATCGGTACATGATAAAAGTTTGCCAGTATATTTTGTGGATTACACAGCAGGGTGGCGACAAAGTTAACATGGAAGCCATGAAAACAACCCAAAATTCTGCCTGACACAGCTCGTTTGATAAGGGGACCATGTATGGAGGCAGTGAACTAGTAGTAGATTAAAGGTGCTGCAGTTAAAACTATGTTAGTTGGATCTTGGCATGGAGCTGGCGCTCCGCTGCCAGGCGAGCTTTCGCCAATCCAAGCCCCTGTCTCTAGGCTACTCCCCAAACAGCACTTCTAAGAACCTTTTGTATAAGATCAAGTGTAGTAGCGTTCTTATAAGTTTAGGATATGGCGGGTGAGGGGAATGTAAACAGATGCGCAAGAAGCACTGAAATAATATCCCTAAATGGTAAAAGTTTGCAAGTATATTTTGTGGATTACACAGCAGGGTGGCGACAAAGTTAACAACTTTGATGTGGAATGCCCTGTAATAGCTCTTGGGCGGTGTGCCTTTTATCGCCTAGGCTCAGCAGTTTCAGCACCGCCTGCTGTCGCTTAGCGACGGCACTGCTGCTGTGCCTAGAGCTACCGACTGATGGCGCCATGCCCACGGATGGTAATTCGGAGGAGGAGGAGGTGGAGGAGGGGTGGGAGGAGGTATAGTAGGCCTTTGAGACCTGGACCGAGGTAGGCCCCGCAATTCTCTGCGTCGGCAGTATATGACCAGCCCCAGGGTCAGACTCGGTCCCAGCCTGCACCAAGTTAAGTGTAGTAGCGTTCTTATAAGTTTGGGATATGGCGGGTGAGGGGAATGTAAACAGATGCGCAAGAAGCGCATGATGCGCATGGAGCTGGCGTTCCGCTGCCAGGCGAGCTTTCGCCAATCCAAGCCCCTGTCTCTAGGCTACTCCCCAAACAGCACTTCTAAGAACCTTTTGTATAAGATCAAGTGTAGTAGCGTTCTTATAAGTTTAGGATATGCCGGGTGAGGGGAATGTAAACAGATGCGCAAGAAGCGCTGAAATAATATCCCTAAATGGTAAAAGTTTGCCAGTGTATTTTGTGGATAACACAGCAGGGTGGCGACAAAGTTAACAACTTTGATGTGGAATCCATGAAAACAACCCAAATTTCTGCCTGACACACCTCGTTTGATAAAGGGACGATGTATGGAGGCAGCTATATGGACGACTTTTGGAGGTAGCAATGGAGACAACGTGTGGAGGCTGCTATGGAGACAATTTAATTTGGATAGTGCCTGTATGTGGCAGTCCCAAACATTTTTCAAACCAGAGGAGCAGGTAGGTGGCCCTCCAGTAAAATGGGATAGATTGAGTGCCTGTATGTGGCAGTCCCAAAAATGTTTCAAACCAGAGGAGCAGGTAGGTGGCCCTCCAGTAAAATGGAATAGATTGAGTGCCTGTATGTGGCAGTCCCAAAAATTCTTCAAACCAGAGGAGCAGGTAGGTGGCCCTCCAGTAAAATGGAATAGATTGAGTGCCTGTATGTGGCAGTCCCAAAAATTGTTCAAACCAGAGGAGCAGGTAGGTGGCCCTGCAGTAAAATGGAATAGATTGAGTGCCTGTATGTGGCAGTCCCAAAAATTGTTCAAACCAGAGGAGCAGGTAGGTGGCCCTGCAGTAAAATGGAATAGATTGAGTGCCTGTATGTGGCAGTCCCAAAAATGTTTCAAACCAGAGGAGCAGGTAGGTGGCCCTCCAGTAAAATGGAATAGATTGAGTGCCTGTATGTGGCAGTCCCAAAAATTGTTCAAACCAGAGGAGCAGGTAGGTGGCCCTGCAGTAAAATGGAATAGATTGAGTGCCTGTATGTGGCAGTCCCAAAAATGTTTCAAACCAGAGGAGCAGGTAGGTGGCCCTCCAGTAAAATGGAATAGATTGAGTGCCTGTATGTGGCAGTCCCAAAAATTGTTCAAACCAGAGGAGCAGGTAGGTGGCCCTGCAGTAAAATGGAATAGATTGAGTGCCTGTATGTGGCAGTCCCAAAAATGTTTCAAACCAGAGGAGCAGGTAGGTGGCCCTCCAGTAAAATGGGATAGATTGAGTGCCTGTATGTGGCAGTCCCAAAAATGTTTCAAACCAGAGGAGCAGGTAGGTGGCCCTCCAGTAAAATGGAATAGATTGAGTGCCTGTATGTGGCAGTCCCAAAAATTCTTCAAACCAGAGGAGCAGGTAGGTGGCCCTCCAGTAAAATGGAATAGATTGAGTGCCTGTATGTGGCAGTCCCAAAAATTGTTCAAACCAGAGGAGCAGGTAGGTGGCCCTCCAGTAAAATGGGATAGATTGAGTGCCTGTATGTGGCAGTCCCAAAAATGTTTCAAACCAGAGGAGCAGGTAGGTGGCCCTGCAGTAAAATGGAATAGATTGAGTGCCTGTATGTGGCAGTCCCAAAAATGTTTCAAACCAGAGGAGCAGGTAGGTGGCCCTCCAGTAAAATGGAATAGATTGAGTGCCTGTATGTGGCAGTCCCAAAAATTCTTCAAACCAGAGGAGCAGGTAGGTGGCCCTCCAGTAAAATGGAATAGATTGAGTGCCTGTATGTGGCAGTCCCAAAAATTGTTCAAACCAGAGGAGCAGGTAGGTGGCCCTGCAGTAAAATGGAATAGATTGAGTGCCTGTATGTGGCAGTCCCAAAAATTTTTTAAAACAGAGGACCGGGTAGGTGGCCCTCCAGAAAAATGGAATAGATTGAGTGCCTGTATGTGGCACTCACAAAAATTGTTTCAAACAGAGGACCGGGTAGGTGGCCCTCCAGAAAAATTAAATGCATGAAGTACTATAGCAAGAGCCAGTGGGCCCTGTCAAAAAATAGCCATTTTCCTCTGCTTTACTGTACAAAGAGGAGGAGAAGGAGGAAAATGAGGAGGAGGAGGAGGAGTGGATCAATTATTCAGGTTGAGCTTCCTTCACCTGGTGGAGATTGGAAATTCTGAGAAATCCAGCCTTTATTCATTTTAATAAGCGTCAGCCTGTCAGCGCTGTCAGTCGACAGGCGTGTACGCTTATCGGTGATGATGCCACCAGCTGCACTGAAAACCCGCTCGGACAAGACGCTAGCGGCAGGGCAGGCAAGAACCTCCAAGGCGTACAGCGCCAGTTCGTGCCACATGTCCAGCTTTGAAACCCAGTAGTTGTAGGGAGCTGTGTGATCATTTAGGACGATGGTATGGTCAGCTACGTACTCCCTCACCATCTTTCTGTAAAGATCAGCCCTACTCTGCCGAGACTGGGGACAGGTGACAGTGTCTTGCTGGGGTGACATAAAGCTGGCAAAAGCCTTGTAAAGCGTACCCTTGCCAGTGCTGGACAAGCTGCCTGCTCGCCTACTCTCCCTCGCTACTTGTCCCGCAGAACTACGCACTCTGCCGCTAGCGCTGTCAGAAGGGAAATACTGTTTCAGCTTGTGCACCAGGGCCTGCTGGTATTCATGCATTCTCACACTCCTTTCCTCTCCAGGGATGAGAGTGGGAAGATTTTGCTTGTACCGTGGGTCCAGGAGAGTGAACACCCAGTAATCGGTGCTGGAATAAATTCTTTGAACGCGAGGGTCACGGGATAGGCAGCCTAGCATGAAATCTGCCATATGCGCCAGAGTACCAACGCGTAAGAATTCACTCCCCTCACTGGCCTGACTGTCCATTTCCTCCTCCTCCAACTCCTCCAACTCCTCTTCTTCTGCCCATACACGCTGAACAGTGAAGGACTCAACAATGGTCCCCTCTTGTGTCTCGCCAACATTCTCCTCCTCTTCCTCCTCATCCTCCTCCACCTCCACCTCCTCCGATATGCGCTGAGAAACAGACCTCAGGGTGCTTTGGCTATCAACAAGGGAATATTCTTCCCCCGTCTCTTGTGACGAGCGCAAAGCTTCCGACTTCATGCTGACCAGAGAGTTTTTCAACAGGCCAAGCAGCGGGATGGTGAGGCTGATGATGGCGGCATCGCCACTGACCATCTGTGTTGACTCCTCAAAGTTACTCAGCACCTGACAGATATCAGACATCCACGTCCACTCCTCATTGTAGACTTGAGGAAGCTGACTGACCTGACTACCAGTTCTGGTGGAAGTTGACATCTGGCAGTCTACAATCGCTCTGCGCTGCTGGTAAACTCTGGATAACATGGTCAGTGTTGAATTCCACCTCGTGGGCACGTCGCACAACAGTCGGTGAGCGGGCAGTTGGAGGCGGCGCTGCGCTGCCCTGAGAGTGGCAGCATCTGGGCTGGACTTCCTGAAATGCGCACAGATGCGGCGCACCTTCGTGAGCAAATCAGACAGATTGGGGTATGTCTTGAGGAAACGCTGCACTATCAGATTTAACACATGGGCCAGGCATGGCACATGTGTCAGTCTGCCGAGTTGCAGAGCCGCCACCAGGTTACGGCCGTTGTCACACACAACCATTCCCGGCTTGAGGTTCAGCGGTGCCAGCCACAGATCAGTCTGCGCCGTGATGCCCTGTAATAGCTCTTGGGCGGTGTGCCTTTTGTCGCCTAGGCTCAGCAGTTTGAGCACCGCCTGCTGTCGCTTAGCGACGGCACTGCTGCTGTGCCTAGAGCTACCGACTGATGGCGCCGTGCCCACGGATGGTAGTTCGGAGGAGGAGGTGGAGGAGGGGTGGGAGGAGGAGGAGGCATAGTAGGCCTGAAACACCTGGACCGAGGTAGGCCCCGCAATCCTCGGCGTCGGCAGTATATGAGCAGCCCCAGGGTCAGACTCGGTCCCAGCCTCCACCAAGTTAACCCAATGTGCCGTCAGCGATATATAGTGGCCCTGCCCGGCAGCACTCGTCCACGTGTCCGTGGTCAGGTGGACCTTGTCAGAAACGGCGTTGGTCAGGGCACGGATGATGTTGTCTGACACGTGCTGGTGCAGGGCTGGGACGGCACATCGGGAAAAGTAGTGGCGGCTGGGGACCGAATACCGAGGGGCGGCCGCCGCCATGAGGTTGCGAAAGGCCTCGGTCTCTACTAGCCTATAGGGCAGCATCTCCAGGCTAAGCAATCTGGAGATGTGCACATTAAGGGCTTGGGCGTGCGGGTGGGTTGCACTATATTTGCGTTTCCGCTCCAGCGTCTGGGGTATGGAGAGCTGAACGCTGGTGGATGCTGTGGAGGATCGTGGAGGCGACGATGGGGTTTTTGTGCCAGGGTCCTGGGCAGGGGGCTGACTAGCAGCTGACACAGGGGAAGGAGCAGTGGTGTGCACGGCCGGAGGTGAACGGGCTTGTTGCCACTGAGTGGGGTGCTTAGCATTCATATGCCTGCGCATACTGGTGGTAGTTAAGCTAGTAGTGGTGGAACCCCTGCTGAGCCTGGTTTGGCAAATGTTGCACACCACAGTCCGTCGGTCATCCGGTGTTTCCTTAAAGAACCTCCACACTTCTGAAGATCTAGCCCTCGCCGCAAGAGCCCTCACCACGGGAGCTTCACTAGTTGACAGTGGCGCTGATGCACCAGCTCTGGCCCTGCCTCTCCGTCTGGCCCCACCACTGCCTCTTCCAACCTGTTCAGGTCGAGGACTCTCCTCCGTCTCAGAAGCACTGTGTTCACCCGGCCTCTCAACCCAGCTTGGGTCTGTCACCTCATCATCCTCCGATCCCTCAGTCTGCTCCCCCCTCGGACTTCCTGCCCTGACAACAACTTCCCCACTGTCTGACAACCGTGTCTCCTCATCGTCGGACACCTCTTTACACACTTCCACTACGTCAAGAAGGTCATCATCACCCACAGACTGTGACTGGTGGAAAACCTGGGCATCGGAAAATTGCTCAGCAGCAACCGGACAAGTGGTTTGTGACTGTGGGAAGGGTCCAGAAAACAGTTCCTCAGAGTATGCCGGTTCAAATGCCAAATTTTCCTGGGAGGGGGCAGACTGGGGGGGAGGAGGCTGAGGTGCAGGAGCTGGAGGAGTGGGGATTTCGGTGACATGGGTGGACTGCGTGGAAGACTGACTGGTGGTGGACAAATTGCTCGAAGCATTGTCAGCAATCCACGACATCACCTGTTCGCACTGTTCTGGCCTCAACAGTGCTCTACCACGAGTCCCAGTAACTTCAGACATGAACCTAGGGAGTGTAGCTCTGCGGCGTTCCCCTGCTCCCTCATCAGCAGGTGGTGTCTCACCCCGCCCAGGACCACGGCCTCTGACCCCTGCAGTAGTTGGACGCCCACGTCCCCGCCCTCGTCCTCTACCCCTAGCCCTCGGGTTAAACATTTTTAAAATGAGAGTTATAACTTTTTTTTTTTTTTTACTTCTTTTTGTTTTTTTTTGTGTTTTTTTGTGTTTTTTGTTTTTTTTTGAGTTTTTAAAACCAAACAATCCTATCCTATTGCTATGGCTATTTTCTAGCCAAGTATCAAAGGAAGCACACTACTATGCCAGATGAGATGACACTGAGTTATTGCCTAATAGAAATCCAACCCCTACTGAATTTTGCCACTTCGGCCTTTGCTATGGATATGTGCGCCACTAAGCGCAGAACACAGCGGTCGCAAGTCTCACTACAAATTGCTCAGAATTGGCAAGTACATGCACTGCAGAAACTACAGCCACCAGCAGATCAACCAGAAATCAAATATATAGAACGCTACTGTAGGCTTCAAGAAGCTGTTTGTATTCTCCTATGGCTATTTTCTAGCCAAGTATCAAAGGAAGCACACTACTATGCCAGATGAGATGACACTGAGTTATTGCCTAATAGAAATCCAACCCCTACTGAATTTTGCCACTTCGGCCTTTGCTATGGATATGTGCGCCACTAAGCGCAGAACACAGCGGTCGCAAGTCTCACTACAAATTGCTCAGAATTGGCAAGTACATGCACTGCAGAAACTACAGCCACCAGCAGATCAACCAGAAATCAAATATATAGAACGCTACTGTAGGCTTCAAGAAGCTGTTTGTATTCTCCTATGGCTATTTTCTAGCCAAGTATCAAAGGAAGCACACTACTATGCCAGATGAGATGACACCGAGTTATTGCCTAATAGAAATCCAACCCCTACTGAATTTTGCCACTTCGGCCTTTGCTATGGATATGTGCGCCACTAAGCGCAGAACACAGCGGTCGCAAGTCTCACTACAAATTGCTCAGAATTGGCAAGTACATGCACTGCAGAAACTACAGCCACCAGCAGATCAACCAGAAATCAAATATATAGAACGCTACTGTAGGCTTCAAGAAGCTGTTTGTATTCTCCTATGGCTATTTTCTAGCCAAGTATCAAAGGAAGCACACTACTATGCCAGATGAGATGACACTGAGTTATTGCCTAATAGAAATCCAACCCCTACTGAATTTTGCCACTTCGGCCTTTGCTATGGATATGTGCGCCACTAAGCGCAGAACACAGCGGTCGCAAGTCTCACTACAAATTGCTCAGAATTGGCAAGTACATGCACTGCAGAAACTACAGCCACCAGCAGATCAACCAGAAATCAAATATATAGAACGCTACTGTAGGCTTCAAGAAGCTGTTTGTATTCTCCTATGGCTATTTTCTAGCCAAGTATCAAAGGAAGCACACTACTATGCCAGATGAGATGACACCGAGTTATTGCCTAATAGAAATCCAACCCCTACTGAATTTTGCCACTTCGGCCTTTGCTATGGATATGTGCGCCACTAAGCGCAGAACACAGCGGTCGCAAATCTCACTACAAATTGCTCAAAATTGGCAAGTACATGCACTGCAGAAACTACAGCCACCAGCAGATCAACCAGAAATCAAATATATAGAACGCTACTGTAGGCTTCAAGAAGCTGTTTGTATTCTCCTATGGCTATTTTCTAGCCAAGTATCAAAGGAAGCACACTACTATGCCAGATGAGATGACACTGAGTTATTGCCTAATAGAAATCCAACCCCTACTGAATTTTCCCACTTCGGTCTTTGCTATGGATATGTGCGTCACTAAGAGCTAAACACAACGGTAGCAAGTCCCCCTGCTAATTCCTCACAAAATGGTAAAAGATGCAAATTAAAATAAAAAAAGTAGAACGTTATTGTAGCCCTAAGAAGGGCTGTTGGGTTCTTTGAGAATCACTCCTGCCTAACAGTAAGCTAATAGAACACCCTAACGCTTTCCCTGACCAGCAGCAGCTCTCTCCCTAGCGGCATCCAGAGACAGAATGATCCGAGCAGCGCGGCCAGCGGCTAGTCTATCCCAGGGTCACCTGATCTGGCCAGCCAACCACTGCTATCGACGTGTAAGGGTACCACGTCATGCTGGGTGGAGTGCAGAGTCTCCTGGCTTGTGATTGGCTCTGTTTCTGGCCGCCAAAAAGCAAAACGGCGGGAGCTGCCATTTTCTCGAGCGGGCGAAGTATTCGTCCGAGTAACGAGCAGTTTCGAGTACCCTAATGCTCGACCGAGCATCAAGCTCGGACGAGCATGTTCGCTCATCTCTAATCCTGTATCTAGATCAGATGATAACACTAATCTGCCGGTATAGGGCTCTGTCTCCAAGGCGCATTAAACCCAATATGAACCCGGGTCTCAGCAAGGTTCTGTCTGGTGTATTAGAAGAGGTCAGTGGGAAAAGGACTCTAGGTAACTGCTATCAGATCCTCCAGCTCTTCCGGATCTCCCTCCATAAAGCCCTGGGCCTGATAGAACCATGGAGAATGCCTGGGGGACAGGGCCGATTCTAGCTTTTTTGCTGCCTGAGGCGAAAACTGAAATGCTGCCCCCCCCCCCCTACCCCCGCAAAAAAAAAAGAAAAGCCTAGCCCTGATCTCCTCCTTATTCAACCCACTGAATTTAAATACGCAACTTAAAAAAAGCATCTAGAACCTGCTTAAAGTCTGCTGACAACATTATTAATAACATCCTAACAAAGCGCCACAGATCACGGACACCCTATGACTGGCGCTGCCTCGCACACTGGTATCAGTCAGTTACACGGACATTAGTGACCTCTGGTACCTCACAGGTGATGATCTGCTCCATGAGAAAGAGAACTTCATTACACTGTCTCCCTCCATGACAATCACTGATGAATTCATGGCCAGAAGTCTTCAGCTCCGCGCAGCATCTCCACACTGCACCCATAAAAATATAACAATCACTTACAATATGTCACCGGGATAACAAGTACTATATATCCCAAACTACACAATTTAATATACAGCCCCTAATAATTTAATAACTAGTGTCACCCTAATGAACTAATATATAAAACACCACCCTAATGAACTTATATGCAGCCCCCAATTAAATTATATACAGAACCCCAAAACAGCAATTCCCCCCCCCCGTACTTAAAATCTGCCCCCCTTAGATGGAAATTTAGGCGCTATCCACTGGATAGGGCCTAACTTGCTGATCAATGTGGGGTCTCAGTGCTGAGACCCTGCAGATCGCGAAAACGAGGGGTCCGTCGGATTAATGGAGCAGACGGCCGCGCATGACCGTTCTGCTCTATTAATCTCTATGGAGCTGAAGGAGATCAGTGAGCGCTGTGCTCGGCAATTTCCGTCAGCACCAGAGATTAATGGAACAGAACCGTCATACGCGTCCGCCTGCTTCATTAATCTGACGGAGCGACAGCACTGATCAGCAAGTTGGGGACTAACTGGTCTTTGTGGGAAAACCCCTTTAATTATATAGTATCCTATAACAGCCCTCCCCATAAATGCTCCTTTTGTTTAAGATCTGACTCCCATATACAATATCCCAATATCCCAGTAAAGCTAAATACAGCAGCCTATCAACCCACCCCTATAAAGCTTCTACTTACCTCGTCCCTCCTCTTCTCTGGACTGTTCCCGGCAGCTCTGCAGCTCTATGGCACCGGAGGACGCAGGCGGCGTCTGATGACGTCACGTCGCCTGCATCCTCCAATACCATAGAGCAGGTCTGCGCTGCTGCCCCGTACCGCGCGGTCACGCTTGAGACTGCTCTCGCGGTCGAGATATGTTTGTAATACAGACTGCCAGCGGCAGTCCGTACTGCTAGTGGGTGATTCGGACGAGCGCCCGAATCACCCACAGCTGTTTTCGCCGCTTCTTTCAGGGCTCCGCATCTGCCGCCTGAGGCTGAATTTTCATCCCGCCTCATGGCAGATGCGGCCCTGCTGGGGGAGGAACACAAACTAACAACGATGGATAAAAAGGAAGTAGCGTTGTAGAAGGGAGTGAGGTCCACAGGAAGGGGGTTATGGATCTGTTAAAGGAACCTGGTGCTTTACCTTGTAATCATTGGGATTTCTTTATTGAGAAGCCACAAACAGGCCCATAATTCCCCTGTAAACTCCTTAAGAACATTGTTTTTGTGGTGGTCGTTAAGAGAAGGAACCATGAGACGATCGCAGGTCTCTACGCCTAAGACCTTAGACACCCTGGTCATATATGGAAGTCAATGGAGCAGATTTACTTACCCGGTCCTGTCGCCACCCCGCGGTGCGTTGCCCAACGAGGATTCG